>NC_133915.1:2008441-2308441 GCF_964199755.1 Larus michahellis | reverse complement strand
AGCAGCAGCGGCAGGTTTAAACGAGGGGTAAGCGCCACCAACGGTCACTCACTGAGACAAAGAGCTCCGGTGCTGGCAGGTCAGCAGCAAACCTGGGTGATCGCGGTGAAAAGGCGCTTTTTTCAAGATTTTCTGAAGCCAGTTCAATCCTGGGCAGCAGCAGGGACCGCAAAGAGCCCGGAGCTCGCGCGACAGCGGCTGAGAAGGCCAGGTCGGAGCCTGCAGCGTCAGCGGCAGGTCTAAACGAGGTGTTACTGCCACCAATGGTCACTCACCAAGACAAAGAGCTGCGGTGCTGGCACGGGAAGCTGAGGTGGGGGTGATGACCTGTAACGACCCCATGGCTGCCTCAGTGGCTCAGAATTTAACGGGCCGGTCCCACCAGGGAGGCTGGGTTCCCCTGGCCCGTCAGCAGGTCCTGTACCCAGCTCCTGCCTGCTGACACCGTGGGCATCCTCGTCCCTGCCTGCCTCGATATGAAGTTTGGCCCAGAATTGCTGAATTCCTGGCATTGCTGCCGTTATGACCCGGACAACGGAGCGATTTGATTTGCTTCTGGGGTTGGGGCTATCTCTCAGAGGTGCTGGGACGGGTGGTGCGGCTGTCCGGGCACGAGAGATACACACCCCTGCCCAGACAAAACCCCCGCCCTTGCTGAGAACACGCACGCTGGCAGCGCTGGGCTGCAGATGGGACAGCTCTTTCTCCAAAGCCGGGACGATAGCTGGGAAGGTTCCTCACCACAGCCTCAGTTTCTGGGACACCTTGGCTCATCTGGGATTTACGGCATCACCTGACAGACTTTGGCCCATACCTAACTCGGCACTCCAGAACACCCTACCCCTAAATGCTTCAGGGCAAATAGCAGCCATCTAATACAGGAGCTTGGCACTTTTTCCTCTCCCTCCACAGATAGATCCCCATGGCGCCTTCTATGCAATACTTCTGGAAGTCTTTATGATCCACAGCATTTGTGTTTCTCTTGCCATCCGCACCTGGAGGAACAATTCCGTAGGTTAGTGTGTTCTGCACGCCACTGGCAGTCTCACAGGAGGTCTGACATTGCCAGACATAGGCTACGGCTTGTCCACACAGGCAGCTAAAACCTCGGCTTCCCGAGCCTTGTGCTTAAGAGTGAGATATGCGCACCATGTGCCGCTTTGTCCAATTCCTTCAGGAGTTCCTTTAGGACTTCTGATGACCGCTGGGAAGATTTTCTCTTTTCAGCTTTGGATTTTTCCTCTCTGAGGACCTCCAGCCACGTCTGTAAACAAACACACCAGAGCAGCTCCCGTGAGATATTTCAATAGAGTTCTTCCCACCTGAATGGCAGCGAATGCAGTTCAAACACGGGATTGACCCGTGGCACGCGTCTCTCCCTTCCACGCCGGAGCATTGTGCACAGCCACTGGGCACCTGAACCATGCCCCTCTGAAACAAAGCACGCACCGAGCTGTCGGGAGACGGGACTCCCTGGAGCTCACACCAGCTCTAAACTCAAGCCCAACAAGCCCGCTGGCTTTGCAGCAGGCGCTGGAAGCAGCGCAGGGTCGGAGAGGCTGGGAAGGAACGCTGTGCAAGGCCGAGTGACCCAGGGCACATCACTGAGCCTGACCCATTCCCCCTCGGCTCTTCTGCACGTCTGAGCATCGTCCAACAAGATATTAAGTCAGACTTTGTATCAACAGACTATGAAAACCTAAATGCGCACTCATTCAAGCGACAGACCTGTGGGATCGCCCTGAGGCTCCCGGACGAGATCCGGCAGAGAAGTCGGGTGGCCGTCGGCTGCAGGCACAGCTGTAATAAAGCACGTTTCCATGAGATGTGGTGATCTACAGCTTTCTCAGTGACCTGCAGTGACTGGAGGGGTCAGGTACTGTCGTGGGACCCAGACGTGGCTGGAGATTTCCGAAGCTGCAGAGGGGCCTGGGTGACCTGTTCGCTGGCACCTGGCAGCTCTCAGGATACTGTTTCCAGGCCAAGTGCACGTCCATCCTCAAGGACCGGATGGAGAAACATATGGCCCCTCGGGGATTCCTTCCCAGGAGATGTCTACCGTGCACAGAAGCAGCCCACAGGAAAGCACCGGAGGGAAACACTGACCATTCACACCTCCCGTGGAGAAGAGCCCCACTGGCCGGTGCGAGCCTGCACCAGCACTGCCCCCTCTGCTCCCCGGGCAGTGGGCGGGGGTTGTGTGTCCCATGGGGGCCTGGATTCACCCAGGGAGAGAACTGCAGGGCTCGAGCAGGAATGCTTCTGTTTTCCTGAGTGGACATCTCCCACGGTCAGCCGGCCCCAAGGCTGAAAGCCGAGAAGCAGCCGGGTAGCGGCAGAGCCATGGCCCCGGGCACGGCTGTGACCAGCCTGGGGAAGAAGTGCTCCTGCGGTGCCACTGCGGCCCAGACCCGCAGGCTGGGCTAAGGCTGCTGCGGGGCAGGGCGGCACAGGGCCGGCTCCAGGGATGGTTTCTCACCCTGTGGCACCGCTCCCGGCCCCACTGTTCACCTGGAAAATGCCCCCACAGCAGCCACGGGCCCCTCCACCTCCCCATGAGGCATCTGCCTCCTGACACCCCCAGAGCTGGCCCACGGCTCACGCGGAGGCGGGTGGGAGTCACAGCCCCCTGCACCTCCACCATGCTGCTGCTGCTACCGCTGATGGCACTGCCACTGATGGCACTGCTGCCACTGATGGCACTGCCGCTGCACTTACCGCTGCTGGCTCTGGTGCCACTGCTGGCACTGTAGCTGCTGCTGCTGCTGCCGGCACTGCCAATGATGGCACTGCTGCCACTGAGAAAGTTGGCAATGCTACCGCTACCGGCACTGCTGCCACTGACGACGTTGGCACTGCTGCTAGCGCTGCTGGCACTGGTGCCACTGCTGGCACTGCCGCTGCTGCTGCTAGCACTGCCAGTGATGGCACTGCTACCGCTAATAGCACTGCCACTGCTGGCACTGCCGCTGCTATTACCGCTGCTGGCACTGGTGCCACTACTGGCACTGCCAGTGCTGGCACTGCCGCTGCTATTACCGCTGCTGGCACTGCCGCTGCTGGTGCCGCTGCTGGCACTGTGTTTTCTTTAGGGCTTTGCCTTCTGTGGTATATTTGTGTGCACCCAAGGCAGGGGCTGGGCTGGGGCTGGTACTGCCCTACACAGGAGCCCTGTCCTGTGCACCCCAGGACAGAGCTGGCACGGGGAGCACAGGTGGGCAGTGAGGGATGCAGGTGCTGGGTCGGGAAGGCCGGGCGGCTGTCTGGGCTGGTGGGGGCCAGTTCTCCAGGGCTCCCTGGCAGGTGGGCCGTTTTCCCAGGCAATAGTTGATGGCTGCTGCTGCCGCCGTTGGGGCCGGCTGGCCGGGCTGGTGGGGGCCAGTTCCTGGGTGCTTCGTGGCAGGGGGGCTGGTTTTTGAGGCAGAGACACCCCAACCTCCCTTTCCCCCTTTGCCTTTTCTTCAGCGTGGGCACTGCTTGCATGGCCGGAGTTTTCAGGACTTGTCTCCCCGCTGTTGTGCCTCGGGGGACTCACGGCGAGCTCTGGGGTGCAGCTATAACGGGAGGTACATTCCATTAAGAGCCGCATTTCCCATCATCTGCTGAGGCTGGCTCAGATGGCCTCCTTCCCAAAATGGCAAAGTTCTGAAACTCGGGTGAACTGGGTGTGGTGGGCGGTGAGCATCCCCCCGCATCCAGAGAGGGTTAGGCGCACACTGCTGGCCATAACATCCTCTCTGCCACCCAGGGCCACTCTCCTCTCTGTTGACTTGCAGAGAGGGCGCTGGCCCTCTCACGGCTTCTCTGGGATCAGCTCCTCGGCAAGTTCCTCACGCGCTCAAGACGCGAGCACCGCCAGTTCCTGCCAGCTGGACACCACCGTCTGCCCAGAGCAGCTCTGAGGAGTAACGCTCTAACTGGGGCAGCAGCTGTCCCTGGCACTCAGCTTGGACCACACCTGGCAGCAGAGACTCTGGACCGTCTCTGTCTGCAGCTCGCCAGCGCCTGCAAGGCGTGAAATTGAGCGTCACCGCAGGGAGGCTCTGATCCATCCCTTCCTGCTGTCTAGGCTACGGCTTGTCCACACAGGCAGCTAAAACCTCGGCTTCCCGAGCCTTGTGCTTAAGAGTGAGATATGCCCACCATGTGCCGCTTCGTCAGGGAAGTCAGTCAAAACTGACTCCTCCCCCCTGCAATGCCAGGTGAGCTGCAAAAGCCCCCCCTGTACCCACATCTGCAACCAACCACCCACTGGAAGCTGCCAGCATCCCTTGGCAGAGCCATGGCCCCGGGCACGGCTGTGACCAGCCTGGGGAAGAAGTGCTCCTGCGGTGCCGCTGCAGCCCAGACCCGCAGGCTGGGCTAAGGCTGCTGCGGGGCAGGGCGGCACAGGGCCGGCTCCAGGGATGGTTTCTCACCCTGTGGCACCGCTCCCGGCCCCACTGTTCGCCTGGAAAATGCCCCCGCAGCAGCCGCGGGCCCCTCTACCTCCCCATGAGGCATCTTCCTCCTGACACCCACAGAGCTGGCCCACGGCTCACGCGGAGGCGGGTGGGAGTCACAGCCCCCTCCACCTCCACCATGCCGCTGCTGCTACCGCTGCTGGCACTGCCACTGCTGGCACTGCCGCTGCTATTACCGCTGCTGGCACTGGTGCCACTGCTGGCACTGCCAGTGCTGGCACTGCCGCTGCTATTACCGCTGCTGGCACTGCCGCTGCTGGTGCCGCTGCTGGCACTGTGTTTTCTTTAGGGCTTTGCCTTCTGTGGTATATTTGTGTGCACCCAAGGCAGGGGCTGGGCTGGGGCTGGTACTGCCCTACGCAGGAGCCCTGTCCTGTGCACCCCAGGACAGAGCTGGCACGGGGAGCAGAGGTGGGGCTGATGACCTGTTGACGAGCCCCATGGCTGCCTCAGGGGCTCAGAATTTAGCGGGCCGGTCCCACCAGGGAGGCTGGGTTCCCCTGGCCCGTCGGCGGGTCCCGTGCCCAGCTCCTGCCTGCTGACACCGTGGGCATCCTCGTCCCTGCCTGCCCCGATATGAAGTTTGTCCCAGAATTGCTGAATTCCTGGCATTGCTGCCGTAACAACCCAACAACGGCGCGACTGGTCTCTGTTTTTGGCTACACCTTTATTCTGCTTAAATCAGAATGGTCGACCCCTGCAGCTGTCCGTCGGGAGCCTTGTGGCAGCCCAAGTCTGTACCGCTGTCGGGGCCGCCTGGCACCCTTGCAGGACGATGAGGGCGATGGTGTTGGGTGGCAGGCAGGTGCCTTCTGTTCCTGCGGGGGCTGTAGGGCGCTGGCCTGGTCCCGAAGGGCCGTCTGGCTGCGTTGGGCAGTGGGGGACGCAGGCGTTGGGTCGGGAAGGCCGGGCGGCTGTCCGGGCTGGTGGGGGCCGATTTCCCGGTGCTCCCTGGCAGGTGGGCCATTTTCCCAGGCAATAGGTGATGGCTGCTGCTGCCGCCGTTGGGGCTGGCTGGCTGGGCTGGTGGAGGCCAGTTCCTGGGTGCTCCGTGGCAGGTGGGCTGGCTTTTGAGGCAGAGATAATAGCTGGTTGTTTTGGGGTCGGCTGTCTGAGTTGGGCAGCAGGGGAGGCAGGGATGGGGTCGGGAAGGCCAGGCGGTGTCCAGCCTGTCCGGGGCCGGTTCCTGGGTGCTCCGTGGAAAGTGGCTGTGCTTTGGAGATACAGATGATGGCTGCTGGTCATGGGGACCGGGGCAGCGGTTAGTCGGGCAGCGGGGGAGGTGGGTTGGGGTTTGGCAGGCCAGGCAGCTCTCCGGGCTGGCGGGGACCTCTTCCTGGGTGCTCCCTGGCAGGCATGCAGGTTTTTGAGGCAGAGATGATGGCTGTCAGTGTTGGGGCCACATCTCTGAGGTGGGCAGCGGTAGAGGCAGCGGTGGGATCGAGAAGGATGGGTGGCTGGCCGGGCTGGCAGGGGCCTGTTTCTGGGTGCTCCCTGGCAGGTGGGGCTGGTTTCCCAGGCACAGGTGATGGCTGCTGGGGTTGGGGCTACCTCTCAGAGGTGCTGGGACGGGTGTGCAGCTGTCCGGGCACGAGGGGTAGCTGCTGGGTTTGGGCTGGGCTCCTGAAGCTGCAGAGAGGCGGCTGTGGAGAGAGGAGGCTGCTGAGGCTCTGAGGCGGCTGTGGTGCCGGGCGGGAGCCTCTCTCGGTCAAGCCCGGGCAGCGGCAGGGACCCGCACGGAGCCCGGAGCTCGCGTGACAGGAGCTGAGGAGGCCAGGCCGGAGCCTGCAGCAGCAGCGGCAGGTTTAAATGAGGGGTAAGCGCCACCAACGGTCACTCACTGAGACAAAGAGCTGCGGTGCTGGCACGGGAAGCTGAGGTGGGGGTGATGACCTGTAACGACCCCATGGCTGCCTCAGTGGCTCAGAATTTAGTGGGCCGGTCCCACCAGGGAGGCTGCGTTCCCCTGGCCCGTCAGCAGGTCCTGTACCCAGCTCCTGCCTGCTGACACCGTGGGCATCCTCGTCCCTGTCTGCCCCGATATGAAGTTTGGCCCAGAATTGCTGAATTCCTGGCATTGCTGCCGTTATGACCCGGACAACGGAGCGATTTGATTTGCTTCTGGGGTTCGGGCCAACTCTCAGAGGTGCTGGGACGGGTGGTGCGGCTGTCCGGGCACGAGGGGTAGCTGCTGGGGTTGGGCTGGGCTCCTGAAGCTGCGGAGAGGCGGCTGTGGAGAGAGGAGGCTGCTGAGGCTCTGACACGGCTGTGGTGCCGGGCGGGTGCGAGGGTGCGGGACAGCGCCGGACGCCCCGGGGGGTGTGGGCATCTGGCTGCAGGTGGGGAGCTCCGTGCAGGAAAACGGGGCTCTGCGCACCCCTGGGCTGGGGCTCCGCTCGCCTGCCCGTGGCTCGTCTCCTCTCCGCCCTGGCCATCCTGACCTGGCTGCTCTGCACGTGCCGGGAAGGAGACCCAGGGGACCAAAGCTGGGCACAGCAATGCAGGGCCGGGAGAGCCTCCTGCTCTCCTTTCTCAGCGTGCCTGGCAAGGACCAGCACTCGCCTCCCCTGCCCATCCCTGGCCAGACAAGGGGACAGCCTGGGCTCCCTCTTGGGTGAGCTGCTCTCCATCCTCTCTTCAGAATACCTGTCTGCAGAGATACACACCCCTGCCCAGACAAAACCCCCGCCCTTGCTGGAAGTCTTTAGGATCCGCAGCATTTGTTTTTCTGTTGCCATCCACACCTGGAGGAACAATTCCGTACGTTAGTGTGTCCTGCACGCCACTGGCAGTCTCACAGGAGGTCTGACGTTGCCAGCAGACGTTCTTTCTCACTTTGTGGACCTATTTTGGGAGGCAGCACTGTGGCTGGGAGTGCCCATGCTGCGGGGCAGAGGGGGTGATACGGGGTGCTCGCACAGGAGGAGGAGCGCTGGGAGGAGGTGCTGGTAAAGGTCAGCAAGGCAGCCTGTGGTGACAGGGACAGCCTTTTCTGCCTGGCTCCTGTACCCTTCCGTCGCAGCTGCACAGCAGAGTTGTGAGAAGACTGCCTTTGTGCTCTGGCCTTTGCGCCACCTGACGTGCTCGGAGAAGATCCTCGCCAGTCAGACGCCACGTCGGCCTTAATGGGATCCACTGGGTTCAGCCAGAACGAGTTAGACCTTTTCCAAAGGTCTTCCTCCCGTCGGCTGACAGTCGGCAAAGCTTCACCGCTTTCTCTTTACACCGCCGTACTGCTGACCTTGCTTTTAATTCTTCCTCATCTATTGAGCACCCCGCTCCTTTGAAAATGCCGTTTCCCAAGAGAACCATGAAATCAGTATTTCAGCATTTTGAAAAAGAAAGGAACACCTGTTGTGTCGACAGTACAGAAATATTGCGTGGATCGATTTCAAAATACCTTTCCCTGTCTTTGAGGTGAGGAGGATGCTTAGGGAGAGTTAGATATCCTTTTTGCTTTCTGGATTAAGAAATCGAGTCAACCAAGGCCTGTCTTCTCCAGTGTTGCTTCGGGAACCTACCGGTGAAAGAGACTGAAAGCTTGGAGTCGCTGGTGAGACTCTGATGAGAGATAGTTGCCTCAATACAGGACTTAAGACTGAGTGCTTGAAATACCAGTGCCTCTTTTTTTGCCTTTGCTCATTGCGGCAGATCTACGCGCAGGGGCCTGCGTCCGGCCAAGGACCCAGTGAGCAGAGCACACGGAAACAGGAACGCAGACAGCGATACGGATGGAACGAAGAGGCACCGGGTCAATATAAACGTGGAACAAGAAAACAGCTTCGCGTCCTTATCTGGGTGGGCACTGAATAAGGCGGCCGGGTTAGTGAGCTGAAATACGTGTTTACTTGCGCAGCCGGTGCATGGAAAGTTTTAGAGCTCGCGTATAAAAGCCGAGGCCTGAGAAGCAATAAACCATTCCGTGCTCATCACAGCTGGAGTCCGTGCCTTCATACACCACAAACGGCTCCCGAATCGCGTTTAAAAGAACAAGGATTAAAAGGAACAGAGAGATGAAGTACTAATTATCCGGTGGCGTGACCCGCGGCTGGATGGAGGAATTCCTACCGAGAGCTCTCTAACAATTCCTTTCCTCGCCCTTCGCTGGAGGAAAAAGGTGAGCAGCCGCGGTGGACATTCAAAATGGGACAAAGAGCCACTGGAGAACAGAAATGGCAACTTGAACTTCTGCAGCGCGCTTTCACAGAACAGGGCTTTAGAGTGGCCCCTGTACCCCCAGCTGCGGACCCTGAGCCGGAATCTGCTGGAATTCCAATCCTGCAGAACGTTACCAAAAGCGGAACTGGGGAGGCGAAGAGCCAGAAGATCCCTTTGACCCCAGAATAAATGGGATAAGTGGGGGAGTCCATGGGAAATGAGTGATCAATTTAAAAATTGGACCAATGGAACAAACATACCAAATGGATGGCCCACTCCTGAAGGCCATTATTGGATTTGTGGTAAACTAGCTTATGCGTTTTTGCCGCAAAATTGGACGGGATCCTGTGTATTGGGAATTATAAGGCCCAGTTTTTTCCTGTTACCTATAAATCGAGGAGAGCGATTGGGAGTCCAAGTGTATGCTGAAGCTGGTGAATTAAGAAAAAGGCACTATAAACGGAGTCTACAAATTGGACATTGGAAAGATAAAGATTAGCCTCCCGAAAGAGTCATTGCCTACTATGGTCCAGCCACATGGGCAGAAGATGGATCCTGGGGCTATAGAACTCCCATATATATGCTAAATAGAATAATTAGATTACAAGCTGTATTAGAAATAATTGTAAATACAACTGGAGATGCCCTTGAACGAATTGCGAGACAAAATACCAAGATGAGAACTGCTTTGTACCAAAATCGCTTAGCCTTGGATTATTTGCTAGCACAAGAGGGAGGTGTTTGTGGGAAGTTTAACCTTAGTAATTGTTGTTTAGAAATTGATGATGAAGGGGAAGCTGTAAATGAACTTGTAAAAGAAATGAAGAAAATTGCACGTGTCCCAGTTCAGACTTGGACTGGAGTCGACCTAGAAGGATTCTGGGAAGACTTTACGGGAGGTGACTGGCTTACTAAAATCGGGATTGTTATATTGGGGGCATTTGCAGGATTGTTAATAATTCCATGTTTTATACCTTGTTTTATTAGACTAATACACTCCGTTATACAAGGAATGCAGATGGCTACAGAACCTGTTGATTCAGAACCAGGGAAAGAGAAAACTCTTTCCCTGATGATACTAAAGACAAAAGAAGATTCGAAACTAATACCCATTCGGCAAGTATTAAGTCGGTTGGAAACAAAAACACGAATCAATGCCATAGAAAAAGAAAACGGGGGATTGTGAAATGTGCTTAGCTGATTCCTGTCAGTGTGGAACAGTGTTAGGGCCACAGGGTGAAGTGTGACCTTTGATTGTTTTGTCTGTGTGGCCGCAGACGAGACGGTGTGTCTGTCGTGTCTGTGTTTTGCAGGAGCCACCTGGCGAACATTCTAGAATACCAACTTAAACCGGTCCTGTTGTTATCGGCATAGTGACCTGTGAGAGGGGGGATACACCCATTTTTGGCAAGGGCCAACCATTTTAGAGGCAGTTATGAATATGTATTAGTATCGGCGATATAAACCAAAAATGGGGGCTGTAAGGCGTGTGTCTTGGTTGGGCAGAGACTCCCGGCACAGCCAGCGCTGTTTGCTTGCCTTTGTTCCTTTAATAAATTATAAATTCTAATTGGAATCCTGTTTGCGATTAAATCATTTATCACAATCCCGATCCACCGAGTCCAGGGACCGAAGGGGATTTCTCTCCACCTTTTACCCCAATTCAAGCTACGCCTGCATCTGCCCCGACTGCGGAGGAGCTCTGAGAGCGGCAGCGAGGACAGTGGTGACCGCGCTCCTCCGTTCTTAACCCTCCCGCCTTTGCGCCAGGGAGCGCGTCTGTTCCTCCTTCTCACCCGCTTGTCCGTGCGCAGCCGGGACCGGGCTATGGCGGGGTAGAATCATAGAATCATTTAGGTTGGAAAAGACCCTTGGGATCATCAAGTCCAACCATCAACCCCACTCTACGAAGTTCTCCCTTACACCGTATCCCTTAACACCACGTCTAAACGAGTCTCAAACACATGCAGGGATGGTGACTCCACCACCTCCCTGGGCAGCCTATTCCGCCGTCTGACCACTCTTTCTGTGAAGATTTTTTTCCTAATGTGCAGCCTAAACCTCCCCTGCTGCAGCTTGAACCCATTCCCTCTTGTTCTATCGCTAATTACCTGTGAGAAGAGACCAGCACCAGCCTCTCTACAATGGCCTTTCAAGTAGTTGTAGAGAGCGATGAGGTCTCCCCTCAGCCTCCTCTTCCTCAAACTAAACAGTCCCACCTCCTTCAATCGCTCCTCGTAAGATTTATTCTCCAGGCCCTTCACCAGCTTCGTTGCCCTCCTCTGCACTCGCTCCAGCACCTCGAGATCTCTCTCGTATTGAGGTGCCCAGAACTGGACACAATACTCCAGGTGTGGCCTCAGCAGTGCTGAGCACAGGGGGACAATCCCCTCCCTTCTTCTGCTGGTCACACTATTTCTAATACAAGCCAGGATGCCATTGCGTTTCTCGGCCACCTGGGCACACTGCTGGCTCATGTTCAGCCGCTTGTCAATTAGAACCCCCAGGTCCTTTTCTGCCAGGCAGCTCTCCAGCCCTGCTTCCCCAAGCCTGTGCTGATGCATGGGGTTGTTGTGGCCCAAGCGCAGGGTCCAATCTATCCAAGTCTCTCCGTAGAGCCTCCCTATCCTCATGCAGATCAACACTCCCGCTTAGCTTCGTGTCATCTGCAAACTTGCTGATGATACACTCTAGGTCCTTATCAAGGTCAGCAGTAAAGATGTTAAACAGAAAAGGTCCCAACACCGAGCCCTTGGGGACACCACTTGTGACCGGCCGCCAGCTGGATTTAACTCCATTGACCACCACTCTTGGGGACCGCCCATCCAGCCAGTGCTTGATCCAGCAGATCGTATGCTCATCCAGGCCATGAGCCGCCATTTTGTCCGTGAGAATTCTATGGGGGACAGTGTCAAATGCTTTTCAAAAGCCTAGGTAGACAATGTCCACAGCGTTTCCCTCATCCAATAATCAATCGGGTCATCTTGTCATAGAAGGAGATCAGGTTCGTCAGGCAGGGCCTGCCTTTCATAAACCCACGCTGACTAGGCCCGATCCCCTGCTTGTCCCTTAGATGACTTGTAATGGCTCTCAAGATGATCTGCTCCATGACCTTCCCTGCTACCGAGGTCACACTGACAGGCCTATAGTTTCCTGGATCCTCCTTTCTGCCTTTTTTGTAGATGGGCGCTACATTTGCTACCCTCCAGCCCATTGGGACCTCCCCAGTTAGCCATGACTTCAGGTAGATCATGGGAAGTGGCTTGGCGAGCACGTCTGCCGACTCTTTCAGCACTCTTGGATGTAACCCATCCGGTCCCATAGACCTGTGCGCATCCAAGCGGAGTAGCAGGTCACTGATCACTTCCTCATGAATTGTGACGACCTCGTCCAGCTTCCCCTCCCTGTCTCCCAGCTCACGAGGCTGGGTGCCCAGGGAACAGCTCGTTCCACTGCTGAAGACTGAGGCAAAGTAGGCGTTGAGCACCTCAGCCTTTTCCTCAGCCTTTGGGACTATGTTTCCCTCTGCATCCCGTAAGGGAGGGAGACTTTCCCTAATCCTCCTTTTGTTGTTCATGAATTTATAGAAACATTTTTTGTTATCCTTAACAGCTGTAGCTAGGTTGAGCTCTAGCCGCGCTTTGGCTCTCCTAATTTTCTCCCTGCATAGCTTCGCTATATCCCTATGGTCTCCACGAGACCTGCCCCCTCTTCCAAGGGTCACAGACTCTCCTTTTGTCCTTGAGGTCCATCCCCATTTAGCCAGGCCGCTCTCCTTCCCCGCTGTGAAAAATAGTGAAGGTATTGTTGGCTTTCGCCATAATAACAAGGCTGTAAATCTTTGACTTATAAGGATAACTAACCTTTAGTAAATTAGGAAACGTGAGAAACCTCAAAGATAACAACTAACAGCAACTATGAAGAAAACCATTATGAAGAAAAACATCCGAGAGAAACAAAAGAGAACTTCTCCAAAAGACTCCACAAGTGATGAACAGAAGGAAACAGATGCACAGGAGAAGGGAGCTGATGATAATCGATCCTACCCGAAGGAAACAGCTGCATGGGAAAGGGGAACTGAAGATCATCGATCCTCAGAAACAATTCAGAAGGAAACACACTAATAGAAGAGAAAAAGGACTAATAACAATCAATCATTATGAACAATTACTCTGTCTAAAATGGTGAATACGTATGCAATATTGAACGTATATAAGACATGGCTGAAGTGTTAGCTGGTGTGCCTCTGCCTGGAGTCATGCACCCAGCGCTGTGCTTTTGCTTTATCGACTTTGTCCCTATAATAAAATAAGTGCCATTTCTGTTTAAGGGATCTGGCTATTTATTACAGCCGCCTCCTTGTTTTTCGGCACCCGGGGACAGGCTGCTCCTGTGCCTTTCAGACGTCTCTCTTGAAGTGTGTCCAGCCTTCCTGGGCTCCTGTGTCCTCCAGGGCAGCCTCCCACGGGACTTTGTCCAGCGCTCTTCTGAGCAGGGTATTGTCCCACTGTGGGGAAAGGGGGGGAGCCGGCCATGGCGGCAGGAATCCCACCCGCCGGGGCGGCGCGGGGCGGCGCAGAGGGACGGACGCCGGCGGCGGAGGGAGACGACGGGCCGCGCCCACCCCCCCCCGCCCCGTCTGGCGCTCAAAGCGAGGCCGCGTGCTGCCTGGCGGGAAAGAACCCTCCGCCTGTGGACGGCCGCTGGGGCCTGCAGCTGCCAGAGCGTTCCTTCGCAGACAAGGGGGGAGCGACAGCAAGAGGGGGCTCCGGAGACAGCCCGGCCCCCCGGGAAGAGGCAGAGGACTGGCATCAGCAGACAGACATACAGACGTGGGGCATTAAACGTGTCGCCGGTAGTCCTCCTTCCCCGGCTGGGCAAGCAGCTGTGCAGTGGACGCATCGCACTTTAAAAAGCACGCTTGCTAAACACGAAAGGGGGCACCCCGTAGGTGTGACACCTCAAGAGCGACTGTGTAAAGCAGCTCCTGTTTTAAATTTTCTGAACGTGCCTTCCTTGTCCTCCACAGCAGTAGAGCGACCTTTGGGAAGGACCGTTGAATGGCCGGAACAACCGAAGGTGTATTCCAAGCACCTTGAATCGGGGCGCTGGGAAGGACCAGTCCCCCTGAGAACATGGGGTCGGGGGTGCGCTTGTGTGTCTGTGGACGCCGGTTCCTACTGGATTCCTGCAAAATGGGTTAAGCCGGCTCCTCAGCCGAGCCCAGTACAGGAAGAGGAAGGCCTGGAACCAGTCGAGCCGCTCCATGAGTAAAAGCAGGCATACCTGAGGATGGGTCTGTTTATCAATGTGTCAGTTTTAACGCTTATCTCTCTGTTGTCTCACGGAGCTGCTTTTGCATATTGGGTTATATACTGGGGGCTGGCGAATGGGCTTTGTATTTGCCAACAGAAGTCTTGATAAGCTACCCGTAGAGAATGCTACAACAACTAGAAGTTGTGAGCAAGAAGATTCTGTAAAAATTTGTACTTCTCGTGATTTTTGCAAGAGTATCTGCCGTTGTTATTTGAACTTCAGCTTTTGTAGCCGTTGTTGCGCTTCCTGAAGCTGTCCAGACGGCTAAGGGTGCAGGAGAAACTTTCTCTAATGTAACTGAAGAATTCGTTGTGTTTAGTATGCTGTTTGCCGTGGTTCATAAGCGTCGTACGATCGGTTGTAGATGCCGCTTTGCATCGTACCCTTGTACGAGTTGTAGAATATGTTGCTGTAAAAACTGTGTGTATCCACGAGAAGCGGACCTTCAAAGAAGGGAGGACAACTTTTGGGGTCCCTTGAGGCAAATCTGGGGTCCCTGGGGCACATTTAGGGTTGGTATTGTAAGATGAGTAATTAGGGTTGTTATTATTATTGGGGTTATTATTCGCACGAATAATGTCGGTGGTCTACTGGGGCAGAAGTGCTGGGGCCTGGGGAAGAAGTGCTCCTGGCAATTTTGGTGTCCCCAGGGCAGTAACAAGGTGTCCCCGTGTGTGTGTCCCCCCAGCATGGGGGACGGTGCCACTTGGACATGTCACACATCATCAGGTGTCGTTGTGTGTCAGCTCCCACATCCCACTCCCCGTGTCATCACACGTGTAATCATGACCCCATCCCCGCTGGTGCACCCTCGTGTGAGGCCTCATGTGAATCCTTGTGGAAATCCCCTCATATCAAACCTGCCACCCCCCCTCCCTCCTCCCCAACCCCCTTCTATGAACCCTCCTATGAATGCTTGTGCGAGGCTTCGTATGAAGCCGAGACAAAGAGCTGCGGTGCTGGAACGTCAGCAGCGGAACCGGGCGGTTGGGGCGAAAAGGGGCTTTTCCCGAGTATTTTTGAGGCTGGGACAAGCCCGGGCAGCGGCAGGGACCTGCAGGGAGCCCGTCGGCGCGTCCCGTGCCCGGGTGCCGTGCCCAGCTCCGTTCCTGCTGACACCGTGGGCATCCTCGTCCCTGCCTGCCCCGATCTGAAGTTTGTCCCAGAATTGCTGAATTCCCGGCATTGCTGCTGTTAATAACTGGCAACGGCGCGACTGGTCTGTATTTATGGCTACGTCTTTAAGGCGCTGGCCTGGTCCCGAAGGGCCGTCTGGCTGCGTTGGGCAATGGGGGATGCAGGCATTGGGTCGGGGGGGCCGGGCGGCTGTCCGGGCTGGTGGGGGCCAGTTCCTGGCTGCTCCCTGGCAATTGGGCCGTTTTCCCAGGCACTGATGATGGCTGCTGCGGTTGGAGGCGGCTGTCGGGGCTGGTCGGGGCCAGTTCCTGGGTGCTCCATGGCCGGTGGGCTGGTTTTTGAGGCAGAGATGATGGCTGTCAGTGTTGGGGCTGGCTGGCCGAGTTGGGCAGCAGGGGAGGCAGCAGTGGGGTTGGGAAGGTCAGGCGGCTGTCCGGGCTGGCGGGGTCCCTTTTCTGCATTCTCTGTGGAAGACGGTCTGGTTTTTGAGGCAGAGATGATGGCTGGTGGTGTTGGGGCCACATCTCTGAGCTGGGCTGGTACCGCTGCTGGCACTGCCACTGCTTCTGCTGCTGCTGGCACTGCCACTGCTGCTGCTGCTGCCGGCACTGCCAATGCTGGCACTGCTGCTGCTGACAAAGTTGACACTGCTACCGCTACCGCTGCTGGCACCGCCGCCGCTGGTACCGTACTGGCCCTGACGCTGCTGGTACTGCTGCCGCTGGCAATCTTGGAACTGCTGCTACCGCTGCTGGCACTGGTGCCACTGGTGCCACTGCCGCTGCTGCAAACCCATACCGCTGTCAGGGCCGCCTGGCACCCTTGCAGGACGATGAGGACGATGGTGTTGGGAGGCAGGCGGGTGGCTTCTGTTCCTGCGGGTGCTGGAGGGCGCTGGCCTGGTCCCGAAGGGCCGTCTGGCTGCGTTGGGCAGTGGGGGATGCAGGTGCTGGGTCGGGAAGGCCGGGCGGCTGTCCGGGCTGGTGGGGGCCAGTTCTCCAGGGCTCCCTGGCAGGTGGGCCGTTTTCCCAGGCAATAGTTGATGGCTGCTGCTGCCGCCGTTGGGGCCGGCTGGCCGGGCTGGTGGGGGCCAGTTCCTGGGTGTTTCGTGGCAGGAGGGCTGGTTTTTGAGGCAGAGACACCCCAACCTCCCTTTCCCCCTTTGCCTTTTCTTCAGCGTGGGCACCGCTTGCATGGCCCGAGTTTTCAGGACTTGTCTCCCCGCTGTTGTGCCTCGGGGGACTCACGGCGAGCTCTGGGGTGCAGCTATAACGGGAGGTACATTCCATTAAGAGCCGCATTTCCCATCATCTGCTGAGGCTGGCTCAGATGGCCTCCTTCCCAAAATGGCAAAGTTCTGAAACTCGGGTGAACTGGGTGTGGTGGGCGGTGAGCATCCCCCCGCATCCAGAGAGGGTTAGGCGCACACTGCTGGCCATAACATCCTCTCTGCCACCCAGGGCCACTCTCCTCTCTGTTGACTTGCAGAGAGGGCGCTGGCCCTCTCACGGCTTCTCTGGGATCAGCTCCTCGGCAAGTTGCTCACGCGCTCAAGACGCGAGCACCGCCAGTTCCTGCCAGCTGGACACCACCGTCTGCCCAGAGCAGCTCTGAGGAGCAACGCTCTAACTGGGGCAGCAGCTGTCCCTGGCACTCAGCTTGGACCACACCTGGCAGCAGAGACTCTGGGCCGTCTCTGTCTGCAGCTCGCCAGCACCTGCAAGGCGCGAAATTGAGCGTCACCGCAGGGAGGCTCTGCTCCATCCCTTCCTGCTGTCTAGGCTACGGCTTGTCCACACAGGCAGCTAAAACCTCGGCTTCCCGAGCCTTGTGCTTAAGAGTGAGATATGCCCACCATGTGCCGCTTCGTCAGGGAAGTCAGTCAAAACTGACTCCTCCCCCCTGCAATGCCAGGTGAGCTGCAAAAGCCCCCCCTGTACCCACATCTGCAACCAACCACCCACTGGAAGCTGCCAGCATCCCTTGGCAGAGCCATGGCCCCGGGCACGGCTGTGACCAGCCTGGGGAAGAAGTGCTCCTGCGGTGCCGCTGCGGCCCAGACCCGCAGGCTGGGGTAAGGCTGCTGCGGGGCAGGGTGGCACAGGGCCGGCTCCAGGGATGGTTTCTCACCCTGTGGTACCGCTCCCGGCCCCACTGTTCGCCTGGAAAATGCCCCCGCAGCAGCTGCGGGCCCCTCCACCTCCCCATGAGGCATCTGCCTCCTGACACCTGCAGAGCTGGCCCACGGCTCATGAGGAGGCGGGTGGGAGTCAAAGCCCCCTGCACCTCCACCATGCCGCTGCTGCTACCGCTGCTGGCACTGCCACTGATGGCACTGCTGCCACTGAGAAAGTTGGCAATGCTACCGCTACCGGTACTGCTGCCACTGACGACCTCGGTACTGCTGCTAGCGCTGCTGGCACTGGTGCCACTGCTGGCACTGCCGCTGCTGCTGCCGCTGCTGCTACCACTGCTGGCACTGGTGCCACTGCTGGCACTGCCGCTGCTGCTGCTGGCACTGCTACTGATGGCACTGCTACCGCTAAGAGCACTGCCACTGCTGGTACTGCCGCTGCTATTACCGCTGCTGGCACTGGTGCCACTGCTGGCACTGCCGCTGCAGGTGCCGCTGCTGGCACTGTGTTTTCTTTAGGGCTTTGCCTTCTGTGGTATATTTGTGTGCACCCAAGGCAGGGGCTGGGCTGGGGCTGGTACTGCCCTACACAGGAGCCCTGTCCTGTGCACCCCAGGACAGAGCTGGCACGGGGAGCAGAGGTGGGGCTGATGACCTGTTGACGAGCCCCATGGCTGCCTCAGGGGCTCAGAATTTAGCGGGCCGGTCCCACCAGGGAGGCTGGGTTCCCCTGGCCCGTCGGCGGGTCCCGTGCCCAGCTCCTGCCTGCTGACACCGTGGGCATCCTTGTCCCTGCCTGCCCCGGTATGAACTTCAGCGCAGAATAGTGGAACTCCTGGCATTGCTGCCGTTATGATCCGGACAACAGCGCAACTGGTCTGTAGTTTTGGCTACGCCTTTATTCTGCTTAAATCAGAATGGTCGACCCCTGCAGCTGTCAGTCGGGAGTCTTTTCATATCCCAAATCCCTACCGCTGTCGGCAGCGGAGGAGGCAGGGGTGGGGTCAGGAAGACCAGGCGGATGTCCAGTCTTTCGGGGGCCTGTTTCTGGGTGCCCCCTGGCAGCTGGGGACGGTTTCCCAGGCACAGGTGATGGCTGCTGGGGTTGGGGCCGGCTCTCAGAAGTGCTGGGATGGGTGGTGCGGCTGTCCGGGCACGAGGGGTAGCTGCTGCGGTTGGGCTGGGCTCCTGAAGCTGCAGAGAGGCAGCTGTGGAGAGAGGAGGCTGCTGAGGCTCTGACGCGGCTGTGGTGCCGGGCGGGTGTGAGGGTGCGGGACAACGCTGGACGCCCCGGGGGGTGTGGGCATCCGGCTGCAGGTTGGCAGCTCCGTGCAGGAAAACGGGGCTCCGCGCACCCCTGGGCTGGGGCTCCGCTCGCCTGCCCGTGGCTCGTCTCCTCTCCGCCCTGGGCATCCTGACCTGGCTGCTCTGCACGTGCCGGGAAGGAGACCCAGGGGACCAAAGCTGGGCACAGCAACGCAGGGCCGGGAGAGCCTCCTGCTCTCCTTTCTCAGCGTGCCTGGCAAGGACCAGCACTCGCCTCCCCTGCCCATCCCTGGCCAGACAAGGGGACAGCCTGGGCTCCCTCTTGGGTGAGCTGCTCTCCATCCTCTCTTCAGAATACCTGTCTGCAGAGATACACACCCCTGCCCAGACAAAACCCCTGCCCTTGCTGAGAACACGCACGCTGGCAGCGCTGGGGTGCAGATGGGACAGCTCTTTCTCCAAAGCCGGGACGATAGCTGGGAAGGTTCCTCACCACAGCCTCAGTTGCTGGGACACCTTGGCTCGTCTGGGATTTACGGCATCACCTGACGGACTTTGGCCCGTACCTAACTCGGCACTCCAGAACACCCTACCCCTAAATGCTTCATGGCAAATAGCAGCCATCTAATACAGGAGCTTGGCACTTTTTCCTCTCCCTCCACAGACAGATCCCCATGGCGCCTTCTATGCAATACTTCTGGAAGTCTTTAGGATCCGCAGCATTTGTGTTTCTCTTGCCATCCGCACCTGGAGGAACAATTCCGTACATTAGTGTGTCCTGCGCGCCACTGGCAGTCTCACAGGAGGTCTGACATTGCCAGCGAATGTTCTTTTGCACTTTGTTAGCATCCCTGAAGGAGGGAACACCCTGGGGCTGCGTTGTCTCCTTGGTTTCGGTGGAAGCAAAGGAAACCCCCACAGCCGTCGCAAATCAGTGCACTCTGGAGCCTCTCTTTCTCCGCTTGCCCCCAGCTCTCCCGCCCCAGCCAAGCACCCACACCCCAAAGGGACGGAGTCAGGCCCTCTCGGGAGACACCCCAACCTCCCTCTCCCCCTTTGCCTTTTCTTCAGCGTGGGCACCGCTTGCATGCCCCGAATTTTCAGGACTTGTCTCCCTGCTGTTGTGCCTCGGGGGACTCACGGCGAGCTCTGGGGTGCAGCTATTGCGGGAGGTACGTTCCATTAAGAGCCACATTTCCCATCATCTGCTGAGGCTGGTTCAGATGGCCTCCTTCCCAAAATGGCAAAGTTCTGAAACTCGGGTGAACTGGGTGTGGTGGGCGGTGAGCATCCCCCCGCATCCAGAGAGGGTTAGGCGCACACTGCTGGCCATAACCTCCACAGCCCAGAGGTGACAGTCATCCTCAGAGAGCCCTTCCTGGCTTCGTTTCCATAGTTTGGCTGCTGACACGATGTGCGGCAGCGGGCACCAGGGGAAGAGCCTGCAGACACCCAGGGATTTTGATTCAGGACGCTGGATGACCGAGGGATGGCAATTACCTGGCACGCCTGCTGATTGAACTGCCCTCGTTGCTTCATCAGAGACTGGCACTGCCCGACTGCCTCCTTCCTGAAGCGCCTCCTTGTCCACAGGCCCCCAGTCCCTCACTTTCAAAAGAAAGCAGGTCAGTTGAACGAGATAGAAGTAACCGCTCCTCATGGGCAACATGGTGTCTTCAGGAGGCGATACTTCCCAAAATACATGAGTATCGCTTAGACACAAAGCCTGGGAATTTGGGGGTGCACCAGGTCACTAGTCCAAACAACGTGTCCTTCATGGAGAAAAATCTAAACGCGAGACCCTCTTTGGTTTCCCAGTGCACACAAGAGCCCACAGTCCCCCAAAAGAAGCGGAAAAACACCCAAGTTACCTAAAACACAACCGGCAAGAGACAGCTAAACCACCCGAGGCTGAATTCACAGCCCTTCATTTGAGCGGCCTTCAAGTTAGGTGTCCGGCCTCAAGCCGGGTGTCCAGCTTTCACCTGTCCCTGAGCCCGAGGTGTCCCCGAGAGTCCTCAGACATCAAGGAGAACAACGGGGCTGGACCAGGCTGTGAAGCTGGGGCTGCTCCGGCCCTGGCCGAGTCTGCCGGTCCCAGTGGCCCCAAGCTGCCTGCGCATCCTCTCTGCCACCCAGGGCCACTCTCCTCTCTGTTGACTTGCAGAGAGGGCGCTGGCCCTCTCACAGCTTCTCTGGGATCAGCTCCTCGGCAAGTTGCTCACGCGCTCAAGACGCGAGCACCGCCAGTTCCTGCCAGCTGGACACCACCGTCTGCCCAGAGCAGCTCTGAGGAGTAACGCTCTAACTGGGGCAGCAGCTGTCCCTGGCACTCAGCTTGGACCACACCTGGCAGCAGAGACTCTGGACCGTCTCTGTCTGCAGCTCGCCAGCGCCTGCAAGGCGTGAAATTGAGTGTCACCGCAGGGAGGCTCTGCTCCATCCCTTCCTGCTGTCTAGGCTACGGCTTGTCCACACAGGCAGCTAAAACCTCGGCTTCCCGAGCCTTGTGCTTAAGAGTGAGATATGCCCACCATGTGCCGCTTTGTCCAATTCCTTCAGGAGTTCCTTTAGGACTTCTGATGACCGCTGGGAAGATTTTCTCTTTTCAGCTTTAGACTCTGCTCTTTGAGGACCTCCAGCCACGTCTGTAAACAAACACACCAGAGCAGCTCCCGTGAGATATTTCAATAGAGTTCTTCCCACCTGAACGGCAGCGAATGCAGTTCAAACACGGGATTGACCCGTGGCACGCGTCTCGCCCTTCCACGCAGGAGCATTGTGCACAGCCACTGGGCTGCTGCTGCTGGCACTGCTGCTGCTGCTGCCGGCACTGCCAATGCTGGCACTGCTGCCGCTTACAAAGTTGACACTGCTACCGCTACCGCTGCTGGCACTGCCACCGCTGGTACCATACTGGCACTGATGCTGCTGGTACTGCTGCCGCTGGCAATCTTGGCACTGCTGCTACCGCTGCTGGCACTGGTGCCACTGCTGCCACTGCCGCTGCTGCTTCTGCTACCACTGCTGGCACTGGTGCCACTGCTGCTGCTAGCACTGGTGCCACTGCTGGCACTGCTGCCACTGACAATGTTGGCACTGCTGCTACTGCTGCTGGCACTGGTGCCACTGCTAGCACTGCCGCTGCTGCTGCTGGCACTGCCACTGATGGCACTGCTACCGCTAATAGCACTGCCACTGCTGGCACTGCCACTGATGGCACTGCTACTGCTAAGAGCAGTGCCACTGCTGGCACTGCCGCTGCTATTACCGCTGCTGGCACTGGTGCCACTGCTGGCACTGCCAGTGCTGGCACTGCCGCTGCTATTACCGCTGCTGGCACTGCCGCTGCTGGGGCCGCTGCTGGCACTGTGTTTTCTTTAGGGCTTTGCCGTCTGTGGTATATTTGTGTGCACCCAAGGCAGGGGCTGGGCTGGGGCTGGTACTGCCCTACACAGGAGCCCTGTCCTGTGCACCCCAGGACAGAGCTGGCACGGGGAGCAGAGGTGGGGCTGATGACCTGTTGACCAGCCCCATGGCTGCCTCAGTGGCTCAGAATTTAGCGGGCCGGTCCCACCAGGGGGGCTGGGTTCCCCTGGCCCGTCGGCGGGTCCCGTGCCCAGCTCCTGCCTGCTGACACCGTGGGCATCCTCGTCCCTGCCTGCCCCGATATGAAGTTTGGCCCAGAACTGCTGAATTCCTGGCATTGCTGTTGTAACAACCCAACAACGGCGCGACTGGTCTGTGTTTTTGGCTACGCCTTTATTCTGCTTAAATCAGAATGGTCGACCCCTGCAGCTGTCAGTCGGGAGTCTTCTGATATCCCAAATCCCTACCGCTGTCGGCAGCGGAGGAGGCAGGGCTGGGGTCGGGAAGACCAGGCAGATGTCCAGTCTTTCGGGGGCCGGTTCCTGGGTGCTCCCTGGCAGGTGGGGCCGGTTTCCCAGGCACAGGTGATGGCTGCTGGGGTTGGGGCCAGCTCTCAGAGGTGCTGGGACGGGTGGTGCGGCTGTCCGGGCACGAGGGGTGGCTGCTGGTGTTGGGCTGTTCGCCTGGAAAATGCCCCTGCAGCAGCCACAGGACCCTCCACCTCCCCATGAGGCATCTGCCTCCTGACACCTGGTGGTCAACTGGGGTAATTTTTGGGTCCCCTGGGGCAATTTTGGTGTCCCCAGGGCAGTAACAAGGTGTCCCCATGTATGTGTCCCCCACGGCATGGGGGACAGTGCCGCTGGGACATGGCGAAACATGAGACATGGTCGTGGAGAAAAGGGGCTTTTTCCGAGTTTTTCTGAGGCCGGGACAAGCCCGGGCAGCGGCAGGGACCTGCAGGGAGCCCGTCGGCGGGTCCTGTGCCCAGCTCCTGCCTGCTGACACTGTGGGCATCCTCGTCCCTGCCTGCCCCGATATGAAGTTTGTCCCAGAATTGTTGAATTCCCGGCATTGCTGCCATTAGTATCTGGCAACGGCGCAACTGGTCTGTGTTTATGGCTACGCCTTTATTCTGAACTCAGAATGGTCGACCCCTGCAGCTGTCCGTCGGGAGCCTTGTGGCAGCCCAAGCCTGTACCGCTGTCGGGGCCGCCTGGCACCCTTGCAGGACGATGAGGGCGATGGTGTTGGGAGGCAGGCAGGTGGCTTCTGTTCCTGCGGGCGCTGGAGGGCGCTGGCCTGGTCCCGAAGGGCCGTCTGGCTGCGTTGGGCAGTGAGGGACGCAGGCGTTGGGTCGGGAAGGCCGGGCGGCTGTCCGGGCTGGTGGGGGCTGGTTCCCGGGGGCTCCCTGGCAGGTGGGCCATTTTCCCAGGCAATAGGTGATGGCTGCTGCTGCCGCCGTTGGGGCTGGCTGGCTGGGCTGGTGGAGGCCAGTTCCTGGGTGCTCCGTGGCAGGTGGGCTGGTTTTTGAGGCAGAGATAATAGCTGGTTGTTTTGGGGTCGGCTGTCTGAGTTGGGCAGCCGGGGGCAGGGATGGGGTCGGGAAGGTCAGGCGGTGTCCAGCCTGTCCGGGGCCGGTTCCTGGGTGCTCCGTGGAAAGTGGCTGTGCTTTGGAGATACAGATGATGGCTGCTGGTCATGGGGACCGGGGCAGCGGTTAGTCGGGCAGCGGGGGAGGTGGGTTGGGGTTTGGCAGGCCAGGCAGCTCTCCGGGCTGGCGGGGACCTCTTCCTGGGTGCTCCCTGGCAGGCATGCAGGTTTTTGAGGCAGAGATGATGGCTGTCAGTGTTGGGGCCACATCTCTGAGGTGGGCAGCGGGAGAGGCAGCGGTGGGATCGAGAAGGATGGGTGGCTGGCCGGGCTGGCAGGGGCCTGTTTCTGGGTGCTCCCTGGCAGGTGGGGCTGGTTTCCCAGGCACAGGTGATGGCTGCTGGGGTTGGGGCTACCTCTCAGAGGTGCTGGGACGGGTGTGCAGCTGTCCGGGCACGAGGGGTAGCTGCTGGGTTTGGGCTGGGCTCCTGAAGCTGCAGAGAGGCGGCTGTGGAGAGAGGAGGCTGCTGAGGCTCTGAGGCGGCTGTGGTGCCGGGCGGGAGCCTCTCTCGGTCAAGCCCGGGCAGCGGCAGGGACCCGCACGGAGCCCGGAGCTCGCGTGACAGGAGCTGAGGAGGCCAGGCCGGAGCCTGCAGCAGCAGCGGCAGGTTTAAATGAGGGGTAAGCGCCACCAACGGTCACTCACTGAGACAAAGAGCTGCGGTGCTGGCACGGGAAGCTGAGGTGGGGGTGATGACCTGTAACGACCCCATGGCTGCCTCAGTGGCTCAGAATTTAGTGGGCCGGTCCCACCAGGGAGGCTGCGTTCCCCTGGCCCGTCAGCAGGTCCTGTACCCAGCTCCTGCCTGCTGACACCGTGGGCATCCTCGTCCCTGTCTGCCCCGATATGAAGTTTGGCCCAGAATTGCTGAATTCCTGGCATTGCTGCCGTTATGACCCGGACAACGGAGCGATTTGATTTGCTTCTGGGGTTCGGGCCAACTCTCAGAGGTGCTGGGACGGGTGGTGCGGCTGTCCGGGCACGAGGGGTAGCTGCTGGGGTTGGGCTGGGCTCCTGAAGCTGCGGAGAGGCGGCTGTGGAGAGAGGAGGCTGCTGAGGCTCTGACACGGCTGTGGTGCCGGGCGGGTGCGAGGGTGCGGGACAGCGCCGGACGCCCCGGGGGGTGTGGGCATCTGGCTGCAGGTGGGGAGCTCCGTGCAGGAAAACGGGGCTCTGCGCACCCCTGGGCTGGGGCTCCGCTCGCCTGCCCGTGGCTCGTCTCCTCTCCGCCCTGGCCATCCTGACCTGGCTGCTCTGCACGTGCCGGGAAGGAGACCCAGGGGACCAAAGCTGGGCACAGCAACGCAGGGCCGGGAGAGCCTCCTGCTCTCCTTTCTCAGCGTGCCTGGCAAGGACCAGCACTCGCCTCCCCTGCCCATCCCTGGCCAGACAAGGGGACAGCCTGGGCTCCCTCTTGGGTGAGCTGCTCTCCATCCTCTCTTCAGAATACCTGTCTGCAGAGATACACACCCCTGCCCAGACAAAACCCCCGCCCTTGCTGGAAGTCTTTAGGATCCGCAGCATTTGTTTTTCTGTTGCCATCCACACCTGGAGGAACAATTCCGTACGTTAGTGTGTCCTGCGCGCTACTGCCAGCAGACGTTCTTTCTCACTTTGTGGACCTATTTTGGGAGGCAGCACTGTGGCTGGGAGTGCGCAGGCTGCGGGGCAGAGGGGGTGATACGGGGTGCTCGCACAGGAGGAGGAGCGCTGGGAGGAGGTGCTGGTAAAGTTCAGCAAGGCAGCCTGTGGTGACAGGGACAGCCTTTTCTGCCTGGCTCCTGTACCCTTCCGTCGCAGCTGCACAGCAGAGTTGTGAGAAGACTGCCTTTGTGCTCTGGCCTTTGCGCCACCTGACGTGCTCAGAGAAGATCCTCGCCAGTCAGACGCCACGTCGGCCTTAATGGGATCCACTGTGCTCAGCCAGAACGAGTTAGACCTTTTCCAAAGGTCTTCCTCCCATTGGTTGACACTCTGCAAAGCTTCGCCGATTTCTCTTTACACCGCCATACTGTTGACCTTGCTTTTAATTCTTCCTCATCTATTGAGCACCCCGCTCCTTCGAAAATGCCCTTTTCCAAGAGAACCATGAAATCAGTATTTCAGCATTTTGAAAAAGAAAGGAACACCTGTTGTGTCGACAGTACAGAAATATTGCGTGGATCGATTTCAAAATACCTGTCCCTGTCTTTGAGGTGAGGAGGATGCTTAGGGAGAGTTAGATATCCTTTTTGCTTTCTGGATTAAGAAATCGAGTCAAACAAGGCCTGTCTTCTCCAGTGTTGCTTCAGGAACCTACCGGTGAAAGAGACTGAAAGCTTGGAGTCGCTGGTGAGACTCTGATGAGAGAGAGTTGCCTAAATACAGGACTTAAAACTGAGTGCTTGAAATACCAGTGCCTCTTTTTTTGCTTTTGCTCATGAGTCAAATGGAGCATCTCTGACCCCACAGGTACACCAGTTCTCCGCATACCCATGGGCTCTATCGAAACGTGTCTGGAAGAGCAGTGCGGGGTCAGTTCTGCTCTCCCGGCCGCATGGATGCCAGATATGTCCATGCGCTGGGTGTGCTCAGATGCACAGGTCCTGCCGTGCCCCAGCGACCAGACCCTGCTCGACTTCTCTCCTCCGACACCTCCAACATCACCAGCTCCACGGCCAGCGCGTCCGCTCCTAAGGCTGGGCTCGGCAGGCCTGTGGACTTGTCCACAAAGTCTTCCAGGGAAAACCTGGAAACCTTACCTAACTTTGGAGTGTTACACCGAGTCAGAAGACGCACTGGGAAGGGATGAGGATGCAAAGCCTAAAACCTTCACGCTCCTTATTAGTAACGTGAAATAAAGAAAAGGGCACAACTGAAAGCACCTCGCCAATTTCTTTTAGTTCTGCTACGTGGTTAGCCGCTGATGTTGTCAGAGATAATGACACCTTAGAAGAGTCAAAAGAAGGTCCTGGCTAAAAGGGAATGTGGTAGGCATCAAGGCATCGCAAGCCTGCAGTCGCCTCACATGGGCTTTTAGTAACTACTTGCACGGGGTCTATCAAACGTCAGTGATGCTCTTTAAAGTGTGGACGCTCATTCAGCCACCAGCGGTCTCCAGAGCGAGGTTACAAACATGCTTGTTCTTCCTCTAGGCACTGGCTAGCACAAGCCATGCTGCCCGTGTAACAATGAAAGCAGCGGGAGCAAAGCGTGCATACAGGTGGGCTTCTCTCTAATTGTCCAAGGAGCTGCTGTTGCAGGTACTAAGGAACAGATGTATCTCATTCTCTTTCCAGTGCTCTCATGAGGAGGGGCGGGGGAAGAAGGAATTCCGTCCTTCCCTGACACTGACAAAAAAAGGCCCAGACTGTGAGAGAACAGAAATAGAGTCATTTTTATCCCAGACCTTTACCTAAAGCAATATCTTTCAAAAGAGGAAACAAAAAATCTTAAAAGTCATTTTACCTGAACAGCCAGCGCAGGGGAAACATTCTCTTTTTCTCATTTTCAGGATAAAATGATGTCTGTACACAGTCAAGCACGCCTTGCAAACCTCAGAGGTCACCGAACACGGGAACTGACAGTTCCGTTTAGTTTAGGATGTTCAGTGTCTAACGGTACGCAAAAGACATCTTGAACACGCTCCTGAAAACTTGAAGTAAAAAACTTTCCCTTAACTTCTCGACTCTTTTTAACCAGAAGAAGAGGAAAAAGGGAAGACTGTGTGGCTACAATCTTTCTCGCTTTAAGATGCGCCAAGCAGGAATGAGGATGCTGGATGTGCTACTCACAAACCAAGCGCACCTGCCTCGTAGCGCCTCAGTTAGTGACAGCCTCGGCTGCAGTCATCTCAGTATTGTGGAGTCTGGGATCCTGCCGGGCGCCCTGAAGGTTAGCACTGAGGCAAAGATTTCAGATTTTTGAAAAGCAAGGTTCAGCTTGCTGAGAGCCCAGACGGCAGGGATTCCACGGGAAGCTTCCCCGGAGGAGCAAGTGAGTGCTGGGAGTTTTTCAAGAATGCTCTCCTGGAAGCACAAAACCAGTTTATTCCCAAGAAAGGGAATTCCCTTCGTTGGGCGGCTGGCCTTGGGAACAACAATCCAGGCTGACGTAAACACAAACGCAGGGAGAGTTGGTATAGAAGCTATTACAGGAGCCTGAGCCCTACACATCAATGGGCCCTGACGATATCCACCCGAGGGTGTTAAGAGAGCTGGTTCCTTTTCAAACTGGCAACCTGTCTGTCCTGCTGCCGGTCGGGGAAGGCTTAATTTCCCCAGGACCTGGCAGGGACACAGGTATTCCATCCCCTGTGGGCCATGCCCTGGGAGCTGCCCCTTCGCAGGGCTGGGGGTTCCCAGGTCCCGTCAGTGAGCGGTGCTATCGTAGTCATGTTTTGTATATTCCTCTCTCAGTATTCTTGTTGTTGTTTTCTTCTTTTCTTTGCTGTAATGTTAAACTGCCTTTATCTCAACGCGTGAGTTTTGCCTTTTTCTTCCAAGTCTTTCCCTCATTCCATGGCTGGGGGCTGCATGATGATGGTCCCATCCACCGTCTGGATGGCCGTCTCCGAGACCCCCAGCTCCACAAAGCACCGGTAATCCGGTCCCCGGTCCCTCTGCCGCACCGAATAAATCTGTAAGTCCAAGCCACTGATGATCTTGATGGCGTCAACGCTGGGCTGCTTGCGGGTGCCGTAGCGGAAGATGGTGCCGCAGGTCTTGTTCTTGCGGATGAGGCCTCTGGTGCCATTGTAAGTGCCGCAGCGGGGACATTTCCAGATGCCCCGCAGCGTGGCCTTCCCCAGGTCTGACAGGAAGGAGGGGACTTTGGTCCTCACCGATGCCGGTTCCATCCTCTGGGAAACCTGTAAGGGCAGAGAGAGTGGGGTGACTTAACCGCCTGGGGAGGGACAGCGGGGACACGGTGCTCGGCTGGTGACACCCACGGGTCCCTCTGCAGGTGGCAGTGGCCGTCCTCAGTCCCCAGCAGCCACAGAGATGGAGGGGACAAAGAGAGAGAGGGGGAAGCGACTGGCTGAAAGGACGTGGGACGTAAAGCTGGGTGGCCTGCCACCATTGCGGGGGGACACGCGGTGAGGGGACACACAGAGCAGCTCCTCGGAGGGACACCGGAGTGGAAACCACCATCTGAGGCAGCAACAATGGGAGAGAAAAGCTTGCATGGACGGGACAGAAACTGAGCGATTTCCCCCTAGATCCACCTGGGTCGGGTTTTGGCAGCAGGTTGGCAGCCGAGGAGCACGAGCGACACCCAGCGAGCAGCCCTGGTGCTGCTGGACCCACAATCCTGTCTGGATCATGGAATGAGAGAATCGTTTAGGTTGGAAAAGACCTTCCAGATCATCAAGTCCAACCATTAACTCAGCCCTGCCCAAAATACCACTAACCCACGTCCCTCAGCACCACGTCTGCCCGCCTATTAAATCCCTCCAGGGGTAGCGATTCCACCACTGCCCTGGGCAGCCTCTTCTGATGTTTGACAACCCTTGTGGTGCAGAAATTTTTCCTAATTCCCATCCTAAACCCGCCCTGGCGCAACTCGAGGCCATTTCCTCTTGTCCCATCGCCTGTTCCTTGGGAGAAGAGACCGACCCCCCCAGCTACACCTTCCTTGCAGGGAGTTGTGGAGAGTGAGAAGGTCTCCCCTCAGCCTCCTCTTCTCCAGGCTGAACACTCCCAGCTCCCTCAGCCACTCCTCACCAGACTTGTGCTCCAGACCCCTCACCAGCTCCGTTGCCCTTCTCTGGACACGCTCCGGCGCCTCAATGTCCTTCTTGGAGTGAGGGGCCCCAAAATGAACACAATATTCGAGGTGGGGCGTCACCAGTGCTCAGTACAGGGGGACGGTCACTGCCCCAGTCCTGGCCACACCGTTCCTGACACAATCCATAAACATTTCTCCCCTGCCAACCGCATTTCCCCCTTCCCCTGCCCCACCCTGTCCTGGTGTGAGACACCAGGCGGGCTGGGAGGGCTGCCCGGCTCCCCTCGACCCCACGGCAGAGCCCTCCGCTCACCCCTGCCTCCTCACCACCACCAAAACCCCCCTTTTGGGGGCAAAACCAGGCACTGTGTGAAAAGCCACACGCAGCCGAGCCTTCGAGCCAGCATCCCACAGACGCAGACAGCGGGCAGAGGCAAAGGGCATTTCTTGTCACCGCTGGAGCTGAGCGGTGGGTGTGAGGAGAGGCCGGGGACGCTGAAATGCAGCTCCCGGTGTCCCCGTGCTGACTGAAGCCAGTCCCAGACCTCAGTGGGTATTTACACTGGATAAACGGGCTGCACTGGGAGCTCCCGGCCCAACTGCAAAGGACAGGGCACAGCTGAGGGGACGGTGGGTCTGTGCCAGGTGGGACAATGCCCCGACACCCCCCTGGGTGAGCAGAAGGGCCCTCACCGAGGGGAGCGCAGGGGCAGGGACACCCACATCCCAGCAGGGCCCGGGGACCAGCACAAGAACGAAGGGCCAGGTTGGGCCCTGCATGAGGCAGGACCAGGATGGGGGCACGCTGCTGGGCCGGGCACTGAGAGCAGGGCCTCCCCTTGGCCACTGTCACCTCAGAACTGCGTCTGGGGCCTCCCCACAGCTACTGTCGCCTCAGGAGGGGGCCTCCACTCGGCTACTGTCGGGTCAGGGCAAGGGCTGGGGCCTCCCCTTGGCCCTTCTCACCTCAGGAAGGGTCCTGGGGCCCCCCTGTGGCCTCAGTCGCCTCAGGACGGGGCCTGGGGCCTCCCCTCGGCCACTGTCATTTCGGGTCCGGGCCTCTCCTCCATCTCCGTCGCCTCAGGAGGGTGCCTGGGGCTTCCCCATGGCCGCTGTCGCCTGAGGACAGAGCCTTCCCTCGGCTGCTGTCGCCTCAGAACAGGGGCTGGGGCCTCTCCATAACGACTGTCACCTCAGGAGAGGCCCTGCGGCCCCCCCATGGCCTCAGTCGCCTCAGAACAGGGCCTGGGACCTCCCCTGGGCCCCGGTCCCCACACGACCAGGCCCGGGTTCACCTCCGTAGCAGGCCCGAGCCCTCCCCCCGCTCCCCACCGTGCAGCCTCACCCACAGCCCCTTGCCCACCCCCGACCCCCGCGCTGACGTCACTAACGCGGCCTCACCGTGTCGTCGGCCCCTCACCCCCGCCACCGTGTCGCTTCTTCCCCTTCCCGTTCCCAGTGCCGTTTTCCCGCCATCCCCCCCGCCCCTCTGATGTCACTGCCTGTCCCGCTCGCGTGCAGGGCCCTCCCTCCTCCCCCCCTCTTTTTTCACCTGCACCGCGGTGAAACCGGGCTCAGAACCATCAAACCTCTGAGAATTTCCCCCACAGCGAAGGTGCCAGGAGGGAAGAGTGGGGCTTTCCAGAGACTGCAGGAAGAAGCCCCTCTTTTCCCTCCTGGCACTTTCAATGTGGGAGCAAGCGGCAGGTTTAAACGAGGCGTAAGCGCCACCAAAGGTCACTCACCGAGACAAAGCGCTGCGGTGCTGGCACGGGAGGCCGAGGTGGGGGTGATGACCTCTTGGCGAGCCCCATGGGTGCCTCAGTGGCTCAGAATTTTGCGGGCTGGTCCCACCAGGGAGGCTGGGTTCCCCTGGCCCGTCGGCGGGTCCCGTGCCCAGCTCCTGCCTGCTGACACCGTGGGCATCCTCGGCCCTGCCTGGCCCGGTATGAACTTCAGGCCAGAATTGCAGAAGTCCTGGCATTCATGCCGTTATGATCTGGACAACAGCACAACTGGTCTGTAGTTCTGGCTACACCTTTATTCTGCTGAAATCAGAATGGTCGACGCCTTCAGCTGTCAGTTGGGAGTCTTCTGATATCCCACATCCCTACTGCTGTCGGCAGCGGGGGAGACACGGGTCAGGTCGGGAAGACCAGGCGGATATCCAGTCTTTCAGAGGCTGGCAGGGTGCTCGCTGGCAGGTGGGACAGTTTCCCAGGCACAGGTGATGGCTGCTGGGGTTTGGGCCGGCTCTCAGAGGTGCTGGGACGGGTGTGCGGCTGTCCGGGCACGAGGGGTAGCTGCTGGTGTTGGGCTGGGCTCCTGAAGCTGCGGAGAGGCGGCTGTGGAGAGAGGAGGCTGCTGAGGCTCTGAGGCGGCTGTGGTGTCGGGTGGGAGCCTCTCTCGGTCAAGCCTGGGCAGCAGCAGGGACCCGCAGGGAGCCCGGAGCTCGTGCAACAGCGGATGAGGAGGCAAGGCCAGAGCCTGCAGCAGCAGGGGCAGGTTTAAATGAGGTGTAACTGCCACCAACGATCAGTCACCAAGAGAAAGAGCTGCGGTGCTGGAACATCAGCAGCTGAGCCGGATGATCACGGTGAAAAGGCACTTTTCCCAAGATTTTCTGAGGCTGGGACAAGCCTGGGCAGGAGCAGGGACCGCAAACAGCCCGGAGCTCACACAAGAGTGGCTGAGAAGGCAAGGCCAGAGGCTGCAGCAGAAGGGGCAGGTTTAAACGATACATAATGGCCACCAGCAGTCACTCACTGAGACAAAGAGCTGCGGTGCTGGCACGGGAGGCCAAGGTGGGGGTGATGACCTGTAACGAGCTCCATGGGTGCCTCAGTGGCTCAGAATTTTGTGGGCCAGTCCCACCAGGGAGGCTGGGTCTTGCTGGCCCGTCGGCGGGTCCCACGCCCAGCTCCTGCCTGCTGACACCACGGGCATCCTTGTCCCTGCCTGCCCCGATAGGAACTTCAGACCAGAATTGCAGAACTCCTGGCATTGCTACCGTTATGACACAGACAAGAGCGCGACTGCTCTGTATGTATGGCTACACCTTTATTTTGAAATCAGAATGGTCGACCCCTTCAGCTGTCAGTCGGGAGCCTTTTGATATCCCAAATCCCTACCGCTGTCGGTAGCGGGGGAGGCTCGGGTGGGGTCGGGAAGACCAGGCGGACGTCCAGTCTGTCAGGGGCCCGTTTCTGGGTGCTCGGTGGCAGGTGGGCCGCTTTCCCAGGCACAGGTGATGGCTGCTGGGGTTGGGGCCGACTCTCAGGGGTGCTGGGACGGGTGGTGCGGCTGTCCGGGCACGAGGGGTAGCTGCTGGGGTTGGGCTGGGCTCCTGAAGCTGCGGAGAGGCGGCTGTGGAGAGAGGAGGCTGCTGAGGCTCTGACACGGCTGTGGTGCCGGGCGGGTGCGAGGGTGCGGGACAGCGACGGACGCCCCGGGGGGTGTGGGCATCCGGCTGCAGGTGGGGAGCTCCGTGCAGGAAAACGGGGCTCCGCGCACCCCTGGGCTGGGGCTCCGCTCGCCTGCCCGTGGCTCGTCTCCTCTCCGCCCTGGGCATCCTGACCTGGCTGCTCTGCACGTGCCGGGAAGGAGATCCAGGGGACCAAAGCTGGGCACAGCAACGCAGGGCCGGGAGAGCCTCCTGCTCTCCTTTCTCAGCGTGCCTGGCAAGGACCAGCACTCGCCTCCCCTGCCCATCCCTGGCCAGACAAGGGGACAGCCTGGGCTCCCTCTTGGGTGAGCTGCTCTCCATCCTCTCTTCAGAATACCTGTCTGCAGAGATACACACCCCTGCCCAGACAAAACCCCCGCCCTTGCTGAGAACACACACGCTGGCAGCGCTGGGCTGCAGATGGGACAGCTCTTTCTCCGAAGACGGGACGATAGCTGTGAAGGTTCCTCACCATGGCCGGAGTTGCTGGGACACCTTGGCTGAGGTGAACATCTGGGATTTACGGCATCACCTGACAGACTTTGGCCCGTACCTAACTCGGCACTCCAGAACACCCTACCTCTAAATGCTTCATGGCAAATAGCAGCCATCTAATGCAGGAGCTTGGCACCTCCTCCCCCGCAACAACTTACTTTTTCCTCTCCCTCCACAAATAGATCGCACAACACAGTCCCATCCCAAACAGCACGGAGCCTAAGATCGCCACGGCGCCTTCTATCCAATACTTCTGGAAGTCTTGAGGATCTATGGCATTTGTGTTTCTCTTGCCATCCACACCTGGAGGAACAATTCTGTACGTTAGTGTGTCCTGCGCGCCACTGGCAGTCTCACAGGAGGTCTGACATTGCCAGCGAACGTTCTTTTGCACTTTGTTAGCATCCCTGAAGGAGGGAACAGCCTGGGGCTGCGTCGTCTCCTTGGTTTCGGTGAAAGCAAAGGAAACCCCCACAGCCGTCGCAAATCAGTGCACTCTGGAGCCTCTCTTTCTCCTCTTGCCCCCAACTCTCCCGCCCCAGCCAAGCACCCACACCCCGAAGGGACGGAGTCAGGCCCTCTCGGGAGACACCCCAACCTCCCTCTCCCTCTTTGCCTTTTCTTCAGCGTGGGCACCGCTTGCATGCCCCGAGTTTTCAGGACTTGTCTCCCTGCTGTTGTGCCTCGGGGGACTCACGGCGAGCTCTGGCGTGCGGCTATTGCGGGAGGTACGTTCCATTAAGAGCCGCATTTCCCATCATCTGCTGAGGCTGGCTCAGATGGCCTCCTTCCCAAAATGGCAAAGTTCTGAAACTCGGGTGAACTGGGTGTGGTGGGCGGTGAGCATCCCCCCGCATCCAGAGAGGGTTAGGCGCACACTGCTGGCCATAACCTCCACAGCCCAGAGGTGACAGTCATCCTCAGAGAGCCCTTCCTGGCTTCTTTTCGATAGTTTGGCTGCTGACACGATGTGCAGCAGCGGGCACCAGGGGAAGAGCCTGCAGACACCCAGGGATTTTGATTCAGGACGCTGGATGACCGAGGGACGGCAATTACCTGGCACGCCTGCTGATTGAAGTGCCCTCGTTGCTTCATCAGAGACTGGCACTGCCCGACTGCCTCCTTCCTGAAGCGCCTCCTTGTCCACAGGCCCCCAGTCCCTCACTTTCAAAAGAAAGCAGGTCAGTTGAACGAGATAGAAGTAACCGCTCCTCATGGGCAACATGGTGTCTTCAGGAGGCGATACTTCCCAAAATACATGAGTATCGCTTAGACACAAAGCCTGGGAATTTGGGGGTGCACCAGGTCACTAGTCCAAACAACGTGTCCTTCATGGAGAAAAATCTAAACGCGAGACCCTCTTTGGTTTCCCAGTGCACACAAGAGCCCACAGTCCCCCAAAAGAAGCGGAAAAACACCCAAGTTACCTAAAACACAACCGGCAAGAGACAGCTAAACCACCCGAGGCTGAATTCACAGCCCTTCATTTGAGCGGCCTTCAAGTTAGGTGTCCGGCCTCAAGCCGGGTGTCCAGCTTTCACCTGTCCCTGAGCCCGAGGTGTCCCCGAGAGTCCTCAGACATCAAGGAGGACAACGGGGCTGGACCAGGCTGTGAAGCTGGGGCTGCTCCAGCCCTGGCCAACTCTGCCGGTCCCAGCGGCCCCAAGCTGCCTGCGCATCCTCTCGGCCACCCAGGGGCACTCTCCTCTCTGTTGACTTGCAGAGAGGGTGCTGGCCCTCTCACGGCTTCTCTGGGATCAGCTCCTCGGCAAGTTCCTCACGCGCTCAAGACGCGAGCACCGCCAGTTCCTGCCAGCTGGACACCACCGTCTGCCCAGAGCAGCTCTGAGGAGTAACGCTCTAACTGGGGCAGCAGCTGTCCCTGGCACTCAGCTTGGACCACACCTGGCAGCAGAGACTCTGGACCGTCTCTGTCTGCAGCTCGCCAGCACCTGCAAGGCGTGAAATTGAGTGTCACCGCAGGGAGGCTCTGATCCATCCCTTCCTGCTGTCTAGGCTACGGCTTGTCCACACAGGCAGCTAAAACCTCGGCTTCCCGAGCCTTGTGCTTAAGAGTGAGATATGCCCACCATGTGCCGCTTTGTCCAATTCCTTCAGGAGTTCCTTTAGGACTTCTGATGACCGCTGGGAAGATTTTCTCTTTTCAGCTTTGGACTTTGATCTTTGAGGAACTCCAGCCACGTCTGGAAACAAACACACCGGAGCAGCTCCCGTGAGATATTTCAATAGAGTTCTTCCCACCTGAACGGCAGCGAATGCAGTTCAAACACGGGATTGACCCGTGGCACGCGTCTCGCCCTTCCACGCAGCAGCATTGTGCACAGCCACTGGGCACCTGGACCAGGCCCCTCTGAAACAAAGCACGCACCGAGCTGTCGGGAGACGGGACTCCCTGGAGCTCACACCAGCTCTAAACTCAAGCCCAACAAGCCCGCTGGCTTTGCAGCAGGCGCTGGAAGCAGCGCAGGGTCGGAGAGGCTGGGAAGGAACGCTTTGCAAGGCCGAGTCCCTGGGGCACATCACTGAGCCTGACCCATTCCCCCTCGGCTCTTCTGCACGTCTGAGCATCGGCCAACAAGATATTAAGTCAGACTTTGTATCAACAGACTATGAAAACCTAAATGCGCACTCATTCAAGCGACAGACCTGTGGGATCGCCCTGAGGCTCCCGGACGAGATCCGGCAGAGAAGTCGGGTGGCCGTCGGCTGCAGGCACAGCTGTAATCAAGCACGTTTGCATGAGATGTGGTGATCTACTGCTTTCTCAGTGACCTGCAGTGACTGGAGGGGTCAGGTACTGTCGTGGGACCCAGACGTGGCTGGAGATTTCCGAAGCTGCAGAGGGGCCTGGGTGACCCGTTCGCTGGCACCTGGCAGCTCTCAGGATACTGTTTCCAGGCCAAGTGCATGTCCATCCTCAAGGACCGGATGGAGAAACATATGGCCCCTCGGGGATTCCTTCCCAGGAGATGTCTACCGTGCACAGAAGCAGCCCGCAGGAAAGCACCGGAGGGAAACACTGACCATTCACACCTCCCATGGAGAAGAGCCCCACTGGCCGGTGAGAACCTGCACCAGCGCTGCCCCCTCTGCTCCCCGGGCTGTGGGCGGGGGTTGTGTGTCCCATGGGGGCCTGGATTCGCCCAAGGAGAGAACTGCAGGGCTCGAGCAGGAATGCTTCTGTTTTCCTGAGCGGACATCTCCCACGGTCGGCCGGCCCTGAGGCTGAAAGCCGAGATGCAGCCAGGGAGCAGGAGAGCCATGGCCCCCGGCACGGCTGTGACCAGCCTGGGGAAGAAGTGCTCCTGCGGTGCCGCTGCGGCCCAGACCCGCAGGCTGGGCTAAGGCTGCTGCGGGGCAGGGCGGCACAGGGCCGGCTCCAGGGATGGTTTCTCACCCTGTGGTGCCACTCCCGGCCCCACTGTTCGCCTGGAAAATGCCCCCGCAGCATCCATGGGCCCCTCCACCTCCCTGTGAGGCATCTGCCTCCTGACACCCACAGAGCTGGCCACGGCTCACCCAGCCCCGCTGCCCTCCCAGCCCTGCCCCACCACGACCCCAGCCCCGCTGCCACCCCGAGGTGTGCTGGGTGCTGTGCCACGCTGCCAGGGCTGGGGGACGGCTTGTCTGCCTACCTAATCCCGGCATTCTCCATGAAGCAGCCCAGGTGTCATGGGCTTGCAGCAGCACCAGGAGGAGGACAAGGAGGCGGGCGGGGGTCATGACGCCCTGCACTTGCACTATGCTGCTGCTGCTGCTGCTGGCACTACTGCTGCTGGCACTGCTGCCGCTGCTGCCGCTGCTGGCACTGCCGGAGCACTGCCCGCGACACAGCACTGCACGTGAGGGCGTGGCACAGCTCTGTGACCTCACAGCCCGGCCGCCCCACTGCAGCCACGGCCATGGGGCACCGCCCCCAGCGGGACCGGCTGTGACACCTGCAGAGTCCCAGCGCGGCAAAACTGGCCAACCCAGGCTCGTCCCCAACCGTTACCTGGAAAACACTGCTTTTTGGCTTGGAAGCGATTCTGGACAAAACACTCCCACAGCAGACAGACTTGGCTGCTTTGTCAAATGGGCCACAAGACAGAAAACAAAACTTCTCTAAAGAAAAGCCCGGCTTTACTCAGCATGTAAGCCTTTTGCCCGCGGGCTCTGGGGCAGTTCCCTCTCGTGCACAGCAAAATACGTGCGAAAGCTGCATCCCCGTCACGTAGAGGCGCTGCCAATGAATTGCTGAGCCTGCGAACTACTGCACTTCAGTCACAGCTGCTCAGCAGAGTTGTTAGAAGACTGCCCTTGTGCTCTGGCCTTTGCGCCACCTGACGTGCTCGGAGAAGATCCTCGCCAGTCAGACGCAACGTCGGCCTTAATGGGATCCACTGGGTTCAGCCAGAACGAGTTAGACCTTTTCCAAAGGTCTTCCTCCCATTGGCTGACACCTTCAAAATACCTTTCCCTGTCTTTGAGGTGAGGAGGATGCTTAGGGAGAGTTAGATATCCTTTTTGCTTTCTGGATTAAGAAATGGAGTCAAACAAGGCCTGTCTTCTCCAGTGTTGCTTCAGGAACCTACCGGTGAAAGAGACTGAAAGCTTGGAGTCGCTGGTGAGACTCTGATGAGAGAGAGTTGCCTAAATACAGGACTTAAGACTGAGTGCTTGAAATACCAGTGCCTCTTTTTTTGCTTTTGCTCATGAGTCAAATGGAGCATCTCTGACCCCACAGGTACACCAGTTCTCCGCATTCCCATGGGCTCTATCGAAACGTGTCTGGAAGAGCAGTGCGGGGTCAGTTCTGCTCTCCCGGCCGCGTGGATGCCAGACATGTCCATGCGTGGGGTGTGCTCAGATGCGCAGCTCCCGCCGTGCCCCAGCGACCAGACCCTGCTCGACTTCTCTCCTCCGACACCTCCAACATCACCAGCTCCACGGCCAGCGCGTCCGCTCCTAAGGCTGCGCTCGGCAGGCCTGTGGACTTGTCCACAAAGTCTTCCAGGGAAAACCTGGAAACCTTACCTAACTTTGGAGTGTTACACCGAGTCAGAAGACGCACTGGGAAGGGATGAGGATGCAAAGGCTAAAACCTTCACGCTCCTTATTAGTAACGTGAAATAAAGAAAAGGGCACAACTGAAAGAACCTCGCCAATTTCTTTTAGTTCTGCTACGTGGTTAGCCACTGATGTTGTCAGAGATAATGACACCTTAGAAGAGTCAAAAGAAGGTCCTGGCTAAAAGGGAATGTGGTAGGCATCAAGGCATCGCAAGCCTGCAATCGCCTCACATGGGCTTTTAGTAACTACTTGCACGGGGTCTATCAAACGTCAGTGATGCTCTTTAAAGTGTGGATGCTCATTCAGCCACCAGCGGTCTCCAGAGCGAGGTTACAAAGATGCTTGTTCTTCCTCTAGGCACTGGCTAGCACAAGCCATGCTGCCCGTGTAACAATGAAAGCAGCGGGAGCAAAGCGTGCATACAGGTGGGCTTCTCTCTAATTGTCCAAGGAGCTGCTGTTGCAGGTACTAAGGAACAGATGTATCTCATTCTCTTTCCAGTGCTCTCATGAGGAGGGGCGGGGGAAGAAGGAATTCCGTCCTTCCCTGACACTGACAAAAAAAGGCCCAGACTATGAGAGAATAGAAATAGAGTCATTTTTATCCCAGACCTTTACCTAAAGCAATATCTTTCAAAAGAGGAAACAAAAAATCTTAAAAGTCATTTTACCTGAACAGCCAGCGCAGGGGAAACATTCTCTTTTTCTCATTTTCAGGATAAAATGATGTCTGTACACAGTCAAGCACGCCTTGCAAACCTCAGAGGTCACCGAACACGGGAACTGACAGTTCCGTTTAGTTTAGGATGTTCAGTGTCTAACAGTATGCAAAAGACCTCTTGAACACGCTCCTGAAAACTTGAAGTAAAAACCCTTCCCTTAACTTCTCAACTCTTTTTAACCAGAAGAAGAGGAAAAAGGGAAGACTGTGTGGCTACAATCTTTCTCGCTTTAAGATGCGCCAAGCAGGAACGAGGATGCTGGACGTGCTACTCACAAACCAAGCCCACCTGCCTCGTAGCGCCTCAGTTAGTGACAGCCTCGGCTGCAGTCATCTCAGTATTGTGGAGTCTGGGATCCTGCCGGGCGCCCTGAAGGTTAGCACTGAGGCAAAGATTTCAGATTTTTGAAGAGCAAGGCTCAGTTTGCTGAGAGCCCAGACGGCAGGGATTCCACGGGAAGCTTCCCCGGAGGAGCAAGTGAGTGCTGGGAGTTTTTCAAGAATGCTCTCCTGGAAGCACAAAACCAGTTTATTCCCAAGAAAGGGAATTCCCTTCGTTGGGCGGCTGGCCTTGGGAACAACAATCCAGGCTGACGTAAACACAAACGCAGGGAGAGTTGGTATAGAAGCTATTACAGGAGCCTGAGCCCTACACATCAATGGGCCCTGACGATATCCACCCGAGGGTGTTAAGAGAGCTGGCTCCTTTTCAAACTGGCAACCTGCTGTCCTGGTGCCGGTGGCGGTAGGGTTAATTTCCCCAGGACCTGGCAGGGACACAGGTATTCCATCCCCTGTGGGCCATGCCCTGGGAGCTGCCCCTTCGCAGGGCTGGGGCTTCCCAGGTCCGGTCAGTGAGCGGTGCTATCGTAATCATGTTTTGTATATTCCTCTCTCAGTATTCTTGTTGTTGTTTTCTTCTTTTCTTTGCTGTAATTTTAAACTGCCTTTACCTCAACGCGTGAGTTTTGCCTTTTTCTTCCAAGTCTTTCCCTCATTCCATGGCTGGGGGCTGCGTGATGATGGTCCCGTCCACCGTCTGGACGGCCGTCTCCGAGACCCCCAGCTCCACAAAGCACCGGTAATCCGGTCCCCGGTCCCTCTGCTGCACTGAATAAACCAGTAAGTCCAAGCCACTAACGATCTTGACGGCGTCAACGCTGGGCTGCTTGCGGGTGCCGTAGCGGAAGATGGTGCCGCAGGTCTTGTTCTTGCGGATGAGGCCTCTGGTGCCATTGTAAGTGCCGCAGCGGGGACATTTCCAGATGCCCCACAGCGTGGCCTTCCCCAGGTCTGACAGGAAGGAGGGGACTTTGGTCCTCACCGATGCCGGTTCCATCCTCTGGGAAACCTGTAAGGGCAGAGAGAGGGGGGTGACTTAACCGCCTGGGGAGGGACAGCGGGGATGCGGTGCTCGTCTGGTGACACCCACAGGATACGCAGGTGGCAGTGGCCGTCCTCAGTCCCCAGCAGCCACAGAGATGGAGGGGACAAAGAGAGAGAGGGGGAAGCGACTGGCTGAAAGGACGTGGGACGTAAAGCTGGGTGGCCTGACACCATTGCGGGGGGACACGCGGCAAGGGGACACACAGAGCAGCTCCTCGGAGGGACACCGGAGTGGAAACCACCATCTGAGGCAGCAACAATGGGAGAGAAAAGCTTGCGTGGACGGGACAGAAACCGAGCGATTTCCCACTAGATCCACCTGGGTCGGGTTTTGGCAGCAGGTTGGCAGCCGAGGAGCACGAGCGACACCCAGCGAGCAGCCCTGGTGCTGCTGGACCCACAATCCTTGGAAAAGGCCTTTCAGATCATCAAGTCCAACCATTAACTCAGCCCTGCCCAAAACACCACTAACCCACGTCCCTCAGCACCACGTCTGCCCGGATTTTAAATCCTTCCAGGGATGGCGACTCCACCAGTGTCCTGGGCAGCCTCTTCTGATGTTTGACAACCCTTGTGGTGAGAAATTTTTCCTAATTTCCATCCTAAACCCGCCCTGGCGCAACTGGGGGCCATTTCCTCTTGTCCCATCGCCTGTTCCTTGGGAGAAGAGACTGACCCCCCCCGGCTACACCTTCCTTTCAGGGAGTTGTGGAGAGTGAGAAGGTCTCCCCTCAGCCTCCTCTTCTCCAGGATGAACACCCCCAGCTCCCTCAGCCACTCCTCACCAGACTTATGCTCCAGACCCCTCACCAGCTCCGTTGCCCTTCTCTGGACACGCTCTGGCGCCTCAATGTCCTTCTTGGAGTGAGGGGCCCCAAAATGAACACAATATTCGAGGTGGGGCTTCACCAGTGCCCAGTACAGGGGGACGGTCACTGCCCCAGTCCTGGCCACACCGTTCCTGACACAATCCATAAACATTTCTCCCCTGCCAACCGCATTTCCCCCTTCCCCTGCCCCACCCTGTCCTGGTGTGAGACACCAGGCGGGCTGGGAGGGCTGCCCGGCTCCCCTCGACCCCTCGGCAGAGCCCTCCGCTCACCCCTGCCTCCTCACCACCACCACCAAAACCCCCCTTTTTGGGGCAAAACCAGGCACTGTGTGAAAAGCCACACGCAGCCAAGCCTTCGAGCCAGCGTCCCACAGACGCAGACAGCGGCAAAGCGACATTTATTGTCACCGCCGGAGCTGAGCGGTGGGTATGAAGAGAGGCCGGGGACGCTGAAAAGCAGCTCCCAGTGCCCCCATGCTGACTGAAGCCAGTCCCAGACCTCAGTGGGTATTTACACTGGATAAACTGGCGGTACTGGGAGCTCCCGGCCCAACTGCAAAGGACAGGGCACAGCTCAGGGAACGGTGGGTCTGTGCCAGGTGGGACAATGCCCCGACACCCCCCTGGGTGAGCAGAACGGCCCTCACCGAGGGGAACGCAGGGGCAGGGACACCCACATCCCAGCAGGGCCCGGGGGCCAGCGCAGCAATGAAGGGCCAGGCTGGGCCCTGGGTGATGTGGGACCAGGATGGGGGCACCATGCTGGGCTGGGCACCAGGGAGCAGGGCCTCCCCTTGGCCACTGTCACCTCAGAAATGGGTCTGGGGCCTCCCCACGGCTACTGTCGCCTCAGGAGGGGGCCTCCACTCGGCTACTGTCGGCTCAGAGCAAGGGCTGGGGCCTCCCCTTGGCCACTCTCACCTCGGGTCGGGGCCTCTCCTCCATCTCCGTCGCCTCAGGAGGGTGCCTGGGGCCTCCCCACGGCCGCTGTCGCCTCAGGACAGGGGCTGGGGCCTCTCCATAACCACTGTCACCTCAGGAGGGGCCCTGCGGCCCCCCCATGGCCTCAGTCGCCTCAGAACAGGGCCTGGGACCTCCCCTGGGCCCCGGTCCCCACACGACCAGGCCCGGGTTCACCTCCGTAGCAGGCCCGAGCCCTCCCCCCGCTCCCCACCGTGCAGCCTCACCCACAGCCCCTCGCCCACCCCCGACCCCCGCGCTGACGTCACTAACGCGGCCTCACCGTGTCGTCGGCCCCTCACCCCCGCCACCGTGTCGCTTCTTCCCCTTCCTGTCCCAGTGCCGTTTTCCCGCCATCCCCCCCGCCCCTCTGATGTCACATCCTGTCCCGCTCGCGCGCGGGGCCCTCCCTCCTCCCCCCCTCTTTTTTAACCTGCGCTGCGGCGCGTGAGCCCGGCCCCGGCCCCCGGCCACCGCGAGGGACTCGGCTGTGGCGCCACGCCCCTTCGCTCCTATTGGTCGGCCAGTATCACGTGGGGTGGCGCGGGAGCTCCTGGCAAGGCGCCAGGGCCGACAACCCGGGCCTGTTCTCACCCCGCGGGCGAAGGAGCCAGGAGGGAAAAGTGTTGCTTCTTCTCACCCTCTCTGGGGACGGCTTTCATTGCCCCAGTAACCTCTGTGCTAACGCTCTCCCCAGAACCGGGCTCAAAACCATCAAACCTCTGAGAATTTCTCCCACAGCGACGGTGCCAGGAGGGCAGAGTGGGGCTTTCCAGAGACAGTGGGAAGAAGCCTCTCTTTTCTTTATGGGATTTCCATTCTTTATGGAAATTTTTGAGGCTGGACCTGGGGCGAGTGAGAAAGGGTGGTTCTGAGGTTGAAGGCGCCAGGAAAGTCCAGAGCCAAAAGGTCTGACTTTTGGCAGACCAACGGGATGTCTGGAAGTTTGCCTGCTGCTGCCTGCATGGTCCACTTGCCAACCAAGGGTACCCCAAATTTACTGTGGCAGGATGACTGTGCTAAGTCAAGCGCTGCCCACGCAACAGGGGCAGGAAAATCTCACCCAGCAACCGCATCAAACGGTGACTGGCCGAGCCAAGACGACCTGCACGCTGATTGATCGAACTGCGAGCCGACAGGGACTATAAACTAGCGCCAAGCCAGAACACAACTGGGACCCTCACCACCGTCACTTGAGACCTACGGATCAATGGGAAGCCATTGAACTCCAAAGGACCGATGAGTTGCCATCGGGCCTGTGGTGGTGACTATACTCTTGCTGTGCTCCGTAATACTGCTCCTCTTTTTTCTGCCTTTTCTCTACTTCCTCCTTCGCTCTAGTGCTCATCTTAGTGACTAATGATGGGGAATAACAATAAAACTGCAGTGAGCGGCATCTGACCTTGTTTGTGTCTCAAACTCACGCTCAGAATCAGTACGAACCCCTCCTGGACCCAACGTAGTTGGACCGGGATGTAAGAGGGTGATGACCTGTTGACAAGCCCCATGGCTGCCTCACTGGCTCAGAATTTATCGGGCCGGTCCCACCAGGGAGGCTGGGATCCCACAGCCCGTCGTCTGGTCCCGTGCCCAGCTCCCTGCCTGCTGACACCGTGGGCGTCCTCGTCCCTGCCTACCCCGATATAAAGTTTGGCCCAGAATTGCTGAATTCCTGGCATTGCTGCCGTTACAACCTGGATGTCGTGGTTTAGCCTCAGACGGCAACAAAGAACCACGTGCCGCTCGCTCGGGCCTTCCTAATACAGGAAGAATCAGAAGAAAAAGGTTGAGACAAAGGCAGTTTAACAGAACAGCAAAGGGAACAAGCAAAACAATGACAATAACACGGATAGAGGCATATACAAACACGATTACGGAACCACCGCTCCCCGCCGCTCACCGACTGGACCGGGATGCCCCAGCCCGCTCCCAGCGGCGACTTCCTGCCCCCTCCCCCGGCAGCTCAGGGTGGGCATGGCTCACATGGCATGGAATACCAGGAAAAATTAACCCTATCCCCGCCGGAACCAGGACATTATCCACCCCTTAGTCCATACCATCTATGCCATGCCCAGATCTTACAGGTTCCAATGAATTGCCACCACTTTCCCCTGTCATATATATATACATATATATTCATGCAGATATAATGCCCTTAGTTTATGGGCCATCCCTCCAAAGTGTCCGTTGAGTTCTTGTAATCCATGGCTTTGGGATCCATCTGTTAGAACAGCCTCTCAGGGCAGGTGAGATGCTGTGTGGTGCTGGTCTGTTGCATGCTGTATTTTTTGGAGCTTGTGGCTGGCGCACCCGGTGTGGCTCATGCACACAGTCCGTGGGCTGAAGATGTAGATCTTGAGGAAGTTGCTGGGCGCCAGCTGCTGAGGCCAGTTCTTATCCCATCATCCCTGTGCCTTACTCGTAGTACAACTGATAGCAATTATAGCAATGAGGACATACAGTGACAGTGTTACTTAGTCATGAACAACACACAATTTGATTCATTGGCTATTCTCACCCAAAATCAGATCCCCATGAGGTACACATCGGACTTCCCCATCCTTCCGCATCACCCACCAAGTGCACCCAGGTCCTTGGGCAAAAGCAATCCCACGGATGGGTTTGCCTTTGCCTGAGGCAGGACTAACCCAGACTGTCTTCCCTAACACATTCTTCACGTGCACTACGGGGACTTTATCCCCTTCTACAGTACGTGGAAGTTTTGATTGGGCAGGGCCAGCCCGATTGGTAGATCCCCTGGTGTTAACTAGCCAGGTAGCTTTTGCTAGATGTGTATCCCAGTGTTTTAAAGTCCCACCACCCATTGCTCTCAGTGTAGTTTTTAACAGTCCATTGTATCGTTCTATCTTCCCAGAGGCTGGTGCGTGACAGGGGATGTGATACACCCACTCGATACCATGCTCTTTGGCCCAGGTGTCTATGAGGCTGTTTCGGAAATGAGTCCCGTTGTCCGACTCAATTCTCTCTGGGGTACCATGTCGGCACAGGACTTGCTTTTCAAGGCCCAGGATAGTGTTCCGGGCAGTGGCATGGGGCACAGGGTATGTTTCCAGCCATCCGGTGGTTGCTTCCACCATTGTGAGCACATAGCGCTTGCCTTGACGGCTTTGTGGCAGTGTGATATAATCAATCTGCCAGGCCTCCCCATATTTATATTTCAGCCATCACCCTCCATACCAAAGAGGCTTTAAACGCTTGGCTTGCTTGATTGCAGCGCATGTCTCACATTCATGGATGACCTGTGCAATAGTGTCCATGGTCAAGTCCATCCCTCGGTCACGAGCCCATCTATATGTTGCATCTCTTCCTTGATGGCCTGAGGAGTCATGGGCCCACCGAGCTATGAATAGTTCACCCTTATGTTGCCAGTCCAGATCCACCTGAGCCACTTCAATCCTAGCAGCCCGATCCACCTGCTGCTTGTTCTGATGTTCCTCCGTGGCCCGATTCTTTGGTACATGGGCATCTACATGGCGTACTTTCACAACCAGATTCTCTATCCGGGCAGCAATATCTTTCCATAGTTCAGCAGCCCAGATAGGTTTGCCTCTGCGCTGCCAATTTCCCTGCTTCCACTGCTGTAACCACCCCCACAGAGCATTTGCCACCATCCATGAGTCAGTGTAGAGATAAAGTACTGGCCATTTTTCTCGCTCAGCAACGTCCAAAGCCAGCTGAATGGCTTTCACCTCTGCAAACTGGCTCGATTCACCCTGTCCCTCACTGGCTTCTGCAACTTGTCGTGTAGGACTCCACACAGCAGCCTTCCACTTTCGATGCTTTCCCACAATCCGGCAGGACCCATCAGTGAACAGGGCATATTTCTTCTCATTTTCTGGCAGTTTATTATATGGTGGGGCCTCTTCCGCATGCATCACCTCCTCCTCTGGTGACATTCCGAAATCCTTGCCTTCTGGCCAGTCCACGATCACTTCCAGAATTCCTGGGCGACTGGGGTTTCCCATTCAAGTTCGCTGCGTGATCAGTGCAATCCACTTACTCCATGTAGCATCAGTTGCATGATGTGTGGTGGGGACCCTTTCTTTGAACATCCAACCGAGCACCGGCAGTCGAGGTGCTGAGAGGAGCTGTGCTTCTGTACCAACCACTTCCGAAGCAGCTCGAACCCCTTCATATGCTGCCAATATCTCTTTTTCTGTTGGAGTGTAGCGGGCTTCGGATCCTCTGGATCCACGACTCCAAAACCCCAGGGGTCGACCTCGGGTCTCCCCTGGTGCTTTCTGCCAGAGGCTCCAGGTAGGGCCGTTCTCCCCGGCTGCGGTGTAGAGCACATTTTTAACATCTTGTCCTGCCCGGACTGGCCCCAGGGCCACTGCATGGACTATTTCCTGTTTGATTTGTTCAAAAGCTTGTTGTTGCTCAGGACCCCATTTAAAATCATTCTTCTTTCAGGTTACTTGATACAGAGGGCTCACAGTGAGACTGTAATCTGGGATATGCATTCTCCAAAAACCCACAATGCCTAAGAAAGCTTGTGTTTCCTTTTTACTAGTTGGTGGAGACATAGCTGCTATTTTGTTGATCACATCCATTGGAATCTGATGCGTCCATCTTGCCATTTTATTCCTAAAAAATGGATCTCCTGCGCAGGTCCCTTGACCTTACTTTGTTTTATGGCAAAACCAGCTTTCAGAAGGATTTGGACTATTTTACTCCCTTTCTCAAAAACTTCTTCTGCTGTGTTTCCCCATACAATGATGTCATCAATGTACTGCAGATGTTCTGGAGCTTCACCCTGTTCCAGTGCAGTCTGCATCAGTCCATGGCAAATGGTGGGGCTGTGTTTCCACCCCTGGGGCGCTCGATTCCAGGTGTACTGGACGCCCCTCCAAGTGAAAGCAAACTGTGGCCTGCACTCTGCTGCCAAAGGGATTGAGAAGAATGCATTAGCGATATCAATCGTGGCATACCACTTGGCTGCCTTGGACTCCAGTTTGTACTGGAGTTCTAGCATGTCCGGCACGGCAGCGCTCAGCAGTGGCGTGACTTCATTCAGGCCACGGTAGTCTACAGTTAGCCTCCACTCTCCATTAGATTTTCACCCAGCCATATGGGACTGTTAAAGGGTGAGCGAGTCTTGCTGATCACCCCTTGCACCTCTAGTTGACGAATCAGCTTATGGATGGGAATCAGAGAGTCTCGGTTAGTGCGATATTGCCGCCGATGCACCGTTGTGGTAGCAATAGGCACCTGCTGTTCTTCGACCCTCAACAACCCCACAACAGAAGGGTCCTCTGAGAGACCAGGCAAGGTAGACAACTGTTTAACTTCCTCCGTCTCCAAGGCAGCTATGCCAAAGGCCCAACAGTACCCTTTTGGGTCCTTAAAATACCCTCTCCTGAGGTAACCTATGCCAAGGATGCATGGAGCCTCTGGGCCAGTCACAATGGGATGCTTTTGCCACTCATTCCCAGTTAGGCTCACTTCTGCCTCCAGTACAGTCAACTCTTGGGATCCCCCTGTTACCCCAGAAACACAAATGGGTTCTGCCCCTCTATAGCTTGATGGTATTAAAGTACACTGTGCACCCGTGTCCACTAGAGCCTTACACTCCTGTGGGTCTGATGTGCCAGGCCATCGAATCCACACCGTCCAATAAACCCGGTTGTCCCTTTCCTCCACCTGGCCGGAGGCAGGGCCCCTCTAATACTGGTCATAGTATCCATTACTCACTTCTTGCAGAAATGACTTGGAAGTTCCTTCAAGAGGATCAGAAGCAAGATCAGGCCTTCTGCTCTGTCTGGGGAATGGCCCACTGGAAACTGGGGCAGCACTTTTCCTGGAGGGATCCCCTTTTGTGGTTGTCCTTCCTTGCAACTCCTGTACCCGTGTCCGCAGGATCGAAGTAGGTTGTCCATCCCAGTTCCTCATGTCCTCTCCGTGGTCACGCAGGTAGAACCACAGGGTGCCTCGTGGTGTGTACCCTCTGTACTCTCTCTCTTGAGTGGGGAAATGCCTGCTTCTAATAGCTGAGACGCTGGCCCGTGCAGGTGGGGAGTAGGAGATATTCTCTTCAAGTTGCTGGACCTTCCGCGACAGTTTCTCCACAGCTGAGACAAGGGGGGAAGAGAGACTTTCTTCATATCGCCGGAGCCGGCCAGCCACCTCATCCACCATTGGTCCCTCTTCACCTTTCCATTCCATTACTGCCAGTGAGTTGGCATATGACGATGGTGCGCTCCGTACAAACTACCGCCACATGGGCCTTGTGCATTGCACCTCATCAGGGTCTGTGGGTAAGTCTGCATCGTCCCAGTCATAATAAATCATCTCCCCCATGGCTAATTCTCTCAGGTACTGGATACTTCTTTCCATGGTAGTCCACTTGCTTGGTTGACATACAGCATCCTCACTGAAGGGGTACCTCTCCCTCACGCCTGACAGGAGTCGTTTCCAGAGGCTGAGGGCTTGGGTCTTCTTCCCAATTGCCTTGTCAATGCCGCCTTCCCTAGACAGGGATCCCAGCTGCCTGGCTTCTCTACCCTCTGATTCCAGGCTACTGGCCCCGTTATCCCAGCGCCGGAGCAGCCAGGTGACAATGTGCTCGCCTGAAAGTCGGCTGAAATCTTTTCGCATATCCCGCAGCTCACTCAAGGATAGGGATCGAGTAATTATCTCTGGTTCTGCCTCTTCCTCCTGCTCTCGTGATGACCCTCGTTCATCATCATCTCTTACTAAGCGAACTGATTTCTTCGTGTACCTCTTCTTCTGTATGGGGGCAACTGATACTGGCACAGATTGTTTCCCTGGTTCAGCGGCAGTGGCTGCCACAGGGGTTGCAGTAGCCGCAGTGGCTGCTGGTCTGGTCTCCATCTCTTCCCCCTGAGGGTGCTGCATAATACTGAGCAGTGCCTGATAGATACTGGCCAGGGCCCAGCACAGTGCGGTGAGTTGTGCCTCTCTAGAATAGCCACAGCATTTTCCCTTCAAATATTCTACCTCTTTATCAGGGTCCTGTAATTGTTCAGGGGTGAATTCCCAGACCATTGGAGGTGAGAAGTTCTCTAGGTACCTGCCCATGTTCTCCCACAGGCCGTGCCACCCCTGACTGTCCAGCCTCGGAGCAGATCTCCGGGTGGTAGTCTTAAATAGCTGTTTAACCTTAAACAGGACCTGGAACACATTCAGCAGACATAACAATAGGACCAGGCTGGTTTGAGTATCCCAAGGATATTCAAAATTCTCAAAAGCTGCCATACCTGACCCGAAGGAGAAAAGGGAGGCAAAAGACCTGGGGAAAGTGTCCCCCCTGTTTCCCCCACAGACTGGGTGTAATTATTAATCAATTCTGAGAGACGATGCCCAAGGTACGGAGAGGACAGCAACACCACATAAAAGCCCCAAAGTAACTGTCTAACAAGTGATGTTATCATCTCATAAGCCGATATTGCACAGGACAACAAAATGATAATCCTCATCCCTCTCCCAGAAGTAACAAAAATCATCGCAAGGAGTACATAAGCCATACAGGAATTCACATAACACAGCCATGAGAACAAACCAGGCAACATGGTGACCAGCAACTATTTGCCTAATACAATAAACGCATACAACAAATTCGTTTTTCCAAGCTCTAGTTGAATTCTGTCGTTATCTCAACCCTTCGAGCCCCACGTTGGGCGCCAAAAAGGACTGTCATGGTTTAGCCTCAGACGGCAACAAAGAACCACGTGCCGCTCGCTCGGGCCTTCCCAATACAGGAAGAATCAGAAGAAAAAGGCAAGACTCTTGGGTTGAGACAAAGGCAGTTTAACAGAACAGCAAAGGGAACAAGAAAACAACAATAACACGGATAGAGACATATACAAACACGATTACAGAACCGCCGCTCCCCGCCGCTCACCTACCGGACCCGGGACGCCCCAGCCCGCTCCAAGCGGTGACTTCCTGCCCCCTCCCCCAGCAGCTCAGGGTGGGCATGGCTCACATGGCATGGAATACCAGGAAAAATTAACCCTATCCCCGCTGGAACCAGGACACTGGACAATGGCATGACTGGTCTGTATTTATGGCTACGCCTTTATTCTGCTGAAATCAGAATGGTTGACCCCTGCAGCTGTCACTCCGGAGTGTAGTGGCAGCCCAAACCCGTACTGCTGTCGAGGCCACCTGGCACCCTTGCAGGACGACGAGGGCGATGGTCTTGGGGGGCAGGCGGGTGGTTTCAGTTCCTGCAGGGGCTGGAGGGCGCTGGCCTGGTCCCGAAGGGTTGTCTGGCCGAGCAGGGCAGTGGGGAAGGCGGGCGTTGGGTTGGGAAGGCCGGGCGGCTGTCCAGGCTGTCGCAAGCCGGTTCCCGGGTGCTCCCTGGCAGGTGGGACAGTTTCCCAGGCACAGGTGATGGCTGCTGGGGTTGGGGCCGGTTCCCAGAGGTGCTGGGATGGGTGGTGCTGTTGTCCGGGTCCTAGTGGTAGCTGCTGGGGTTGGGCTGGGCTTGTGAAGCTGCAGAGAGGCGCCTGTGGAGAGAGGAGGCTGCTGAGGCCCTGAATACTCCAGAACACCCTACCTCTAAATGCTTCATGGCTAATAGCAGCCATCTAATACAGAAGTTCGGCACCTCCCCCAATGACAACTTACTTTTTCCTCACCCTCCACAGACAGATCGCACAACACAGTCCCATCCCAAACAGCATGGAGCCTAGGATCGCCATGGCGCCTTCTATGCAATACTTTTGGAAGTCTTTAGGATCCGCAACATTTGTGTTTCTCTTGCCATCCACACCTGGGGGAACAATTCCGTACGTTAGTGTGTCCTGCGCGCCACTGGCAGTCTCACAGGAGGTCTGACATTGCCAGCGAACGTTCTTTCGCACTTTGTTAGCATCCCTGAAGGAGGGAACAGCCTGGGGCTGCGTCGTCTCCTTGGTTTCGGTGGAAGCAAAGGAAACCCCCACAGTCATCGCAAATCAGTGCACTCTGGAGCCTCTCTTTCTCCTCTTGCCCCCAGCTCTCCCGCCCCAGCCAAGCACCCACACCCCGAAGGGATGGAGTCAGGCCCTCTCGGGAGACACCCCAACCTCCCTCTCCCCCTTTGCCTTTTCTTCAGCATGGGCACCGCTTGCATGCCCCAAGTTTTCAGGACTTGTCTCCCACTTCTGGCCCCCTGCAAGACTGCTCAGTACCTGCATTCTTTGGAAGAAAGTCATCCATCCCAGCGTGGTGGGCTTCCCCGGGGTTGGACAGCACTGCCAAAAATCCCAGAAAGGTAAAGCCTCAGCATGGCCCAGGCACAGAGGGTGCAGAAGGACGGTGCAGGTTCCCTCTAAGCCGTGCCCCATCTCTCAGTGCAGCCCTTTGGACCTCAGGTCACAGGAGGGATCCCCCGCTGTTGTGCCTAGGGGGACTCACGGCAAGCTCTGGGGTGCAGCTATTACGGGAGGTACGTTCCATTAAGAGCCGCATTTCCCATCATCTGCTGAGGCTGGCTCAGATGGCCTCCTTCCCAAAATGGCAAAGTTCTGAAACTCGGGTGAACTGGGTGTGGTGGGCGGTGAGCATCCCCCCGCATCCAGAGAGGGTTAGGCGCACACTGCTGGCCATAACCTCCACAGCCCAGAGGTGACAGTCATCCTCAGAGAGCCCTTCCTGGCTTCTTTTGGATAGTTTGGCTGCTGACACGATGTGCGGCAGCGGGCACCAGGGGAAGAGCCTGCAGACACCCAGGGATTTTGATTCAGGACGCTGGATGACCGAGGGACGGCAATTACCTGGCACGCCTGCTGATTGAATTGCCCTCGTTGATTCATCAGAGACTGGCGCTGCCCGACTGCCTCCTTCCTGAAGCGCCTCCTTCTCCACAGGCCCCCAGTCCCTCACTTTCAAAAGAAAGCAGGCCAGTTGAACGAGATAGAAGTAACCGCTCCTCATGGGCAACATGGTGTCTTCAGGAGGCGATACTTCCCAAAATACATGAGTATCGCTTAGACACAAAGCCTGGGAATTTGGGGGTGCACCTAGTCACTAGGCCAAACAACGTGTCCTTCATGGAGAAAAATTCAAGGGCGAGACACTTTTCGGGTACCAGTGCACACAAGAGCCCACAGTCCCCCAAAAGAACCAGAAAAACACACCCAAGTTACCTAAAACACAACCGGCAAGAGACAGGTAAACCACCCGAGGCTGAATTCACAGCCCTTCATTTGAGCGGCCTTCAAGTTAGGTGTCCGGCCTCAAGCCGGGTGTCTAGCTTTCACCTGTCCCTGAGCCCGAGGTGTCCCCAAGAGTCCTCAGACATCAAGGAGAACAACGAGGCTGGACCAGGCTGTGAAGCTGGGGCTGCTCCGGCCCTGGCCAACTCTGCCGGTCCCAGCGGCCCCAAGCTGCCTGCGCATCCTCTCTGCCACCCAGGGCCACTCTCCTCTCTGTTGACTTGCAGAGAGGGCGCTGGCCCTCTCACGGCTTCTCTGGGATCAGCTCCTCGGCCAGTTCCTCACGCGCTCAAGACGCGAGCCCCGCCAGTTCCTGCCAGCTGGACACCACCGTCTGCCCAGAGCAGCTCTGAGGAGTAACGCTCTAACTGGGGCAGCAGCTGTCCCTGGCACTCAGCTTGGACCACACCTGGCAGCAGAGACTCTGGACCGTCTCTGTCTGCAGCTCGCCAGCGCCTGCAAGGCGTGAAATTGAGTGTCACCGCAGGGAGGCTCTGATCCATCCCTTCCTGCTGTCTAGGCTACGGCTTGTCCACACAGGCAGCTAAAACCTCGGCTTCCCGAGCCTTGTGCTTAAGAGTGAGATATGCCCACCATGTGCCGCTTTGTCCAATTCCTTCAGGAGTTCCTTTAGGACTTCTGATGACCGCTGGGAAGATTTTCTCTTTTCAGCTTTAGACTTTGCTCTTTGAGGACCTTAACGGAAAGTAGAAAGTTGAATTTCTCACAAATTAAGTACTGAAAGCGAGTGCTTTGTCAGGGAAGTCAGTCAAAACTTCCCTGCGACTCATTCTGGATGTCGTCTCCAAACACATAGAGGAACAGGAAGTTATTGGAAGTGGTCAGCATGGATTTACCAAGGGCAAATCATGCCTGACCAATCTGATAGCTTTCTATGATGTTATAACGGGTTGGCTGGATGAGGGGAGAGCCGTAGATGTCATCTACCTTGACCTTAGCAAGGCTTTTGACACTGTCTCCCATAACATCCTCATTAGGAAGCTGAGGAAGTATGGGCTAGACGAGGTGACAGTGAGGTGGATCGAGAGCTGGCTGAGTGACAGAACTCAGAGGGTTGTGATCAGCGGCACAGAGTCCAGTTGGAGGCCTGTAACGAGTGGTGTCCCTCAGGGGTCAATACTTGGACCAATTTTGTTCAATATATTCATTAATGACCTAGATGAGGGGACAGAGTGCATCCTCAGCAAGTTTGCTGATGATACCAAGCTGGGAGGGGTGGCCGACACTCCAGAGGGCCGTGCTGCCATCCAGCGTGACCTGGACAGGCTGGAGAGCTGAGCAGAGAAGAACCTAATGAGGTTCAACAAAAGCAAGTGTAGGGTCCTGCACCTGGGAAGGAAGAATGCCAAACACCAGTATATGTTAGGGGCGGACATGCTGGGAAGCAGCTCTGAGGAGAAGGACCTGGGGGACCTGGTAGACAGCAAATTATCCATGAGCCAGCAGTGTGCCCTTGTCGCCAAGAAGGCCAATGGCATCCTGGGCTGCATAGGTAAGACTGTGGCCAGTAGGTCGAGGGAGGTCATTCTTCCCCTCTCCTCTGCACTGGTGAGGCCACAACTGGAGTACTGTGTCCAGTTTTGGGCTCCCCAGTTCAAGAGGGACAGGGAACTACTGGAGCGAGTCCAGCGTAGGGCAACCAAGATGATTATGGGACTGGAGCATCTCCCTTATGAGGAAAGGCTGAAAGAGCTGGGACTCTTTAGCCTGGAGAAGAGAAGGTTGAGGGGGGACCTGATTAATGTTTACAAGTATCTAAAGGGTGGGTTTAAGGAGGACGGAGCCAGGCTCTTTTCAACGGTTTCCAGTGACAGGACAAGGGGCAATGGGCACAAGCTAGAACATAGGAAGTTCCGTTCAAATACACGGAAAAACTTCTTTACGGTGAGGGTGACAGAGCACTGGAACAGGCTGCCCAGGGAGGTTGTGGAGTCCCCTTCTCTGGAGATTTTCAAGACCCGCCTGGATGCAGTCCTGAGGGATGTGCTTTAGGCAATCCTGCTCTAGCAGGGAAGTAGGACTAGATGATCTCTAGAGGTCCCTTCCAACTCTGAAGATTCCGTGATTCCGTGATTCCTCCCCCCTGCAATGCCAGGTGAGCTGGAAACGCCCCCTCTGTACCCACATCTGCAACCAAACACCCACGGGAAGCTGCCAGCATCCCTTGGCATACACTCCATCATAGCAGAACACGTTAAGGGGATCACGCAATGACAGGGCACACACCATGCAGTTCTATATTCTCACACCCGCAAGAGATGCCTCGCTCTCATTTGGGCTTTCAGCTGGCAGCTCTCAAACGATGTAAAAAGCCATGACGTACCCATGCCATCTCCCTGAGCGTCAGCCCTGGAACCCAGCCGGGAACCTGGATATCCATCGCCTCCAGCCACGTCTGTAAACAAACACACCAGAGCAGCTCCCGTGAGGTATTTCAATAGAGTTCTTCCCACCTGAACGGCAGCGAATGCAGTTCAAACACGGGATTGACCCGTGGCACGCGTCTCTCCCTTCCACGCAGGAGCATTGTGCACAGCCACTGGGCACCTGGACCATGCCCCTCTGAAACAAAGCACGCACCGAGCTGTCGCGAGATGGGACTCCCTGGAGCTCACACCAGCTCTAAACTCAAGCCCAACAAGCCCGCTGGCTTTGCGGCAGGCGCTGGAAGCAGCGCAGGGTCGGAGAGGCTGGGAAGGAACGCTGTGCAAGGCCGAGTGACCCAGCGCACATCACTGAGCCTGACCCATTCCCCCTCAGCTCTTCTGCACGTCTGAGCATCGGCCAAGAAGGTATTAAGTCAGACTTCGTATCAACAGACTATGAAAACCTAAATGCTCACTCATTCAAGCGACACACCTGTGGGATCGCCCTGAGGCTCCCGGACGAGATCCGGCAGAGAAGTCAGGTGGCCGTCGGCTGCAGGCACAGCTGTAATCAAGCACGTTTCCATGAGATGTGGTGATCTACTGCTTTCTCAGTGACCTGCAGTGACTGGAGGGGTCAGGTACTGTCGTGGGACCCAGACGTGGCTGGAGATTTCCGAAGCTGCAGAGGGGCCTGGGTGACCCGTTCGCTGGCACCTGGCAGCTCTCAGGATACTGTTTCCAGGCCAAGTGCACGTCCATCCTCAAGGACCGGATGGAGAAACATATGGCCCCTTGGGAATTCCTTCCCAGGAGATGTCTACTGTGCACAGAAGCAGCCCACAGGGAAGCACCGGAGGGAAACACTGACCATTCACACCTCCCATGGAGAAGAGTCCTCCCCACCTCCCACAGCTCTTCTCTGTGGAGAAGAGCCACCTCCCCATGAGGCATCAGCCTCCTGACACCCGCAGAGCTGGCCACGGCTCGCCCGGCACCGCTGCCCTCCCAGCCCTTCCCAACCACGACCCCAGCCCCGCTGCCACCCCGACGTGCGCTGGGTGCTGTGCCACGCTGCCAGGGCTGGGGGACGGCTTGCCCGCCTACCTAATCCTGGCGCTCTCCACGGAGCAGCCCAGGCATCATGGGCTTGCAGGAGCACCAGGAGGAGGATAAGGAGGCGGGCCGGGGTCACGGCCCCCTGCACCTGCACCATGCCGCTGCTGCTGTTGGCACTGCCGCTGCTGCTACCACTACTGGCACTGCCACTGCTGCTACTGCTGCTGACACTGCTGCCGCTGCTGCCACTGCTGGCACTGCCGCTGCCGCTGCTGGCACTGCCGCTGCTGGCACAGCCGGAGCACTGCCCGCGGCACAGCACTGCACGTGAGGGTGTGGCACAGCGGGGCTCTGTGACCTCACAGCCCGGCCACCCCACCGCAGCCACGGCCCTGGGGCACCGCCCCCAGCGGGACCGGCTGTGACACCTGCAGAGTCCCAGCGCGGCAAAACTGGCCAACCCAGGCTCGTCCCCAACCGTTACCTGGAAAACACTGCTTTTTGGCTTGGAAGCGATTCTGGACAAAACACTCCCACAGCAGACAGACTTGGCTGCTTTGTCAAATGGGCCACAAGACAGAAAACAAAACTTCTCTAAAGAAAAGCCCGGCTTTACTCAGCATGTAAGCCTTTTGCCCGCGGGCTCTGGGGCAGTTCCCTCTCGTGCACAGCAAAATACGTGCGAAAGCTGCATCCCCGTCACGTAGAGGCGCTGCCAATGAATTGCTGAGCCTGCGAACTACTGCACTTCAGTCACAGCTGCTCAGCAGAGTTGTTAGAAGACTGCCCTTGTGCTCTGGCCTTTGCGCCACCTGACGTGCTCGGAGAAGATCCTCGCCAGTCAGACGCAACGTCGGCCTTAATGGGATCCACTGGGTTCAGCCAGAACGAGTTAGACCTTTTCCAAAGGTCTTCCTCCCATTGGCTGACACCTTCAAAATACCTTTCCCTGTCTTTGAGGTGAGGAGGATGCTTAGGGAGAGTTAGATATCCTTTTTGCTTTCTGGATTAAGAAATGGAGTCAAACAAGGCCTGTCTTCTCCAGTGTTGCTTCAGGAACCTACCGGTGAAAGAGACTGAAAGCTTGGAGTCGCTGGTGAGACTCTGATGAGAGAGAGTTGCCTAAATACAGGACTTAAGACTGAGTGCTTGAAATACCAGTGCCTCTTTTTTTGCTTTTGCTCATGAGTCAAATGGAGCATCTCTGACCCCACAGGTACACCAGTTCTCCGCATTCCCATGGGCTCTATCGAAACGTGTCTGGAAGAGCAGTGCGGGGTCAGTTCTGCTCTCCCGGCCGCGTGGATGCCAGACATGTCCATGCGTGGGGTGTGCTCAGATGCGCAGCTCCCGCCGTGCCCCAGCGACCAGACCCTGCTCGACTTCTCTCCTCCGACACCTCCAACATCACCAGCTCCACGGCCAGCGCGTCCGCTCCTAAGGCTGGGCTCGGCAGGCCTGTGGACTTGTCCACAAAGTCTTCCAGGGAAAACCTGGAAACCTTACCTAACTTTGGAGTGTTACACCGAGTCAGAAGACGCACTGGGAAGGGATGAGGATGCAAAGGCTAAAACCTTCACGCTCCTTATTAGTAACGTGAAATAAAGAAAAGGGCACAACTGAAAGAACCTCGCCAATTTCTTTTAGTTCTGCTACGTGGTTAGCCACTGATGTTGTCAGAGATAATGACACCTTAGAAGAGTCAAAAGAAGGTCCTGGCTAAAAGGGAATGTGGTAGGCATCAAGGCATCGCAAGCCTGCAATCGCCTCACATGGGCTTTTAGTAACTACTTGCACGGGGTCTATCAAACGTCAGTGATGCTCTTTAAAGTGTGGATGCTCATTCAGCCACCAGCGGTCTCCAGAGCGAGGTTACAAAGATGCTTGTTCTTCCTCTAGGCACTGGCTAGCACAAGCCATGCTGCCCGTGTAACAATGAAAGCAGCGGGAGCAAAGCGTGCATACAGGTGGGCTTCTCTCTAATTGTCCAAGGAGCTGCTGTTGCAGGTACTAAGGAACAGATGTATCTCATTCTCTTTCCAGTGCTCTCATGAGGAGGGGCGGGGGAAGAAGGAATTCCGTCCTTCCCTGACACTGACAAAAAAAGGCCCAGACTATGAGAGAATAGAAATAGAGTCATTTTTATCCCAGACCTTTACCTAAAGCAATATCTTTCAAAAGAGGAAACAAAAAATCTTAAAAGTCATTTTACCTGAACAGCCAGCGCAGGGGAAACATTCTCTTTTTCTCATTTTCAGGATAAAATGATGTCTGTACACAGTCAAGCACGCCTTGCAAACCTCAGAGGTCACCGAACACGGGAACTGACAGTTCCGTTTAGTTTAGGATGTTCAGTGTCTAACAGTATGCAAAAGACATCTTGAACACGCTCCTGAAAACTTGAAGTAAAAACCCTTCCCTTAACTTCTCAACTCTTTTTAACCAGAAGAAGAGGAAAAAGGGAAGACTGTGTGGCTACAATCTTTCTCGCTTTAAGATGCGCCAAGCAGGAACGAGGATGCTGGACGTGCTACTCACAAACCAAGCCCACCTGCCTCGTAGCGCCTCAGTTAGTGACAGCCTCGGCTGCAGTCATCTCAGTATTGTGGAGTCTGGGATCCTGCCGGGCGCCCTGAAGGTTAGCACTGAGGCAAAGATTTCAGATTTTTGAAGAGCAAGGCTCAGTTTGCTGAGAGCCCAGACGGCAGGGATTCCACGGGAAGCTTCCCCGGAGGAGCAAGTGAGTGCTGGGAGTTTTTCAAGAATGCTCTCCTGGAAGCACAAAACCAGTTTATTCCCAAGAAAGGGAATTCCCTTCGTTGGGCGGCTGGCCTTGGGAACAACAATCCAGGCTGACGTAAACACAAACCCAGGGAGAGGTGGTATAGAAGCTATTACAGGAGCCTGAGCCCTACACATCAATGGGCCCTGACGATATCCACCCGAGGGTGTTAAGAGAGCTGGCTCCTTTTCAAACTGGCAACCTGCTGTCCTGGTGCCGGTGGCGGTAGGGTTAATTTCCCCAGGACCTGGCAGGGACACAGGTATTCCATCCCCTGTGGGCCATGCCCTGGGAGCTGCCCCTTCGCAGGGCTGGGGCTTCCCAGGTCCGGTCAGTGAGCGGTGCTATCGTAATCATGTTTTGTATATTCCTCTCTCAGTATTCTTGTTGTTGTTTTCTTCTTTTCTTTGCTGTAATGTTAAACTGCCTTTACCTCAACGCGTGAGTTTTGCCTTTTTCTTCCAAGTCTTTCCCTCATTCCATGGCTGGGGGCTGCGTGATGATGGTCCCGTCCACCGTCTGGACGGCCGTCTCCGAGACCCCCAGCTCCACAAAGCACCGGTAATCCGGTCCCCGGTCCCTCTGCTGCACTGAATAAACCAGTAAGTCCAAGCCACTAACGATCTTGACGGCGTCAACGCTGGGCTGCTTGCGGGTGCCGTAGCGGAAGATGGTGCCGCAGGTCTTGTTCTTGCGGATGAGGCCTCTGGTGCCATTGTAAGTGCCGCAGCGGGGACATTTCCAGATGCCCCACAGCGTGGCCTTCCCCAGGTCTGACAGGAAGGAGGGGACTTTGGTCCTCACCGATGCCGGTTCCATCCTCTGGGAAACCTGTAAGGGCAGAGAGAGGGGGGTGACTTAACCGCCTGGGGAGGGACAGCGGGGATGCGGTGCTCGTCTGGTGACACCCACAGGATACGCAGGTGGCAGTGGCCGTCCTCAGTCCCCAGCAGCCACAGAGATGGAGGGGACAAAGAGAGAGAGGGGGAAGCGACTGGCTGAAAGGACGTGGGACGTAAAGCTGGGTGGCCTGACACCATTGCGGGGGGACACGCGGCAAGGGGACACACAGAGCAGCTCCTCGGAGGGACACCGGAGTGGAAACCACCATCTGAGGCAGCAACAATGGGAGAGAAAAGCTTGCGTGGACGGGACAGAAACCGAGCGATTTCCCACTAGATCCACCTGGGTCGGGTTTTGGCAGCAGGTTGGCAGCCGAGGAGCACGAGCGACACCCAGCGAGCAGCCCTGGTGCTGCTGGACCCACAATCCTTGGAAAAGGCCTTTCAGATCATCAAGTCCAACCATTAACTCAGCCCTGCCCAAAACACCACTAACCCACGTCCCTCAGCACCACGTCTGCCCGGATTTTAAATCCTTCCAGGGATGGCGACTCCACCAGTGTCCTGGGCAGCCTCTTCTGATGTTTGACAACCCTTGTGGTGAGAAATTTTTCCTAATTTCCATCCTAAACCCGCCCTGGCGCAACTGGGGGCCATTTCCTCTTGTCCCATCGCCTGTTCCTTGGGAGAAGAGACTGACCCCCCCCGGCTACACCTTCCTTTCAGGGAGTTGTGGAGAGTGAGAAGGTCTCCCCTCAGCCTCCTCTTCTCCAGGATGAACACCCCCAGCTCCCTCAGCCACTCCTCACCAGACTTATGCTCCAGACCCCTCACCAGCTCCGTTGCCCTTCTCTGGACACGCTCTGGCGCCTCAATGTCCTTCTTGGAGTGAGGGGCCCCAAAATGAACACAATATTCGAGGTGGGGCTTCACCAGTGCCCAGTACAGGGGGACGGTCACTGCCCCAGTCCTGGCCACACCGTTCCTGACACAATCCATAAACATTTCTCCCCTGCCAACCGCATTTCCCCCTTCCCCTGCCCCACCCTGTCCTGGTGTGAGACACCAGGCGGGCTGGGAGGGCTGCCCGGCTCCCCTCGACCCCTCGGCAGAGCCCTCCGCTCACCCCTGCCTCCTCACCACCACCACCAAAACCCCCCTTTTTGGGGCAAAACCAGGCACTGTGTGAAAAGCCACACGCAGCCAAGCCTTCGAGCCAGCGTCCCACAGACGCAGACAGCGGCAAAGCGACATTTATTGTCACCGCCGGAGCTGAGCGGTGGGTATGAAGAGAGGCCGGGGACGCTGAAAAGCAGCTCCCAGTGCCCCCATGCTGACTGAAGCCAGTCCCAGACCTCAGTGGGTATTTACACTGGATAAACTGGCGGTACTGGGAGCTCCCGGCCCAACTGCAAAGGACAGGGCACAGCTCAGGGAACGGTGGGTCTGTGCCAGGTGGGACAATGCCCCGACACCCCCCTGGGTGAGCAGAACGGCCCTCACCGAGGGGAACGCAGGGGCAGGGACACCCACATCCCAGCAGGGCCCGGGGGCCAGCGCAGCAATGAAGGGCCAGGCTGGGCCCTGGGTGATGTGGGACCAGGATGGGGGCACCATGCTGGGCTGGGCACCAGGGAGCAGGGCCTCCCCTTGGCCACTGTCACCTCAGAAATGGGTCTGGGGCCTCCCCACGGCTACTGTCGCCTCAGGAGGGGGCCTCCACTCGGCTACTGTCGGCTCAGAGCAAGGGCTGGGGCCTCCCCTTGGCCACTCTCACCTCGGGTCGGGGCCTCTCCTCCATCTCCGTCGCCTCAGGAGGGTGCCTGGGGCCTCCCCACGGCCGCTGTCGCCTCAGGACAGGGGCTGGGGCCTCTCCATAACCACTGTCACCTCAGGAGGGGCCCTGCGGCCCCCCCATGGCCTCAGTCGCCTCAGAACAGGGCCTGGGACCTCCCCTGGGCCCCGGTCCCCACACGACCAGGCCCGGGTTCACCTCCGTAGCAGGCCCGAGCCCTCCCCCCGCTCCCCACCGTGCAGCCTCACCCACAGCCCCTCGCCCACCCCCGACCCCCGCGCTGACGTCACTAACGCGGCCTCACCGTGTCGTCGGCCCCTCACCCCCGCCACCGTGTCGCTTCTTCCCCTTCCTGTCCCAGTGCCGTTTTCCCGCCATCCCCCCCGCCCCTCTGATGTCACATCCTGTCCCGCTCGCGCGCGGGGCCCTCCCTCCTCCCCCCCTCTTTTTTAACCTGCGCTGCGGCGCGTGAGCCCGGCCCCGGCCCCCGGCCACCGCGAGGGACTCGGCTGTGGCGCCACGCCCCTTCGCTCCTATTGGTCGGCCAGTATCACGTGGGGTGGCGCGCGAGCTCCTGGCAAGGCGCCAGGGCCGACAACCCGGGCCTGTTCTCACCCCGCGGGCGAAGGAGCCAGGAGGGAAAAGTGTTGCTTCTTCTCACCCTCTCTGGGGACGGCTTTCATTGCCCCAGTAACCTCTGTGCTAACGCTCTCCCCAGAACCGGGCTCAAAACCATCAAACCTCTGAGAATTTCTCCCACAGCGACGGTGCCAGGAGGGCAGAGTGGGGCTTTCCAGAGACAGTGGGAAGAAGCCTCTCTTTTCTTTATGGGATTTCCATTCTTTATGGAAATTTTTGAGGCTGGACCTGGGGCGAGTGAGAAAGGGTGGTTCTGAGGTTGAAGGCGCCAGGAAAGTCCAGAGCCAAAAGGTCTGACTTTTGGCAGACCAACGGGATGTCTGGAAGTTTGCCTGCTGCTGCCTGCATGGTCCACTTGCCAACCAAGGGTACCCCAAATTTACTGTGGCAGGATGACTGTGCTAAGTCAAGCGCTGCCCACGCAACAGGGGCAGGAAAATCTCACCCAGCAACCGCATCAAACGGTGACTGGCCGAGCCAAGACGACCTGCACGCTGATTGATCGAACTGCGAGCCGACAGGGACTATAAACTAGCGCCAAGCCAGAACACAACTGGGACCCTCACCACCGTCACTTGAGACCTACGGATCAATGGGAAGCCATTGAACTCCAAAGGACCGATGAGTTGCCATCGGGCCTGTGGTGGTGACTATACTCTTGCTGTGCTCCGTAATACTGCTCCTCTTTTTTCTGCCTTTTCTCTACTTCCTCCTTCGCTCTAGTGCTCATCTTAGTGACTAATGATGGGGAATAACAATAAAACTGCAGTGAGCGGCATCTGACCTTGTTTGTGTCTCAAACTCACGCTCAGAATCAGTACGAACCCCTCCTGGACCCAACGTAGTTGGACCGGGATGTAAGAGGGTGATGACCTGTTGACAAGCCCCATGGCTGCCTCACTGGCTCAGAATTTATCGGGCCGGTCCCACCAGGGAGGCTGGGTTCCCCTGGCCCGTCGGCGGGTCCTGTGCCCAGCTCCTGCCTGCTGACACCGTGGGCGTCCTCGTCCCTGCCTACCCCGATATAAAGTTTGGCCCAGAATTGCTGAATTCCTGGCATTGCTGCCGTTACAACCTGGATGTCGTGGTTTAGCCTCAGACGGCAACAAAGAACCACGTGCCGCTCGCTCGGGCCTTCCTAATACAGGAAGAATCAGAAGAAAAAGGTTGAGACAAAGGCAGTTTAACAGAACAGCAAAGGGAACAAGCAAAACAATGACAATAACACGGATAGAGGCATATACAAACACGATTACGGAACCGCCGCTCCCCGCCGCTCACCGACTGGACCGGGATGCCCCAGCCCGCTCCCAGCGGCGACTTCCTGCCCCCTCCCCCGGCAGCTCAGGGTGGGCATGGCTCACATGGCATGGAATACTAGGAAAAATTAACCCTATCCCTGCCAGAACCAGGACATTATCCACCCCTTAGTCCATACCATCTATGCCATGCCCAGATCTTACAGGTTCCAATGAATTGCCACCACTTTCCCCTGTCATATATATATACATATATATTCATGCAGATATAATGCCCTTAGTTTATGGGCCATCCCTCCAAAGTGTCCGTTGAGTTCTTGTAATCCATGGCTTTGGGATCCATCTGTTAGAACAGCCTCTCAGGGCAGGTGAGATGCTGTGTGGTGCTGGTCTGTTGCATGCTGTATTTTTTGGAGCTTGTGGCTGGCGCACCCGGTGTGGCTCATGCACACAGTCCATGGGCTGAAGATGTAGATCTTGAGGAAGTTGCTGGGCGCCAGCTGCTGAGGCCAGTTCTTATCCCATCATCCCTGTGCCTTACTCGTAGTACAACTGATAGCAATTATAGCAATGAGGACATACAGTGACAGTGTTACTTAGTCATGAACAACACACAATTTGATTCATTGGCTATTCTCACCCAAAATCAGATCCCCATGAGGTACACATCGGACTTCCCCATCCTTCCGCATCACCCACCAAGTGCACCCAGGTCCTTGGGCAAAAGCAATCCCACGGATGGGTTTGCCTTTGCCTGAGGCAGGACTAACCCAGACTGTCTTCCCTAACACGTTCTTCATGTGCACTACGGGGACTTCATCCCCTTCTACAGTACGTGGAAGTTTTGATTGGGCAGGGCCAGCCCGATTGGTAGATCCCCTGGTGTTAACTAGCCAGGTAGCTTTTGCTAGATGTGTATCCCAGTGTTTTAAAGTCCCACCACCCATTGCTCTCAGTGTAGTTTTTAACAGTCCATTGTATCGTTCTATCTTCCCAGAGGCTGGTGCGTGACAGGGGATGTGATACACCCACTCGATACCATGCTCTTTGGCCCAGGTGTCTATGAGGCTGTTTCGGAAATGAGTCCCGTTGTCCGACTCAATTCTCTCTGGGGTACCATGTCGGCACAGGACTTGCTTTTCAAGGCCCAGGATAGTGTTCCGGGCAGTGGCATGGGGCACAGGGTATGTTTCCAGCCATCCGGTGGTTGCTTCCACCATTGTGAGCACATAGCGCTTGCCTTGACGGCTTTGTGGCAGTGTGATATAATCAATCTGCCAGGCCTCCCCATATTTATATTTCAGCCATCACCCTCCATACCAAAGAGGCTTTAAACGCTTGGCTTGCTTGATTGCAGCGCATGTCTCACATTCATGGATGACCTGTGCAATAGTGTCCATGGTCAAGTCCATCCCTCGGTCACGAGCCCATCTATATGTTGCATCTCTTCCTTGATGGCCTGAGGAGTCATGGGCCCACCGAGCTATGAATAGTTCACCCTTATGTTGCCAGTCCAGATCCACCTGAGCCACTTCAATCCTAGCAGCCCGATCCACCTGCTGCTTGTTCTGATGTTCCTCCGTGGCCCGATTCTTTGGTACATGGGCATCTACATGGCGTACTTTCACAACCAGATTCTCTATCCGGGCAGCAATATCTTTCCATAGTTCAGCAGCCCAGATAGGTTTGCCTCTGCGCTGCCAATTTCCCTGCTTCCACTGCTGTAACCACCCCCACAGAGCATTTGCCACCATCCATGAGTCAGTGTAGAGATAAAGTACTGGCCATTTTTCTCGCTCAGCAACGTCCAAAGCCAGCTGAATGGCTTTCACCTCTGCAAACTGGCTCGATTCACCCTGTCCCTCACTGGCCTCTGCAACTTGTCGTGTAGGACTCCACACAGCAGCCTTCCACTTTCGATGCTTTCCCACAATCCGGCAGGACCCATCAGTGAACAGGGCATATTTCTTCTCATTTTCTGGCAGTTTATTATATGGTGGGGCCTCTTCCGCATGCATCACCTCCTCCTCTGGTGACATTCCGAAATCCTTGCCTTCTGGCCAGTCCACGATCACTTCCAGAATTCCTGGGCGACTGGGGTTTCCCATTCAAGTTCGCTGCGTGATCAGTGCAATCCACTTACTCCATGTAGCATCAGTTGCATGATGTGTGGTGGGGACCCTTTCTTTGAACATCCAACCGAGCACCGGCAGTCGAGGTGCTGAGAGGAGCTGTGCTTCTGTACCAACCACTTCCGAAGCAGCTCGAACCCCTTCATATGCTGCCAATATCTCTTTTTCTGTTGGAGTGTAGCGGGCTTCGGATCCTCTGGATCCACGACTCCAAAACCCCAGGGGTCGACCTCGGGTCTCCCCTGGTGCTTTCTGCCAGAGGCTCCAGGTAGGGCCGTTCTCCCCGGCTGCGGTGTAGAGCACATTTTTAACATCTTGTCCTGCCCGGACTGGCCCCAGGGCCACTGCATGGACTATTTCCTGTTTGATTTGTTCAAAAGCTTGTCATTGCTCAGGACCCCATTTAAAATCATTCTTCTTCCAGGTTACTTGATACAGAGGGCTCACAGTGAGACTGTAATCTGGGATATGCATTCTCCAAAAACCCACAATGCCTAAGAAAGCTTGTGTTTCCTTTTTACTAGTTGGTGGAGACATAGCTGCTATTTTGTTGATCACATCCATTGGAATCTGATGCGTCCATCTTGCCATTTTATTCCTAAAAAATGGATCTCCTGCGCAGGTCCCTTGACCTTACTTTGTTTTATGGCAAAACCAGCTTTCAGAAGGATTTGGACTATTTTACTCCCTTTCTCAAAAACTTCTTCTGCTGTGTTTCCCCATACAATGATGTCATCAATGTACTGCAGATGTTCTGGAGCTTCACCCTATTCCAGTGCAGTCTGCATCAGTCCATGGCAAATGGTGGGGCTGTGTTTCCACCCCTGGGGCACTCGATTCCAGGTGTACTGGACGCCCCTCCAAGTGAAAGCAAACTGTGGCCTGCACTCTGCTGCCAAAGGGATTGAGAAGAATGCATTAGCGATATCAATCGTGGCATACCACTTGGCTGCCTTGGACTCCAGTTTGTACTGGAGTTCTAGCATGTCCGGCACGGCAGCGCTCAGCAGTGGCGTGACTTCATTCAGGCCACGGTAGTCTACAGTTAGCCTCCACTCTCCATTAGATTTTCACCCAGCCATATGGGACTGTTAAAGGGTGAGCGAGTCTTGCTGATCACCCCTTGCACCTCTAGTTGACGAATCAGCTTATGGATGGGAATCAGAGAGTCTCGGTTAGTGCGATATTGCCGCCGATGCACCGTTGTGGTAGCAATAGGCACCTGCTGTTCTTCGACCCTCAACAACCCCACAACAGAAGGGTCCTCTGAGAGACCAGGCAAGGTAGACAACTGTTTAACTTCCTCCGTCTCCAAGGCAGCTATGCCAAAGGCCCAACAGTACCCTTTTGGGTCCTTAAAATACCCTCTCCTGAGGTAACCTATGCCAAGGATGCATGGAGCCTCTGGGCCAGTCACAATGGGATGCTTTTGCCACTCATTCCCAGTTAGGCTCACTTCTGCCTCCAGTACAGTCAACTCTTGGGATCCCCCTGTTACCCCAGAAACACAAATGGGTTCTGCCCCTCTATAGCTTGATGGTATTAAAGTACACTGTGCACCCGTGTCCACTAGAGCCTTACACTCCTGTGGGTCTGATGTGCCAGGCCATCGAATCCACACCGTCCAATAAACCCGGTTGTCCCTTTCCTCCACCTGGCCGGAGGCAGGGCCCCTCTAATACTGGTCATAGTATCCATTACTCACTTCTTGCAGAAATGACTTGGAAGTTCCTTCAAGAGGATCAGAAGCAAGATCAGGCCTTCTGCTCTGTCTGGGGAATGGCCCACTGGAAACTGGGGCAGCACTTTTCCTGGAGGGATCCCCTTTTGTGGTTGTCCTTCCTTGCAACTCCTGTACCCGTGTCCGCAGGATCGAAGTAGGTTGTCCATCCCAGTTCCTCATGTCCTCTCCGTGGTCACGCAGGTAGAACCACAGGGTGCCTCGTGGTGTGTACCCTCTGTACTCTCTCTCTTGAGTGGGGAAATGCCTGCTTCTAATAGCTGAGACGCTGGCCCGTGCAGGTGGGGAGTAGGAGATATTCTCTTCAAGTTGCTGGACCTTCCGCGACAGTTTCTCCACAGCTGAGACAAGGGGGGAAGAGAGACTTTCTTCATATCGCCGGAGCCGGCCAGCCACCTCATCCACCATTGGTCCCTCTTCACCTTTCCATTCCATTACTGCCAGTGAGTTGGCATATGACGATGGTGCGCTCCGTACAAACTACCGCCACATGGGCCTTGTGCATCGCACCTCATCAGGGTCTGTGGGTAAGTCTGCATCGTCCCAGTCATAATAAATCATCTCCCCCATGGCTAATTCTCTCAGGTACTGGATACCTCTTTCCATGGTAGTCCACTTGCTTGGTTGACATACAACATCCTCACTGAAGGGGTACCTCTCCCTCACGCCTGACAGGAGTCGTTTCCAGAGGCTGAGGGCTTGGGTCTTCTTCCCAATTGCCTTGTCAATGCCGCCTTCCCTAGACAGGGATCCCAGCTGCCTGGCTTCTCTACCCTCTGATTCCAGGCTACTGGCCCCGTTATCCCAGCGCCGGAGCAGCCAGGTGACAATGTGCTCGCCTGAAAGTCGGCTGAAATCTTTTCGCATATCCCGCAGCTCACTCAAGGATAGGGATCGAGTAATTATCTCTGGTTCTGCCTCTTCCTCCTGCTCTCGTGATGACCCTCGTTCATCATCATCTCTTACTAAGCGAACTGATTTCTTCGTGTACCTCTTCTTCTGTATGGGGGCAACTGATACTGGCACAGATTGTTTCCCTGGTTCAGCGGCAGTGGCTGCCACAGGGGTTGCAGTAGCCGCAGTGGCTGCTGGTCTGGTCTCCATCTCTTCCCCCTGAGGGTGCTGCATAATACTGAGCAGTGCCTGATAGATACTGGCCAGGGCCCAGCACAGTGCGGTGAGTTGTGCCTCTCTAGAATAGCCACAGCATTTTCCCTTCAAATATTCTACCTCTTTATCAGGGTCCTGTAATTTTTCAGGGGTGAATTCCCAGACCATTGGAGGTGAGAAGTTCTCTAGGTACCTGCCCATGTTCTCCCACAGGCCGTGCCACCCCTGACTATCCAGCCTCGGAGCAGATCTCCGGGTGGTAGTCTTAAATAGCTGTTTAACCTTAAACAGGACCTGGAACACATTCAGCAGACATAACAATAGGACCAGGCTGGTTTGAGTATCCCAAGGATATTCAAAATTCTCAAAAGCTGCCATACCTGACCCGAAGGAGAAAAGGGAGGCAAAAGACCTGGGGAAAGTGTCCCCCCTGTTTCCCCCACAGACTGGGTGTAATTATTAATCAATTCTGAGAGACGATGCCCAAGGTACGGAGAGGACAGCAACACCACATAAAAGCCCCAAAGTAACTGTCTAACAAGTGATGTTATCATCTCATAAGCCGATATTGCACAGGACAACAAAATGATAATCCTCATCCCTCTCCCAGAAGTAACAAAAATCATCGCAAGGAGTACATAAGCCATATAGGAATTCACATAACACAGCCATGAGAACAAACCAGGCAACATGGTGACCAGCAACTATTTGCCTAATACAATAAACGCATACAACAAATTCGTTTTTCCAAGCTCTAGTTGAATTCTGTCGCTATCTCAACCCTTCGAGTCCCACGTTGGGCGCCAAAAAGGACTGTCATGGTTTAGCCTCAGACGGCAACAAAGAACCACGTGCCGCTCACTCGGGCCTTCCCAATACAGGAAGAATCAGAAGAAAAAGGCAAGACTCTTGGGTTGAGACAAAGGCAGTTTAACAGAACAGCAAAGGGAACAAGAAAACAACAATAACACGGATAGAGACATATACAAACACGATTACAGAACCGCCGCTCCCCGCCGCTCACCTACCGGACCCGGGACGCCCCAGCCCGCTCCAAGCGGTGACTTCCTGCCCCCTCCCCCGGCAGCTCACAGCTCAGGGTGGGCATGGCTCACATGGCATGGAATACCAGGAAAAATTAACCCTATCCCTGCTGGAACCAGGACACTGGACAATGGCATGACTGGTCTGTATTTATGGCTACGCCTTTATTCTGCTGAAATCAGAATGGTTGACCCCTGCAGCTGTCACTCCGGAGTGTAGTGGCAGCCCAAACCCGTACTGCTGTCGAGGCCACCTGGCACCCTTGCAGGACGACGAGGGCGATGGTCTTGGGGGGCAGGCGGGTGGTTTCAGTTCCTGCAGGGGCTGGAGGGCGCTGGCCTGGTCCCAAAGGGTTGTCTGGCCGAGCAGGGCAGTGGGGAAGGCGGGCGTTGGGTTGGGAAGGCCGGGCGGCTGTCCAGGCTGTCACAAGCCGGTTCCCGGGTGCTCCCTGGCAGGCGGGACAGTTTCCCAGGCACAGGTGATGGCTGCTGGGGTTGGGGCCGGTTCCCAGAGGTGCTGGGATGGGTGGTGCTGTTGTCCGGGTCCTAGTGGTAGCTGCTGGGGTTGGGCTGGGCTTGTGAAGCTGCAGAGAGGCGCCTGTGGAGAGAGGAGGCTGCTGAGGCCCCGAATACTCCAGAACACCCTACCTCTAAATGCTTCATGGCTAATAGCAGCCATCTAATACAGAAGTTCGGCACCTCCCCCAATGACAACTTACTTTTTCCTCACCCTCCACAGACAGATCGCACAACACAGTCCCATCCCAAACAGCATGGAGCCTAGGATCGCCATGGCGCCTTCTATGCAATACTTTTGGAAGTCTTTAGGATCCGCAACATTTGTGTTTCTCTTGCCATCCACACCTGGGGGAACAATTCCGTACGTTAGTGTGTCCTGCGCGCCACTGGCAGTCTCACAGGAGGTCTGACATTGCCAGCGAACGTTCTTTCGCACTTTGTTAGCATCCCTGAAGGAGGGAACAGCCTGGGGCTGCGTCGTCTCCTTGGTTTCGGTGGAAGCAAAGGAAACCCCCACAGTCATCGCAAATCAGTGCACTCTGGAGCCTCTCTTTCTCCTCTTGCCCCCAGCTCTCCCGCCCCAGCCAAGCACCCACACCCCGAAGGGATGGAGTCAGGCCCTCTCGGGAGACACCCCAACCTCCCTCTCCCCCTTTGCCTTTTCTTCAGCGTGGGCACCGCTTGCATGCCCCGAGTTTTCAGGACTTGTCTCCCACTTCTGGCCCCCTGCAAGACTGCTCAGTACCTGCATTCTTTGGAAGAAAGTCATCCATCCCAGCGTGGTGGGCTTCCCCGGGGTTGGACAGCACTGCCAAAAATCCCAGAAAGGTAAAGCCTCAGCATGGCCCAGGCACAGAGGGTGCAGAAGGACGGTGCAGGTTCCCTCTAAGCCGTGCCCCATCTCTCAGTGCAGCCCTTTGGACCTCAGGTCACAGGAGGGATCCCCCGCTGTTGTGCCTAGGGGGACTCACGGCGAGCTCTGGGGTGCAGCTATTACGGGAGGTACATTCCATTAAGAGCCGCATTTCCCATCATCTGCTGAGGCTGGCTCAGATGGCCTCCTTCCCAAAATGGCAAAGTTCTGAAACTCGGGTGAACTGGGTGTGGTGGGCGGTGAGCATCCCCCCGCATCCAGAGAGGGTTAGGCGCGCACTGCTGGCCATAACCTCCACAGCCCAGAGGTGACAGTCATCCTCAGAGAGCCCTTCCTGGCTTCTTTTGGATAGTTTGGCTGCTGACACGATGTGCGGCAGCGGGCACCAGGGGAAGAGCCTGCAGACACCCAGGGATTTTGATTCAGGACGCTGGATGACCGAGGGACGGCAATTACCTGGCACGCCTGCTGATTGAATTGCCCTCGTTGCTTCATCAGAGACTGGCGCTGCCCGACTGCCTCCTTCCTGAAGCGCCTCCTTCTCCACAGGCCCCCAGTCCCTCACTTTCAAAAGAAAGCAGGCCAGTTGAACGAGATAGAAGTAACCGCTCCTCATGGGCAACATGGTGTCTTCAGGAGGCGATACTTCCCAAAATACATGAGTATCGCTTAGACACAAAGCCTGGGAATTTGGGGGTGCACCTCGTCACTAGGCCAAACAACGTGTCCTTCATGGAGAAAAATTCAAGGGCGAGACACTTTTCGGGTACCAGTGCACACAAGAGCCCACAGTCCCCCAAAAGAACCAGAAAAACACACCCAAGTTACCTAAAACACAACCGGCAAGAGACAGGTAAACCACCCGAGGCTGAATTCACAGCCCTTCATTTGAGCTGCCTTCAAGTTAGGTGTCCGGCCTCAAGCCGGGTGTCCAGCTTTCACCTGTCCCTGAGCCCGAGGTGTCCCCAAGAGTCCTCAGACATCAAGGAGAACAACGAGGCTGGACCAGGCTGTGAAGCTGGGGCTGCTCCGGCCCTGGCCAACTCTGCCGGTCCCAGCGGCCCCAAGCTGCCTGCGCATCCTCTCTGCCACCCAGGGCCACTCTCCTCTCTGTTGACTTGCAGAGAGGGCGCTGGCCCTCTCACGGCTTCTCTGGGATCAGCTCCTCGGCCAGTTCCTCACGCGCTCAAGACGCGAGCCCCGCCAGTTCCTGCCAGCTGGACACCACCGTCTGCCCAGAGCAGCTCTGAGGAGTAACGCTCTAACTGGGGCAGCAGCTGTCCCTGGCACTCAGCTTGGACCACACCTGGCAGCAGAGACTCTGGACCGTCTCTGTCTGCAGCTCGCCAGCGCCTGCAAGGCGTGAAATTGAGTGTCACCGCAGGGAGGCTCTGATCCATCCCTTCCTGCTGTCTAGGCTACGGCTTGTCCACACAGGCAGCTAAAACCTCGGCTTCCCGAGCCTTGTGCTTAAGAGTGAGATATGCCCACCATGTGCCGCTTTGTCCAATTCCTTCAGGAGTTCCTTTAGGACTTCTGATGACCGCTGGGAAGATTTTCTCTTTTCAGCTTTAGACTTTGCTCTTTGAGGACCTTAACGGAAAGTAGAAAGTTGAATTTCTCACAAATTAAGTACTGAAAGCGAGTGCTTTGTCAGGGAAGTCAGTCAAAACTTCCCTGCGACTCATTCTGGATGTCGTCTCCAAACACATAGAGGAACAGGAAGTTATTGGAAGTGGTCAGCATGGATTTACCAAGGGCAAATCATGCCTGACCAATCTGATAGCTTTCTATGATGTTATAACGGGTTGGCTGGATGAGGGGAGAGCCGTAGATGTCATCTACCTTGACCTTAGCAAGGCTTTTGACACTGTCTCCCATAACATCCTCATTAGGAAGCTGAGGAAGTATGGGCTAGACGAGGTGACAGTGAGGTGGATCGAGAGCTGGCTGAGTGACAGAACTCAGAGGGTTGTGATCAGCGGCACAGAGTCCAGTTGGAGGCCTGTAACGAGTGGTGTCCCTCAGGGGTCAATACTTGGACCAATTTTGTTCAATATATTCATTAATGACCTAGATGAGGGGACAGAGTGCATCCTCAGCAAGTTTGCTGATGATACCAAGCTGGGAGGGGTGGCCGACACTCCAGAGGGCTGTGCTGCCATCCAGCATGACCTGGACAGGCTGGAGAGCTGAGCAGAGAAGAACCTAATGAGGTTCAACAAAAGCAAGTGTAGGGTCCTGCACCTGGGAAGGAAGAATGCCAAACACCAGTATATGTTAGGGGCGGACATGCTGGGAAGCAGCTCTGAGGAGAAGGACCTGGGGGACCTGGTAGACAGCAAATTATCCATGAGCCAGCAGTGTGCCCTTGTCGCCAAGAAGGCCAATGGCATCCTGGGCTGCATAGGGAAGACTGTGGCCAGTAGGTCGAGGGAGGTCATTCTTCCCCTCTCCTCTGCACTGGTGAGGCCACAACTGGAGTACTGTGTCCAGTTTTGGGCTCCCCAGTTCAAGAGGGACAGGGAACTACTGGAGCGAGTCCAGCGAAGGGCAACCAAGATGATTATGGGACTGGAGCATCTCCCTTATGAGGAAAGGCTGAAAGAGCTGTGACTCTTTAGCCTGGAGAAGAGAAGGTTGAGGGGGGACCTGATTAATGTTTACAAGTATCTAAAGGGTGGGTTTAAGGAGGACGGAGCCAGGCTCTTTTCAACGGTTTCCAGTGACAGGACAAGGGGCAATGGGCACAAGCTAGAACATAGGAAGTTCCGTTCAAATACACGGAAAAACTTCTTTACGGTGAGGGTGACAGAGCACTGGAACAGGCTGCCCAGGGAGGTTGTGGAGTCCCCTTCTCTGGAGATTTTCAAGACCCGCCTGGATGCAGTCCTGAGGGATGTGCTTTAGGCAATCCTGCTCTAGCAGGGAAGTAGGACTAGATGATCTCTAGAGGTCCCTTCCAACTCTGAAGATTCCGTGATTCCGTGATTCCTCCCCCCTGCAATGCCAGGTGAGCTGGAAACGCCCCCTCTGTACCCACATCTGCAACCAAACACCCACGGGAAGCTGCCAGCATCCCTTGGCATACACTCCATCATAGCAGAACACGTTAAGGGGATCACGCAATGACAGGGCACACACCATGCAGTTCTATATTCTCACACCCGCAAGAGATGCCTCGCTCTCATTTGGGCTTTCAGCTGGCAGCTCTCAAACGATGTAAAAAGCCATGACGTACCCATGCCATCTCCCTGAGCGTCAGCCCTGGAACCCAGCCGGGAACCTGGATATCCATCGCCTCCAGCCATGTCTGGAAACAAACACACCAGAGCAGCTCCCGTGAGGTATTTCAATAGAGTTCTTCCCACCTGAACGGCAGCGAATGCAGTTCAAACACGGGATTGACCCGTGGCACGCGTCTCTCCCTTCCACGCAGGAGCATTGTGCACAGCCACTGGGCACCTGGACCATGCCCCTCTGAAACAAAGCACGCACCGAGCTGTCGCGAGACGGGACTCCCTGGAGCTCACACCAGCTCTAAACTCAAGCCCAACAAGCCCGCTGGCTTTGCGGCAGGCGCTGGAAGCAGCGCAGGGTCGGAGAGGCTGGGAAGGAACGCTGTGCAAGGCCGAGTGACCCGGGGCACATCACTGAGCCTGACCCATTCCCCCTCAGCTCTTCTGCACGTCTGAGCGTCGGCCAAGAAGGTATTAAGTCAGACTTCGTATCAACAGACTATGAAAACCTAAATGCTCACTCATTCAAGTGACGTACCTGTGGGATCGCCCTGAGGCTCCCGGACGAGATCCGGCAGAGAAGTCGGGTGGCCGTCGGCTGCAGGCACAGCTGTAATCAAGCACGTTTCCATGAGATGTGGTGATCTACTGCTTTCTCAGTGACCTGCAGTGACTGGAGGGGTCAGGTACTGTCGTGGGACCCAGACGTGGCTGGAGATTTCCGAAGCTGCAGAGGGGCCTGGGTGACCCGTTCGCTGGCACCTGGCAGCTCTCAGGATACTGTTTCCAGGCCAAGTGCACGTCCATCCTCAAGGACCGGATGGAGAAACATATGGCCCCTTGGGAATTCCTTCCCAGGAGATGTCTACTGTGCACAGAAGCAGCCCACAGGGAAGCACCGGAGGGAAACACTGACCATTCACACCTCCCATGGAGAAGAGTCCTCCCCACCTCCCACAGCTCTTCTCTGTGGAGAAGAGCCACCTCCCCATGAGGCATCAGCCTCCTGACACCCGCAGAGCTGGCCACGGCTCGCCCGGCACCGCTGCCCTCCCAGCCCTTCCCAACCACGACCCCAGCCCCGCTGCCACCCCGACGTGCGCTGGGTGCTGTGCCACGCTGCCAGGGCTGGGGGACGGCTTGCCCGCCTACCTAATCCTGGCGCTCTCCACGGAGCAGCCCAGGCATCATGGGCTTGCAGGAGCACCAGGAGGAGGATAAGGAGGCGGGCCGGGGTCACGGCCCCCTGCACCTGCACCATGCCGCTGCTGCTGTTGGCACTGCCGCTGCTGCTACCACTACTGGCACTGCCACTGCTGCTACTGCTGCTGACACTGCTGCCGCTGCTGCCACTGCTGGCACTGCCGCTGCCGCTGCTGGCACTGCCGCTGCTGGCACAGCCGGAGCACTGCCCGCGACACAGCACTGCACGTGAGGGTGTGGCACAGCGGGGCTCTGTGACCTCACAGCCCGGCCACCCCACCGCAGCCACGGCCCTGGGGCACCGCCCCCAGCGGGACCGGCTGTGACACCTGCAGAGTCCCAGCGCGGCAAAACTGGCCAACCCAGGCTCGTCCCCAACCGTTACCTGGAAAACACTGCTTTTTGGCTTGGAAGCGATTCTGGACAAAACACTCCCACAGCAGACAGACTTGGCTGCTTTGTCAAATGGGCCACAAGACAGAAAACAAAACTTCTCTAAAGAAAAGCCCGGCTTTACTCAGCATGTAAGCCTTTTGCCCGCGGGCTCTGGGGCAGTTCCCTCTCGTGCACAGCAAAATACGTGCGAAAGCTGCATCCCCGTCACGTAGAGGCGCTGCCAATGAATTACTGAGCCTGTGAACTACTGCACTTCAGTCACAGCTGCACAGCAGAGTTGTGAGAAGACTGCCCTTGTGCTCTGGCCTTTGCGCCACCTGACGTGCTCGGAGAAGATCCTCGCCAGTCAGACGCCACGTCGGCCTTAATGGGATCCACTGGGTTCAGCCAGAACGAGTTAGACCTTTTCCAAAGGTCTTCCTCCCATTGGTTGACACCTTCAAAATACCTTTCCCTGTCTTTGAGGTGAGGAGGATGCTTAGGGAGAGTTAGATATCCTTTTTGCTTTCTGGATTAAGAAATGGAGTCAAACAAGGCCTGTCTTCTCCAGTGTTGCTTCAGGAACCTACCGGTGAAAGAGACTGAAAGCTTGGAGTCGCTGGTGAGACTCTGATGAGAGAGAGTTGCCTAAATACAGGACTTAAGACTGAGTGCTTGAAATACCAGTGCCTCTTTTTTTGCTTTTGCTCATGAGTCAAATGGAGCATCTCTGACCCCACAGGTACACCAGTTCTCCGCATTCCCATGGGCTCTATCGAAACGTGTCTGGAAGAGCAGTGCGGGGTCAGTTCTGCTCTCCCGGCCGCGTGGATGCCAGACATGTCCATGCGCGGGGTGTGCTCAGATGCGCAGCTCCCGCCGTGCCCCAGCGACCAGACCCTGCTCGACTTCTCTCCTCCGACACCTCCAACATCACCAGCTCCACGGCCAGCGCGTCCGCTCCTAAGGCTGCGCTCGGCAGGCCTGTGGACTTGTCCACAAAGTCTTCCAGGGAAAACCTGGAAACCTTACCTAACTTTGGAGTGTTACACCGAGTCAGAAGACGCACTGGGAAGGGATGAGGATGCAAAGGCTAAAACCTTCACGCTCCTTATTAGTAACGTGAAATGAAGAGAAGGGCACAACTTCTGCACAACAACTGAAAGAACCTCGCCAATTTCTTTTAGTTCTGCTACGTGGTTAGCCGCTGATGTTGTCAGAGACAATGACACCTTAGAAGAGTCAAAAGAAGGTCCTGGCTAAAAGGGAATGTGGTAGGCATCAAGGCATCGCAAGCCTGCAGTCGCCTCACATGGGCTTTTAGTAACTACTTGCACGGGGTCTATCAAACGTCAGTGATGCTCTTTAAAGTGTGGACGCTCATTCAGCCACCAGCGGTCTCCAGAGCGAGGTTACAAACATGCTTGTTCTTCCTCTAGGCACTGGCTAGCACAAGCCATGCTGCCCGTGTAACAATGAAAGCAGCGGGTGCAAAGCGTGCATACAGGTGGGCTTCTCTCTAATTGTCCAAGGAGCTGCTGTTGCAGGTACTAAGGAACAGATGTATCTCATTCTCTTTCCAGTGCTCTCATGAGGAGGGGCGGGGGAAGAAGGAATTCCGTCCTTCCCTGACACTGACAAAAAAAGGCCCAGACTATGAGAGAACAGAAATAGAGTCATTTTTATCCCAGACCTTTACCTAAAGCAATATCTTTCAAAAGAGGAAGAAAAAAATCTTAGAAGTCATTTTACCTGAACAGCCAGCGCAGGGGAAACATTCTCTTTTTCTCATTTTCAGGATAAAATGATGTCTGTACACAGTCAAGCACGCCTTGCAAACCTCAGAGGTCACCGAACACGGGAACTGACAGTTCCGTTTAGTTTAGGATGTTCAGTGTCTAACGGTACGCAAAAGACATCTTGAACACGCTCCTGAAAACTTGAAGTAAAAACCCTTCCCTTAACTTCTCAACTCTTTTTAACCAGAAGAAGAGGAAAAAGGGAAGACTGTGTGGCTACAATCTTTCTCGCTTTAAGATGCGCCAAGCAGGAACGAGGATGCTGGACGGGCTACTCACAAACCAAGCCCACCTGCCTCGTAGCGCCTCAGTTAGTGACAGCCTCGGCTGCAGTCATCTCAGTATTGTGGAGTCTGGGATCCTGCCGGGCGCCCTGAAGGTTAGCACTGAGGCAAAGATTTCAGATTTTTGAAGAGCAAGGCTCAGTTTGCTGAGAGCCCAGACGGCAGGGATTCCACGGGAAGCTTCCCCGGAGGAGCAAGTGAGTGCTGGGAGTTTTTCAAGAATGCTCTCCTGGAAGCACAAAACCAGTTTATTCCCAAGAAAGGGAATTCCCTTCGTTGGGCGGCTGGCCTTGGGAACAACAATCCAGGCTGACGTAAACACAAACGCAGGGAGAGTTGGTATAGAAGCTATTACAGGAGCCTGAGCCCTACACATCAATGGGCCCTGACGATATCCACCCGAGGGTGTTAAGAGAGCTGGCTCCTTTTCAAACTGGCAACCTGTCTGTCGTGGTGCCGGTGGGGGTAGGGTTAATTTCCCCAGGACCTGGCAGGGACACAGGTATTCCATCCCCTGTGGGCCATGCCCTGGGAGCTGCCCCTTCGCAGGGCTGGGGCTTCCCAGGTCCGGTCAGTGAGCGGTGCTATCGTAATCATGTTTTGTATATTCCTCTCTCAGTATTCTTCTTGTTGTTTTCTTCTTTTCTTTGCTGTAATGTTAAACTGCCTTTATCTCAACACATGAGTTTTGCCTTTTTCTTCTGATCCTCCCGCCTGGCCATGGGAGTGGAGGTGGGACGAGAGAGCGGTTCTTTGTTGCTGTCTGAGGCTAAACCACAACAATAGCATACAAAGCAGTAAGTGCTGATTTTGCGCCTCAAAAATGATTGTGATGTTGCCACGGGTGACGCTCTGGCTGGTTTGATCTCATCCTGTAACGATGGTAAAATGTATGTCTCTTGACAGACTGAGTTACCTGAACTAGAAGGTACCTTGGGTCTCCTGACATTGTGCCCTACGTGGAAAAGGACCCCTGGGTAGCGCGCACAAAGAGAGCAAAAATAGAACTGGGAGGATATGTAGGATGGCAAGACCCAGGAGTAGCCCTTCGCATAGCTTGGGGGATGGAAAGATTTTGGGGATTTGGGTCTGCTACTACACAAACATGATTAGGATGAGTTAAATAAGCCTACCAAGTAGAGAAATTAGCTAATGCTACCGATGTCAGTCTACGGTTGCTTAACAGTCAATTAAAAGCTACTTCAAAAATGGCTCTTCAGAACCACATGACACTAAATGCTGTTACAACAAAATGGACATTTTGTTTGGACATAGATACAGCCATGAAGGCTATATCTAAACCTCTCCAGCGCAGACTGCTGGGTGCGTATCCCTAATGTTACACAGGATCTCAACACTCAACTAGACAAAATGCAACAAGTGGAGAAAGACACTGCCCATGTCAAGAATCAATGAATCGCAGCTGCCTTTTGAAAGTGTCTAGTTGGTTTGGAATTGGTGTTGTTTGTTGGGATCCAAAATTTAACACCATATATGTTAATGTTTGTTGTGATTAGAATTGTTCTAAGTGTAGCAATGTCTTGTGTAAAATCAACCATTATGAAAGCTATTAGCATAAAGATGATTCAGCTTACCGATTATACCCCTTTACAAGAAGAGGATAACCCCATCGATGTCGCAACACTGTGGCCCTAATTTGAGACCACGCAGGGTGGAAGTGCTGCACACGCAAAACAATAGCTCAGCATCACTGACGAACACCTGTTGCCTAGAACAGACACCGAGACTGGGTGCAGATCTGGTGATTTTTGTTTCCACAGGCTCTGAGGGTGGACAAGAGGTGAAGTGGGGGTCGCGTGGTCCTGTTCTCCCAGTTCCCACAGGAAATGCGCCAACTGCTCACAAGAGATACACAAATGCTGACCAACCATAAGCAGCAATGGCTTGACCACAGTCCCACCCACTCACTTTGCCCAAAAAAGAGGCGTAAGTGTTACTCCGATTTCGTGCCTAAAGTTGGAGACGAGAATCCGATGCCAAATTGCAGGGACAGATCGACATGTTTGTCCTCCTCGCGTGTCCCCCCCGCCTCAGAAAGGATGCCTTTTGGTAAGACATGTGACCTCGGCCTTGCCGAGTGCTTACCCGGGAAATATCTTTAAAGCTCTAGAGCTACACTGCAGTTTAGTGCATTTGCCAGCCCAATCTTAAAAAATCTGTAAATGTTGCATAAGAATAAACCGTACTATTCATGACCTGATGGCTGCTTTTGAATGCAGCCGGACGTATGGCAGATCAGCTATTCGTGCATCTGCTGTCAGGCCTATAGTCATGGCAATAATTGGCCTGTTACTAAGAGATAATTAGCCGCCCCTAGCCCCTGTAATCTCTGAGGATCAGCTAGAACGCAAAGGGATTCACCTCTTATGAAATTTATCCATTCGCTAAATGCGACATTAAATTGGTGTCACAGACAAAATTGCCATGGATAAACTACTGCAAGACACAACTGCGCACTGTCCCAGGCAGGGACTGAATGGGCCCAGAAATTTTGGAAAGATGAGGGCAAGGTAGTAGAGCAAATACAACAATGTAGGAGTCAACAGAAACTAAAAAAAGGAAAAGGTAAAAGAGTAATTTATGAAATATTAAATATTTGTGAAATATTAATAAAATAATAAAAACAAAAGATAACAATATTAATTTAAAAAATGAAGTATATACAACATACATAACCTGTATCGACCTCCCAGGATGACGATGACATCACCGGCAGGCACTGGGGGAGTCCCAGACCAGACACAGCGACGGATGGGAGCTGGATTCCAGATCTGGAGTCAAGAACGCATGGATCAGGATCAAAGGCAGATGAACAGACTCCTTCTCGGACAGCAGCCATTAAAGAAAGAGGATGACCCCTTGATCCCTCAGCATTTATACTGAGCATGAGGCAGATGGGATGGAATACCCCATTAGTCAGTTTTGGGTCACCTCTCCTGTCCGCTCCTCTCGCAGGTGCTACGCTCTTCCACTTCCAGTTGGGAAACCCGGCCAGAGATGGAGGCGTTGATAAAGCGATTGGGAGAAAGTCGAACACTCTCAGTCTCTGGAGGCGACTCTTGCCAGCTGTAAAGGGCACGTATCCCTTTAAGGATGATATCGAACGCCGCCCAAGCAAATGGACCACCATGGAGAAAGGTATTAAGTACCTGAGGGAACTGGCTGTGTGAGAGGTGATTTATGGTGACTAGCAAGGGAATGTAGATCCCGATGAAATGCCGTGCAAACGACCTATGATGAGGAAGTTTGTGCAGAGTAAATGTAGTGGCTAACAGAGTACAACAGTGCCTTCCAACCATTCTATGATTCTATGATCCGCAGTCATCAGGAGAGATGGAAAGAATGAACAAAAATAAAATTGCTCAAACTTGTAGTCAGGTAGGTTTGAAGTGGCAAGTGGCATAAAGTTTCTCGAATAGTACTGTGGGATATTAGAAACACCCCTCGCCAACCTCTAGGGCTGTCAGCACCAGAAATAGCATTTGGCAGGCCCTTAGCTGTACCTGGGACCTTTGTCCCTGCTAGGACCAGCCTCTTAGATGGTGATGAACAAGTTAACAAATTCGTGTTGGGGATACAAAAACATCTACAAGAAAACAGGGCACAAGCCAGATGGTTTCATGCAGTACCAGCTGGAATGCAATTACAAGAGATCCAGTCTGGAGATGCAAGTCCGCTCTTGCAAAGCAAAGTTGGACCCTAAATGGAAGGGTCCATATTCTGTGTATATGTAAGCAACCACTTACTTTGCTGTAAAGGTTGCAGAGAAGGCTAACTGGATTCACCACTCTCTTGTTAAACAACTGCCAAAAGAACATCAGTTATGTGGACCACCGTCAACCATGTGGGACTCCGTCAAACCCGCCTTGGAGATTGAGACTGGGACCATTAGAGCTTCCAAAGGCTAAAGGAATTCCAGAATCATGTCGGTTTTGTTTTCCTTCTAGAGCAACCTAGACCAGGAGTCACCTGCTGCTTGGCCAAGTGGACCGTCAGAGACTGTAAATCAAGGACAGTGTGCTATTTGGTGTATTTACCACCCTTACAGAGCAGCGATCACTCCAGACTCAGTTCCAAGAGGGGAAGGCTTGAGATGGCACCAGTATGGTTGGCTTTGGTTATCCTGCACCAGTTGTGGCCCATGTCATCCTGGGTGGTGTATCAATAAAGGTTGTTGGGAAAACCATCGTTGAGGTTGGGGCTGGGAAAATACAACCTGACACCCAGAAGCAGCGGCGAGTAGGTCAAACCCACGCAGGGCTGCCTCCGCAGCGCATGCTCCCCCAGCTGGGCCATTCAGGACGGATGACTCTGGGGGGCAGCTGGGGGGCTGGGATGGAATTCGGCAGCGGGATCTGCAGGAGGCTCGGCAGGGGACTCTCTGGAGGACCCTTTAGAGGACCCTCTGGGCAACCCTTCAGGGGACTCTCTGGAGGACTCTCTTCTGAAGCCTCCGTAGGACTCTCCTGAGAAGACTCCCCAGGACTCTCTGGCAGCCGGGTGGGGAGGGCTGCCACCACCCTGCCCTGCGTCCTCTTGGGGGTCCAGCAAGGGGGATGGCACCACCCCCAGGAGGGGTCAGCATCCCCCAGCACCACTGCCACCACTCGCTCCTCAGGGCTGTCGCCCTCCGCCCCGTGCTCCGAGACTGTGGGGAGCTGGTGGAGCAAGGCAGGGCTGTCAGGGACATCGGAAACGTTGGGGGTATTGGGGACAGTCCCCCAGCCCCGCTGCCACTGCTCGGTCCTTGCGGCAGCCACCCTTCGCCATGTGCTCTGAGAGGTCAGGGAGCTCATGGACAAAGGTGCTCAAGCTGGAGCTGTCACGGACATCGGGGATAGTGTCCGTGCCAGGCAAGCGTACCGCTGATGTTGGTGTCACCTGCCTGCTGGGGAAAGACCTCGGCAAAGGCATCTGGGCCCTGCTCAGGCAGGTCCGCAGGCTTCTCCGGGGCCGCCGGGGTGGTCACCGCTGCTGAAAAGGCAAACAAAGACAACCCAACCCCGGGGTGATGCAAGCTGTCCTCGGCGCGGGCCACCCGCCTGCGGGCTCGGCCACCCCCCAAACCTCACCTTTGGTCTTTGTCGTGGTTCTGCTGGTTGGCAGAGCCAGGGCGGGCTGGTGGGGGCCGGCGGTGGGGATGCGGTCCTCCATGGCCACCACATCCTCCTTAAAGGCCTCCGCCAGGCTCTGGGCGCCGCCAGGCAGGGTGCGGGGCACGGGGGTCCCTGCACCCCGCGCTGAGCCAGGGCGGGGGCCGGGGCGGTGATGCTCCTGCCGGGCACCTCCGAGGCCATCGGCAGCCAGAGAGGGACCCTCCCTGTTGGGGGGAGCGAAGTGGGTGCTGAGTGGGATCCTGGGGGCCCGAGCGGGTGGGGGCATCCCGGGACGGGGTAAGAGCACCAGGAGAAGCAGGACCTGCTGCTACCCCTGCCACGGCAGGGGGCAGGGGGGAGTTTGCTGGGGACAAACAGCCTCTGTCCCCCTGTTGATCATTCTGCCAGCACCTGTTTCAGCCAGCCTCGCAAGGGTTTGACTTTTCATACCACAACTGCCTGATTTTTGAGGGTAGGTGAATTTCCTCCCCAAGGGGAAGGGATGAGGCTGGCACCGGTGGCCCTCTGATGCTGACATATGCTGCCCTATGCTGCCCCAGTGGTGGGGATGGGGGGAGTCGGGGAGCTTTGGGGTTGTTTTAGTCCTCCCCCTCTCTGCTCCGAGGGGCCAAGTTGCTGCTCCCAACTGTGGTGGAACCATTACTAGTACCAGCTGTCACGAAAATTTGGCAACTGGCCCAGGCCGACCGAGGAGAGAGGTTGGGACACAAAGTACAGCATTACAAGAGGAATTCTTGCGTTTGTGCGCATGAGGTGTCCCTTTGCAACTGGAGGACCCCGAGTGCAGTCTTACGCATGGTTCTTGCACCTTTCAAGTGTTCAGATCCAACACGATTTGGCCAATTGTTACTTACACACGCTGTTGTTTGGCAAAGCCACCCTGATTCTGCGGCCTCATCATCCACCAGCTTCTTTCTTGATCCAGACATCCCTGCGGTCAGTCTTGCTGCAGGTCCTTGTGTGGAATAAATACTAAATTGGCTAAAAATACAAAAGTACAGCACTGTTCACACATTAAGGAAACTTATAAAATCAAGAGGCTTCTGAGGTAGAAAATAGCCGCAGCTGGCATGAAGAATACAACGTCTGTGGTTCCCTGATAAGCTACATGAGGTACGGGACGGGATGCAATTATTCCGCGGCTTTACCTTGTGATGTATAGCGGATACGGGAATGGGATGATACCATGAAACAGATAAGGTGCCAATTAGCTGCCCACTCGATACTCGGAGCCAACATTTTGTCAAATTTTGATGAAATGCTGTCCTTTATGTGAACTTTGCTCATTATAATGTCATTATAATACCAAGACACACCTCCATCCCGAAGGCTGCCCACCTCCAAGGTGCCACCACTCCTTCTTGAGTCTGCGCCCTGAATTTCTCGTAAACTCTACCTTTAATTGTGAAGGGAGGGAATTTTACACCAGTCATAATAAAAGTACGTATGACTAAAGTCACTCAAACTCCACTTTGAAGATAAAAAATAGTATAAAAATAGCCCGAGAGAGGGGGGATACCCGGGGAAGACAGAAGCGTTTGTCTCACTGCAGTGTTTTGCCCCAGCCTCAAGTCTTCGGTCAGTCCTGGAAACCCCCAGCTGAACAGTCACAAAGCAGCGAGGGCCTGAGCGCTTTCTGGTTTGGCTTGGTGTAACTTGTATGTCTGTGTCCCTTTGCCCCGTCACCTGTGTCTTTCTCCTTGAAGGGATGATGATCTTTGGGAGGAACCTGAAGCAGCAGCACAGACCTGCTCCCTCCATCGACCCATCGCAGCGTGCCTGCGTTGAATGCCCACTGTTCAACGTTCTTTCCTCTCAGAGCTGTGATCAGAACCTTCGTCCAGAGGAGAGCTGTTCGTTTCATGGCCTCATGAAAGAAAATCCAAGAGTAGAAGGAAGAACTGGGTCTGATGGTGGACCTGACATCCAGAACTGGATACTACAGGCCAGGGGTCAGTCTTGGTCCTGCTGGGGGGGAAGTGAAGCTTTGTGATGTTCATGTGTCCCTTCCTGGGGAGTGCTGGTGGGGCCGTGCCGAGGCAGTGTGGTTGGGCAGCAGGCAGGCGTCCTTCCCTGCAGGGTCTGCCCATGTAAGGGGAGACATCCATGGCTTTTCAGATATCATGGAGAGTGGCTTGGCAACTACATCAGCCAGTTCCCTTGGGGCTCTGGGATGCATCTCACCAGGTGCCCTAGACTTGTGTATGTTCAGGTTCCTCAGGTGGTCACAAACCTGATCTTCTCTTACAAAGGGAGGGATTTGCTCCCCCAGTCCCTGCCTTGTGGGCCATCCACACGAGGGGTGTGGGGAGAGAGGCTGCCAGTGAAGGCTGAGGCCCAAAAGTTGTTGAGTCCCTCAGCCTTCTCCTTGTCTACTGGCTCTAGCATGGGTGAGGTGCCAGAGCAGGCACGGAGCCCCAGCGTTGGTGGGGCTGTGGAAGCGCTGCTGAGGGCCAGCAATAGCTTTCCCTCCAAGCACCTTCTGTCCGGGAGCCTGGGGTGTCCTTTCTGGTGCTGGGCTCTGTGGAGGGTGAGGTGGTGGAGCACAGGGTTGGTCCTGGCTGCTGGGGGGACGTGGCACGAGGGAAGCCATTCTGTGCTGTATGAGGCGGGAGGGAGAGGCCTGTTGGTGCCAACCGGGTCAGTGCCTGGGAAGCCTTTGCAGCACACAGGCAGGGGAGATGTGAGCTCCTCCTTGACCCACCAATGTTTTCTCGTTCTCCTTCTGCAGCTCTGAGGGGTCAGAGAAGACCTGTCCCTTCCACATCCCCCATGTCGCTGCGCTCATGCTCCAGAGCAGGGATCTGCCGGGTGCAGCAGCGTGGCCTGCACCCCAATAGCCCCCATCAACCTTGTGTCCAAACCATGCAGGGCTCCGGGTCCCTCTGACATTTCTTCCTTGGCCTCCTCCAGGGTCTGAGCATCCGTCGGGGATGCTCCCAGAGCCCGGTTGAGCAGGGGAGTGGAGTCCCCAGCGACTGGAAAAAGGGAAACATCGTACCCATGTTTAAAAGGGGGAGAAAGGAGGACCCTGGGAACTACTGACCTGTCAGCCTCATCTCTGTGCCTGGGAAGATCATGGAACAGATCCTCCGAGAAGCTCTGCCAAGGCTCAGAGAGGACAGGGAGGTGATTTGAGACAGCCAGCATGGCTCCATGGCGGACAAGTCCTACCCGACCAATGTAGTGGCCTTCTACGATGGAGTGAATGCATCAGTGGACAAGGGAAGAGCTACGGGTGTCATCTATCTCGACTCCTGTAAGGCCTTTCACATGGTCGCCCACAACATCCTTCTCTCTAAATTGGAGAGATACAGATTTGATGGGGGGAGCTGTTCAGTGGGTGAGGAATTGGTTAGATGGCCATGGACTCCAGAGAGGAGTGGTCAACAGCTTGATGTCTGGAAGGAGATCGGTGACAAGTGGTGTCCCTCAGGGGTCCGTACTGGGGTCAATACTGTTCAATATAGAATCATTGAATGTGTTGGGTTGGAAGGGATCTTTTAAGGTCATCTAATCCAACCCCCCCTGCAGTAAGCGCGGACAATATCTTCATCGATGACATAGACAATGGGATCGAGTGCACCCTCAGCAGGTTTGTGGATGACACTGAGGCATGTGGTGCAGTTGACACACCTGAGCAACAGGATGCCATCCAGAGGGACCTGGACAGGCTGGAGAGGTGGGCCTGTGCGAACCTCATGAAGTTCAACCAGGCCAAGTGCAGGGTCCTGCACCTAGGCCTAGGCAACCCCCGGCAGAGCACAAGCTGGGGGAAGAATGGATTGAGAGCAGCCCTGACGAGAAGGACTTGGGGATACTGGTGGATGAAAAAAATGATTATGACCCAGCAATGTGCACTCACAGCCCAGAAACCCCCCGCAGCCTGGGCTGCATCCCCAGCAGCGTGGGCAGCAGGGCGAGGGGGGGATTCTGCCCCTCTGCTCCGCTCGGGGGAGACAGACACCCCACTCTGGGGCCACCAACAGCTGGAGCGGGGCCAGAGGAGGCCCCAGAGGTGCTGGGAGGGCTGGAGCCCCTCTGCTGTGAGGACAGGCTGAGAGAGCTGGGGGGGTTCAGCCTGGAGAAGAGAAGGCTCCGGGGAGACCTTCCAGCCCCTTCCAGTCCCTCAAGGGGCTCCAGGAAAGCTGGGGACAAACATTTTAGCAGGGCATGTTGTGATGGGACAAGGGGTAATGGTTTTTAACTAAAAGAGGGGAGATTCAGACAAGATCTCAGGAATTCTTTACTGTGAGGGTGGTGAGACAATGGCCCAGAGGTTGCCCAGAGATGGTGGATGCCCCATCCCTGGGAACATTCCAGGCCAGGTTGGACAGGGCTCCGAGCGACTTGGTCTAGTTGAAGATGTCCCTGCTCATGGCAGCTAAATTGACCTTTAACCCTCCCAGCCCAAACCATTCAGTGACTCCATGAACAGCCCAGGTACAAATGGCACACCCACCACCTCGAGCTCCCACACCAAAGGTGCCAGAGGGAAAGCGGCTGCTAGCCCTCAGCAGTGCCTTCAGTCTCACTACCACCAAGGCCCTGCACTCGCCCAGACCCCTCAGCCACACCAGAGCCCAGCTCCAAAGCAGACCCCTCCCAGCTCAGCCCCAGCTCTCAGCACAGGCAGTGGTGCGCCCCACAAAGTACCACCAACCACCTTCAAACTGGAAGGAAGCGCTGGGATCATCCTAAAGCTGGGCACCCTTCAACCAAGACCACCTCACCCCAAACCAGGGCTGCACTAAACTGGGAATCTTAGCAGAGCTGGACACCCCCAAACAGGGACCACTGAGGTCCACCTGACACAGAGCTCCCTGCAAACTGGGTTGCTTAAACTGGGAGCACTAGGATCCTCCCACACCTGGACCTTCCCTTAGTGGGACCATTGCACCTGTTCACCCTGGACCCTACTGAGGGCCTGGTGTAGCTACACTGAAGGTGCCCCCCCAAAACCCCAACTCCCCCCCGACCAGCCCCACAACCCCCAGGAAGGGAAGGGAAGAGGGGCGCTGTGGTTTAACTCGTTTTATTTAAGATTCATACAAGGTAACTGCGGCCCAGCTGGACCGTGCACATGTGGCTGAGACCCCGTAGAAACGCAGCAGTAAGTCAGGAGCAGGGTGGGACAGGGTGAGCTGCAGCGGGGCACAGCGCCCAGGCTGCTGAAGGAATGGTCAGTTGTTAAGACAAGGGTTTATGAGAGCTGCCCGCAGTCAGTAATGGTGATCTTCTTGCTTGTTTTGCCATCTTTAGAACCACAGCGTTCCATGGCCTCCACCACATTCATCCCCTCCTTGACGCGGCCGAAGACAACATGCTTGCCATCCAACCTGCAGGAGAAGCATTGGTCAGAGCTGGCACCTGCCATCCCCATGCGAGGGCCTGGGCACCCAGCCTGGCATGTCACCTCCCCACCAGGGACTCCCAGCTTGCCGTCCTGCAGCCCCAAACTCACCACTCGGTCTTGGCAGTGCAGATGAAGAACTGGGAGCCATTCGTGTTGGGGCCAGCGTTGGCCATGGACAGGATGCCAGGGCCCGTGTGCTTCAGGATGAAGTTCTCATCAGGGAACTTCTCCCCATAGATGGATTTGCCGCCAGTGCCGTTGTGGCGCGTGAAGTCACCACCCTGCGAAGAAGTGGCGTTTCAGGTCACAGGAGCAGACTCTTGAACCAGCCGTGGCAGCAGGCAGACCCACCTTCCCACCCCAAATCTGCCAGCACTCAACTCCAAAACCCACGCAAGCGCCAGATCTCCTCACCCACCCACCTCCCTGCCGCAGCGGGAGCACCACACACCTGGCACATGAACCCAGGAATGATTCTGTGGAAGCAGGACCCCTTGTAGCCGAATCCCTGCTCACCAGTGCTCAGGGCACGGAAGTTTTCTGCAAAGGAAGTGGAAAACCACCATGAACTGGACTCGTTTTGTCCACAGTTAAGGAGAGCATCAGGGTTTGGTGCAGCCGCAGCGCGGCCAGCGCTGCTTTACCAACCTGCTGTCTTGGGGACCTTGTCTGCAAACAGCTGCAAAGAGAGGAGAGGTTGTTAGTGAAGTTGGGGTGAAGACGGGCCGCATGCCCAGCCTGGGGGGATACCCCCCCTCGCTGCTGAGAGCGCTGGGCTTCCCTCCAGGAGGTGAATCCCGGCCATGCCTGTGGCCGCAGAATATTCCCCGCCTCACGCTTTCATCTGGAAACTCTGCACTAACGGACATGGCATCCAAACAACTTTAAATACGCCCCACGCCTCCCCAGCGGGGCAGATGCGCATTCGTTCCGCTGGCTGGGATTAAATTAAAAACCTCTTTGCCGGGAGCTCCCCCGGGCAGGGCGCTCGCCGCCGCCCTGCGGCTCCAGGTGGGTTTTGGGCAGCAGCCGCCATCTGCGCTGCCAGGCGGGGCTCTGCGGCAGCCGCAGCGCGGCCATTCCTGGGGCGCAGCGCCCGGGCGTGCCGGGGATGCCTCACGCCGCGGCCGCTCGCCTCGCAGGGCGTTAAACGCATTCTTTTGGCAGCGATAATCCCCGGCCATCCGCCTGCCGCCGCTCCGGGACGCGGGAGCGCAGCGGGAGCCCTGGGAGCATCCCCGAGGGGGGGGAACGCGGCTCGCTCCGATGCGCCGGGCGAGTCCGGGGGCTGATGGGGCGAGGGGGAGAAGAACGGGACAAAATGGCGGCGCGGGCAGCCGCTGCCCCGCCGCCGGGGCGGAGCGGAAGCTCCTGGAACGCGGGCTAGTGGCGGGGCCGGGGGGGGGGGGGGCGGCAGGTGCGGGGGAGGGCAATGGCCGCGGGCGACGGCACGCCCTGGGCGAGCACTCACCACCGCCGCCGCCTCCCCAGAGAGGCCGGCCGCATCCTGCGCCCCGCGGCGGGGCCTTTGTTCCCTCCCCGCCGCCGCGGCCGAGCGGCCCGGGACGCCCATACCATCCCCGGGGAGGCCCGCAGCCACGTGGAGGCACCGCGGGCCCCGCGGCCGCGCAGGTGCGGCGCCCACCGCCCCTCACGGCCCCGGCGAGGAAATGGCGGCAGGGGCCCCTACCCCAGCGCCGCCTGCTCTCCCCCGGCCTGTCCCCCAGCCCACCCGCCCCCACCTCGAAGGTGACGCGGCCCAGGGGCTCGCCGTTGGCGGCGATGTCGAAGAAGACGACGGGGTTGGCCATGGCGGGATCGGGGCGGCGGCGACGGCTCCGTGCGGCGGGCGCGGCGCAGCAGAAGGTGAAGGGGTACGCGCCGCCGCTTATATAGGGCCGAGGAGGACCCGCCTCCCCGGCGGCGCCGCCCAACGGCCGCTGGTCTTGTGGCGGAGTGGCGGGGCGGGCGGCGAATCAGCGGCGCCGCGCTTGGAAAGGCGGGGGGGAAGGGGAAGAAAAAAAGGCGGGGGTGGGGGGCGCGCGCGGGTCTGGCGGCTGGGCCGGGCGGGACGCGCATGCGCGATGCCGGCGGCGGGGAGGCGGTGCGGGGGGGGCGGTGCGGGGGAGGAGGGGGGAGCTCGGATCCCGCTCCCCGCCCTCCAGGACCCCCGGCCCGGGCAGGCCCCCCCCCCCCCCCCCCCCCCCCCCGCCATGCCGGGTGCCGGCAGCGCTGCCCGCCTGGCGTGACCGGTGGCGGCGGACACGCTCCGCCGACCGGCCGGGCCGCAGGATCCATCCAGCCCGCCCCCACTCGCCCCCCCTACCCCCGCGTGGGGAGGTGGGGGGGAGGTGAGGGGGTGGCGTGGGGCCGGCCCCACCGCAGGGTGACAAAGGACGGAGGGGGACAAGCGTGAGCCCCGCCGAAACGAAATCCTTTAATAGGCAGCGATAAGGACGCGGTACAGGGAGCTCGGCGGCGGCGGCGGCGGGGGGTGGGGGGAGGGAGGGAGGGGGGCGGTGGCGGGGGGGGCGGCGGGGCCGAGCCCCACCGTCCTCCCCGCCCCCGCCGGGGGGGCGGCGTTATGCACATTTATACAGCGGCGCGGTGCGGCCCCGCGGCGACGCACTTGCCTTTAAATAAGGGGTGGGGGTCGCGGGGGGGGGGGGCAGTAGTGTTTCTACACTATGTACAGCCTTGTGCTTCTGAGGGCGGAGGCGAGCCCGTCCGTCTGTCCCTTCAGGGGAAACCCCCTTTTGGGGGGGTTGTCCCGGCTCCGCGGCGGCAGGGGCACGCCGGTGCTTCCCCACCCCCCGGCCCCGTGGCGGGGTCCGTGGTGGCGGGGGGGGGGCAGGATGGATGGATGGCTTAGTTGTTCTCGAAGAGGGAGAGGAGGTCGTCGTTGCTGCTGGCGGGGAGGTCGGGGGGGCCCAGGTAGGAGAGCAGCTCGTCGGGGTTCGTCAGCTCGGGCAGCAGCTGCGGGGGGGGGGGGGGGGCGGGAAGCGTGAGACCACCGGCCCCGTCCCCAGCCGGCGGCGGGAGGGCCAGCCGCCACCCCCCCCCCCAGCCCCGGGGTACTCACGTCCAGGGCAGGCTCGGCGCCGTCGCCCGGCCCGGCCATAGCCGGAGGGAAGGCGAGGTCGGCGGCGGGGGGGCCCGGGGGGGGCCGCGCTGGTGCGCTCCGGTGGTGCAGCGGCTGTGGCGGCTGGCTGCCCGGGGGGGTGTTGTGCAGCCCCGGCTGCACCGGGGGGTGGGAGGGCTCCATCCGCCCCGGCGGGGGCAGCTGGTGGGGGGGAAGCGGCAGTGAGACCCCCCCGTCCTCCCCCGCGACCCCCCCAAGAGGAGATGGGGGGGCCGGGGGAGGGGGGGGGAAGCCTCCCACCCGCAGCCCAGCTGACCTGCGCGGGGGGCTTCTCGGGGGGCAGGAGGCCACCGGGGATGTCAGACTGGTAGGAGATGGGTGGGGGTCCCGGCGTGAAATCGCTCAGCGTCGGGGTGCCGGGGGGAGGGAACGGCTCAGGGAACCCCCCGGGCCCTGGAAAGCTGGGACCTGCAGGAGGAAAGGAGGCAAGTGAGTGGGGTGGGGGAGGGGGGACATGGCCAGGGCCCGTCCCCCGCGGGTCCCCCCGTACCCGGGGCACCGTAGTCGGTGGTGGCCCCCGCGGGCGGTGGCGGCGGCAGCGCCGGGAAGGGCACGGAGCCGGGCCCCAGCGCCGCGATCATCTCCATGATGTTGGGCAGCACCATGTGCGTGGGGCTGAGGGTCCGGCACCGCTTCATTGCCGGCCCCTCCGGCTCCTCCTTGACGTGGACGTCGGGTTTGACCGGGACGGGCTTCCAGCTGCAGGTCGGGTCGATGGTGATCTCCTCGTGCTCTGAGCTGGGGGTGGCAGGAGCGTGGTGAAGGGCCAGTTGAGGGGGGGGGTCCATGCCGGTGGCATAGGGCCGGTCACAGAGGGATGGAGTACTTACTTCTGGATGTAGATCAGGATGCCTAGCATGTACTGGTCCACCTCCAGCCCCTCCAGCAGAGCCGTCTTACTGCCGGCAGGGAGAGGCAGGGTGATTGCGGGTAACCCCCACCCACAGGCAGGGAACACCCCCCGCCCCCCTCCCCGCAGGCAGGGAACCCAGGACACGACCCTGTCAGTCCCCCACTCACTTGCAGACAGGACACCGCCACGTCCCCCTCTCACAGTTGAGCTGCAGGTAGGACTCCAGGTCGAAGCACTGCAGGGACAGGGCAGCAGCTGAGCCGGCAGCAGGGGGTGCGGGGGGGGGGGGACACGACACAACCCCCCAGCCCCCCGCCCCCCTCCCTACCTGTATGTGCCGGCAGTCGTGGCCCCTGGCTGGGAGCTGAATCCTCCGGAAGGTGATGGGGCACTTGAGGGACACCTTGATGGCTGTCTGCTCCACGCCATCCTCGCCATTGGGCCCCGGGGTCCCTGGGATGGTCCCGCTGCTGAAGTTGCGCTTGACTGTGTTGGGGAGGCGGGGGGAGGGGGGTGAGGGGCACCAAGGGTCAGAACTGGGGCGTTGGGATGGGTGTGGCACCTGGGCATGATGCCGCATCCACCCCATCATTCTGCAGCCCTGGACCAGTGTGTCGTCCCCCCCACCGTGCTGGAATCCCCGGAGCAGGGGGTCCCGTCCCCCACCCATGCTGCAGCTCTGGACCAGGGTGTCCACCCGCCCTGTGCCAGAGTTCTCAGACCAGCACGTGTCCCCCACCATGCTGCAGACCCCGAGCAATGTGTTTCCACCTGTGCCAGAGCCCCCAAATGAGGGTGTCCTCCCCCACCATGCCCGAGCCCCCAGATCAAGGTGTTGTGTCCCTATTTTCCCCCCCCACCAATGCTGGAGCCAGGGTGTGTGTCCCCCACTATGCTGCAGCCCCTGATCAGGGTGTTCCCCCCGCTCCGTACCAGATGAGGGTGTTTCCCTGCACTGTGCCAGAGCTCCCAGACCAGGGTGTGTCCCCTGGCCATGTCAGAGTCCTCAGCCCAGTGCGTGTCCCCCACTGTGCTGCAGCCCCCAACCAAGGTGTCCCCCACGCCAGAGCCCCTGGACCATGGTGTCCCCCTCACCATACCAGAGTCCCCGGACCAGTGTGTCATTGTCCTCTCCATGCTGGAGCCCCCCAACCAGGGTGTGTGTCCCCACTGTGCTGCAGCCCGACCAGGCTGTGTGTCCCCCCCATGCCGGAGACCCCTGGATGAGGGTGTCTTCCCACCACCACGCTGGAGCCCCCAGACCACAGTGTCCCCCCGACTGTGCTGCAGCCCCCAACCAGGGTGTCCCCCCAGCACGCCAGAGCCCCTGGATGAGGGTGTACACCCGCACTGTGCTGCTGCCCCTGACCAAGATGTTGTCCCCACCACCACCACCGCTGCAGAGGCCCCGATAAGGGTGTCTGTGTCCCCGTCCCCTGTGTCCCTGTCCCCAAGCATGCCGGCAGTGGCGCTCACTTTTGGTGATGCAGTGCTCGGCAGGGAGCAGGCGCTTCTTGATGAGACCCTGCAGCACTGAGCGCACCGAGGGCCGGTGCACCAGCTGCAGGACGAAGAGGTGGGACTGCGGAGAGATGGGGGACGCTGAGCCATGGCCCCAGCTGCCGCCACTCCCCCACCCCACCCCCGCCCAGGACCTCCCCGGTGACTCACACAGCAGCAGGCGGTGACAGTGATCTGGATGGTGTTCCTGCCGGGCTGGCAGACGTGCTTCAGGTAGAGCGGCTTGTGGGAGGTCTTGTTGTCACCGCGCTCGATGGTGAGCGGTGTGGCGTTGACGCTGACCTGGACGGAGGCCGGCCAGTTGGTGTTCATCTGGCGGTCCTCGTGGTGGTAGCACTTGAACTGCAGCTCCAGGTCAGGCCTGGTGGGGCAGGGCAGGGTGTGGCTGGGGTGTGGCAGGGGGCGTGCCACACCCGCGAGCTACCACACTGGGTACCGCCGCACCATACAGCACCGTGCCAAGCCACCCTGTGTGCCACCAGGCCATGCCACACTGGGTGCCACCACACCACGCGGCACTGTGCCATGCCGAGCCACGACACGCAGCACCATGCTGTGCCAGATACGCCCTGTGCCGAGGCGTGCCATCCATGTACTGCCGCACCGTACGGCACTGTGGCAAACCGCACCGGGCGCTACCACACTGCAGTGCCATGCTAAGCCACGCCACGTACTACAGTGCCGTATGGCACCATGCCATGCCAAACACCGCCATGCGTCCAGCACCGCGCTGTGCCGAGGCCTCTGGGTGCCACTGTACCGTACAGCACTGTGCCGTGTTGAACCGTGCCACGTGCCGCCATGCCGCGCTGTGCCACGCACCACGACGCAATGCCACACTGCGCAGCGCCACACCGCGCTGCATGGCACCGCCCCGCCGCGCCAAGCAGCCACTGCATCGCACCGCTGTGCTGCTCTGTACCACGTGGTGCCGCGCCGCGCCCTGCCGCGCCCTGCCACGCCCCCCCACCTCATCATGAGGGTCTTGTAGACAGAGTCACGCAGCTGGAAGACGTGGTTGCTGACGGCCAGGTTGTGCTGCAGGCGGAAGGGCTCCAGCACCACGCCGTCCCGCACCGGGAAGGTCAGCCGCAGCTCCTCCCCGGGCGCCGGCCCTGCGGGGACGCCTCAGCAGGGACCACACCCCACGCCCAGGCCACGCCCCAAAAAGCCCCGCCCACTGCCTCGGAACCCACCCTGCGGGAGGCCCCGCCCCCACAAAGAGGCCTCTGTCACTGCAGGAAGCCCCTCCCCCTCCGGGAGGCCACACCCCCTGCAAGAAGCCCCTCCCCCTGCAGCCACACCTCGCCCATACCTGAGCCCCGCCCACTCCAGGGCACCCCACCCCGTGCAAGGAGCCCCGCCTCCCAAAGCAGCCGCTCCCGGGGCCCCGCCCGCTGAGGCCCCGCCCACTGAGGCCACGCCCTTGTCACAGGCACTGCCCACTACACGCAGCCCCGCCCCTTTGCGCGAAGCCCCACCCACTGCCTCAAACCTCCCTCCCACTGGCCAAAGCCTGCGAGGCCCCTCCCACCCACCCACCCCCCGCGAAACCCCGGCAGTGGCCACGCCCCCTGCGCGGAAGCCCCGCCCTTTCCCTGCGATGCCTCCCTGCAGGACGCTCCCCTTAAAGGGGCAACGGCTACCGGGCCGCCACCAGCGGCGCCTACACCCGGGCCCGGCGGGATGGGGGGGTGTCTGCGATGTGCCACCCCCGCCAGTGTCCCCCCCCCCGGCAGCGCCCCCCCCCTCCCCCACCGGGGACACTTACCCGAGGGGGATGGGTGCAGGGAGGTGACGCTGGGCTTCATGTCCGTCAGGAAGGGCGACTTGACATCCTGACCCGGGGATGCGTAGGGGGGGATGCCGCTGCCTGGCGCCATGGGCGGCGTGGGGTTCCCGGCCAGCGGCGAGCTGGGGTACCCCGGCAGCGACCGGCCCGGCTGCAGAGGCACCGTGCACCCTCAGCGCCCGGCCGGGACGGCATTGACCCCACCACCACCCCACCCGCTGCCGGGACTCACCCCGTTAACGGCCGCCTGGCTGTAGGTGGTGAAGCCAACGCTCTGCCCATTGAACTGGTCAGCTGGCTGTGGGAGGAGGAAGGCCCCCGGGGGGTGGCACCAGGGGACAGCAGGCACCCATCCCCCCCCATTCCCCTCATGCCCACCGTCTCCCCATCGGTACCTTGTAATAGGGTCCAGCGTTGCCCGAGGCAGAGAGGTACTGGCCTATGCCCTGCTGCAGCCTGTGGCCAGGGTAGGAGGGGGACGGGGCAGAGGGCTGGGGGGCGCTGGGGGCGTACTGGGCACCAGCTGCAGCGTACTGCCCGCCCTGGAGGTACTGCTGCGCCGCATATCCCTGCAGGGCCGGGGCGGTCAGTGCCAGCAGGGAGGGGGGACCGTGACGGCACGCCGCAGACCCCGCCGGTGCGGATGCTCACCTCGCTGGAGTACGCCCGCTTGAGGCCCTGGCGGGGGAGCTGCTGGCCTGGGGGGGGGCCGGGGTAGCTGTGCTGGGGCACCCGCTGCCCGCTGTACAGGGGGCCGGCACCGGGTGTCCGCACAGGGCTCATGCTGACGGGGGAGACGCCAGAGGAAGCCATGACACCTGCCATGCCAGCTGGGCTCATGCCGGCAGGGCCGCGGGGTCCAGTGTGGGGCAGGAACTGGCTGCCGAAGGGCTGCCCTGCGCCCATCTGTGGCAGGGAGAGATGGGGATCACAGCGCGGCAGTGGCAGCTGGCGGCCCCCTGGCTCTGCTGTGGCAGGGCTCTTACCGTGCCATACTGGCTCAGCTCCTGGCTCTGCTTCTCCTGCAGTGCTGCCACTGTCGCCGTAGCCGTGGCCGTGGCAGTAGCGGCAGCAGCAGCCACGGCGGCGGCAGCAGCCGCCTGGGTGAAGTCGGTGGGAGGCCGGCCGGCATGCGAGGGGAGCCCCATCCCGCTGGGGCCACCAGGGCTACCAGTGAAGCTGGAGAACAGAGAGACAGGGAAGGGGCGTGCAGTGGCCCTGTGGCGGGAGGCACGCCAGGGTGGGAGGCGTGGGGATGGCCTTACCTGGCGGCAAAGCCTGTCCCACCAGGATAGCTGCTCCGGCCATAGACGCCCGGTTGCACGTAGCCCTTCCCGGTCGCTCCCTCAGCAAAGGGCTGCTGCGGCAGGAACGGCGGCGAGCTCATCCCTGAACCAGTGCTGGCCATCCCGGGCAGCAGCGGGGTGCTGGAGCTGCTCCCTCCAGGACCCATGGGGCTGCCGAAAACCTGGGGGGGCGTGGAGGTGGAGGGGTTAGGCTAGGGGTGGCCATGGCTGGGGTGCCCGGGGGGTCTGAAGATGCTGGGGGGTTCCTTGAGGGGGTGGGGCTAAGGATGCTGGGGGGTCCCTGGGGGGGGGCTGAGGATGCTGGAGGGTACCTGGGGGGAATCTGAGGATCCTGGGGGTCCCTGGGGTGAGGGGGATGAGGATGCTGGGGGGGGGTCCTTGAGGGGGTGGGGCTAAGGATGCTGGGGGGTCCCTGGGGGGGGGGGCTGAGGTTGCTGGGGGGGTACCTGGCTCTGGGAGGTGTTGCTGACCCCCCAGACGGTGGTTACCACGGAGAGGGATCCCGCTGGCTGATTGGTGCTCGGTTGCCAAGGAACGGCCTCGTATGCAAATGAACCATCACTAGGAAGAAAAACAAATTAATTAAAATGAAGATGGGGGGGTGGGGGGGGAGGGGGAGGGGTGCTCACCCGTGGGGGGTGGAGGGTTTCATGGGGTTCATGGAGTTCATCGGCGGCGGGACGGCGTCACCCTCAACCGGGGCTGCGGGGATGAAGGCGCGGGGGGGGGATGAAGAGGACGGCAATCTCCGCCCCCCCCCCCCCCGCCGTGCCCGGGGGCGGTTGTGCCTTGTGCACGTCAGGGGGGGGCCCGGGTGGGGTGGGGTGGGGGGTGGTGGGGGGGAGCCATTTTGCTTCCCGTCCCCTGCCCGTCCCCCCGCACTCACCGTCTCGATCGGCCCCAAAATGGCCCTGGCGGCGCCGGGCGCGCGCGGCTGCGCGGAAGCTGCGCGGGATTTTCAGCGCGCGCGGCCGCCGGGGGGGTGGAGGGGGGCGGAGGGGGCGGGGCGAGGGGCGGGTCCCGGCCGGAGACGGCCCCGCCCGCGCACACAATGGGGCCGCGAGATCCCGGGGATGCACCGCCCCGCTCCCGCCCCGCCAGGCGCGGGCAGTCGAGCGCCGAGCGCCGGTGGGAGTGGGCGGGCGCGCGACGCGCGTGTGACAGCCGGCGCGTGACGCGGCGCGCGAGGGCGGGGCGCGCGTGTGACAGCGCGACACGCGGGTGTGACCGCGTGGGGTGGGGGGGGGGGGGGGCGGCACACCCGCGTGACGGCACGACGCGCGCGCGCGCGACCGCGTGGGGCGATGAGGCGTGACGCACGTACGTGTGACGGCGCGACAGGAGCGCGTGGCCGCGCGCGGCGGTGGGCTGCGGCAGGTGTGCCGGCGTGCGCGGGGCGACGGGGCAGGGCACATACGGGCGGCACCACAACACGCGTGCGTGGCGGGGGCCGTGGGGCGTGACACGCGTGGGTGAGCAGGGGTTGAGGGGGCACGGCACACCTGTGTGACGGCGTGACACGCGTGTGTGACAGCACGACACACCTGTATGAGTGACACGCCAGTGTGACCGTGTGCAGGGTGACGGGGTGTAACACACGCGTGGCAGGGTGGGACCACGGGCTGCGTGCGAGCGTGCGTGTGTGGTGCCAGGACGACAGTGGGGCAGTAATGCGGCAGCACTGTCACGCTGGGAGGTGGCACACGCTTGTGCGAGCACCCCGGGGTGGTGGTGGTGGGGGGAAATACCTCCTGCTTGAAGGCCCCTGGTGGCCCCGGGGGGGACACAGTGTTTGCTGGGGATGCCCCACCACCCCCGCTGGGGGTCGCCCCCACGCAGGCCCCCCCCGGGGGAGGGACACAGCAGCCCAAGGCTGGGTGTGGACAGAGGGGCCAGGGCTCCCCCCGGGACAGGCACAGCCCCACGGATGGCCCTGGAAGCTGGGGGGGGGGGGCGGGGGGGCCAGACCCACCTGGGCCCTTCCCCCCCCTACCCCCGAGAGCCAGCAGCTGCGGGGCAAGTGCAACAGGAGACCTGGGGAGCGGGGAGGCAGCTGGCCCCATGGCGCCGGACGCCCCCAGAGCGGAGCCGGGGAAGCAGTTCCTCCTGGGGGATGACGGGGGTGGGAAAGCTGAGGGTCGCACCTGCCCTTTGCCGGGGGGCACCTCCTGGCCCCTCTGCCTCCCCCCGCCCCCCCCCGGGGTTGGCTGCACCGACACTGGCCCGACGCGAGCCAGACAAGGAGTCCAGGCACCAGCGTGGGGTTTGACAAGGTCTGTAGTTAAGGATCGGGGGGAGGCGAGCAGGGTACAGACAGAGGGACAGACAGACGGGCGGGCGCATGCTGCCGCCGCCGCCTGGCGCTCAGGCCAGGTCCTTGAAGGCGTCGAGGTTGAAGGCTGTGTCGAGGAGCCGCTGCAGCTCCGTCAGGTGAGTTTTCTTGTTGCCGGTGGCGGGGGCAGCCGCCGGCTCCCGGCCCGCATACCTGCGGGGAGAAGAAAGAGGTGATGGGGGGAGAAGAAGGTGCAGGCTGAGCTCCCCCCCTGCACCACAGCCACCCCCCGAGTCCCTACCAGACAGGCTTGGCGCGGTTGATGGTGGTGCGAAGCCGGGGTTTGACGTAGTCGTAGTAGCCCTGGTTCTTGTGCTCCTCCTGGCACCACACCAGCTCGGCTGCCGGGTACTTCTCAGCTTCCCGCTGGAGGAGGTCGAAGGGGAAGGGGGAGAGCTGCGGGGCAGACGGAGTGGCGTCACGGCGGTGTCACGGGGGCCACGGCACCGCTGGCCCACGGGCTCGGAGGCAGCTGGATCCTGCTCACCTGCTCCACCCTGGTGATGGCCACATCGGCCTCCATCTGCCGGGCCTTGCGCTCACGGGTCAGGTCATAGTAGACCTTCCCTGTGCAGAACAGCACCCGCTTCACTCGCTCGGGGCTCTGGGCCGCAGGGCCGCTGTCAGGGATGACGCGGAGGAAGTGAGTGCCTGGAGGGGAGAGGATGGCACCGTCACCCTGCACCCTTGTCCCCTGCCAGCCCCCCCAGCACCCTGGCCTGGGCAGGCAAACCCGAGAGGCAGAGCCAGACCAGCTGGGACTGGCTCCGGCTCCCAGTACAAACCATCACGGCTCTGCGTGACTCTAGTCAGGGCTGCCAAACGCTGGCAGTGCCGCTCCAGTAGGAAGTGGCTGCGGATGGAGCCACATCTCCCCGGGGTGCCAGGCTCAGCGCTAACGAGGGGTGGCTGCAATTCCCCGGGGTATGTGGCTGCAGCCGGCACAGCCCAGCCACGGTGCTGGAGGCAGCGGGGAGGGAGGCAGGCAGCCTGCGTGCCGCGCCGGCGCAGTTCCCCGCACGGGCTGTCTGCGATGCCCCGACGCCGGTGGCGTCAACCGTGCTTGGCCGCTGCAGTGTGGGGAGGCTGCTGCCGGGCGGACTTTACCCGAGGCAGACGGATCCTGCCCTTCACCCTTCATCCCGCGTTGCAGGAGGGGAACAAACACCTCCGCGCCGCTCATACCTGGCAGCATGTCATCAAAGCTGGAGCGGGCTTCAGGGTGGCGCAGCAGCGACTTTGGAGTGAAGATTATCAGCTGGAGGTGGGGGCAGAGGCAGAGCAAGGCGGTCAGCCTCACCAGAAACACCTCCCTTGCAAGCAAAGGCCGGAGCACCGACCTGCCCACCCCGCCCTGCCCCAGCACAGCCGCCGCCGCCAGATTTGCTCCGTGCTCTGCCAGACTGGGCACTGGTTTCCCACAGCACCAGCTTTCCCAGTACAGGTTTCCCCTGGGGAGGAGACTGAGGTGCTGCCCGGGACCTGCCTGCCCCACGGCACCGGGTTATTTACTGATCCCCACTGGCCCCAACGCCTCTGACCTCCCCGGGGAGCGCAGGAAGGGGTTGCAGCCACCCCAGCTGGCAGGAGCCGGCCGGCATCACAGCACACACCGAGCCAACCCCAAGCACCAGGAGGTCCTTGGCACGGGCAAAGGAAAACTGCCTGCGTTTGCTGCTGAGGTGCAAGAACAAGCCCGCCCTGAGTCCCATCCCCAGGCTGGGCGGGGATGCTGGGCTGCCCTGCCCTGGCACCGAACCGGGCACAGAACCGCCGGCACTGACCGGTTTGCGGAAAGGCAAGAGGATCTGGCGCCGGAGGACGTGGAAGAAGTTGGCCGGAGTGGAGCAGTTCACAACAATCCAGTTGCAGTCGTAGAGCTGGCGCACGTCAAAGTCATCCAGTTTCTGCCTCAGCAGGCACAGCCGAGGGGATTTCAACAAACACAAGGTGCCTCTTGGCCTCGCAGCTCCGGCAGCAGGGAGAAGAGCGGCCCCCCCTCTCCCTCCCTCCCTCCCTCCCTCCTCTCCCCCTCCAAAGCACGTGGAGACCCACAGAGATCTGGAGAGGCTGCAGATCTGTGCCTCCCACCTCGGGGCGCCCAGCAGCCCCCTCCCACACCACCTTTGGGGCCACCTCTGCCTTACGCCATGCAGCAGCCCAGGGGCAGCGGGGGTGCAGCCTGGGCACCGGGTTTCAGCCCTTCCCCAAACCCTCCCAGCTGCAGCATGAGCCCAGGGCGTCCCACGCCTCCTGCCACCGGCTCCCGACACCCATCCCGACCACAGCGCTGCGCTGAGCCCACCCGGGTGTAATTGCCCCCCCCCGGCCCCATGGCAAGGCAGCAGTCGGATCCAGGACACAGGAGGGCCGGGCTGCGCTCAGCACGGCCGCCACTCACAGGGAAGACGTCAGGATCGTCGTTGCACATCTGCAAGAATCGCTCTGGGCGGGCGGAGGAGTGCTCGGGACCCTGCGGGGACCAAGCCGAGGGCAGAGTGAGCTGGGGGGGGCGCAAGGCCAGCGCGAGGAGCCGATGTTGGGCACAGTCACGCCGCGAGCAGTGCTACCTGCTGCCACTGCCCTCGGCTCTGCTGCTGGTGCCAGCCAGGCAACGGGCGCCCCTGGGCATCCACGAGCTGGGGGGGTCCTTACCATGCCCTCCATGCCATGGGGAAGCAGCAGGACGATGCCGTTCTGCCTGACCCACTTGGCCTGCCCAGGACAGATGAACTGGTCGATTATGCACTGAGCAGTGTTGTGGAAGTCCCCGAACTGGGCTTCCCAAAGCACTAGGGCGTTGGGGCTGGCCATGGCAAAGCCCAGCTCGAATCCTGAGGGATGGGAGAGAAGCGAGTGGGTTATCCTCCCGGAGCGGGCTCACCCACCCTGGGCAGCGGGCACAGACCTCCTCACTCACCGAGGACGCCGTACTCCGACAGAGAGCTGTTGCAGACGGTGTAAGGAGCCTGGTTGGGCCAGAGGTGATTCATGGGGATACAGGTCCTCTTGTCCACGTTCTGATCGTGCAGAACATGGTGGCGATGGCTGGAAGAGGAGAAAGCGTTACTCCATTATCACCCTTTGGATCCCTTCTGGAAAGCCTGGAATCACCTTTATGGCCACCAAAAGCAAGCACGGCTTTTACCTGAATGTCCCCCTCTCAACATCCTGGCCACTCAGACGGATGTGGATGCCCTCTTTGAGCAGGGAGCCGAACGCCATGTACTCTGCCAGGGCCCAGTCCACCGTCCGGTTCTTCACCATCTCCCCACGGGTTTTCAGAATACGGCTCAAACCTGCCGGGACAGCAGCTGGTTCGTAGCTGGCATGGGAAGGAGCTCCAGTGACACTGTGTTTATCCCTCAACCTGCCCACGGACTGACAGACTGCAAACGCCCAGAAGCAGAGGAACAGATCCACCTCTGCCCGAGGGATGAAGCAGGGATGAGGAAATCAGGACTGCAGGGAAAGGATCAGCCCTGAAGAAGAGCTATTCCATAGTTCACTTCCTTAACGACAGCTCCCTCGTGAACTAATTCTCATAGACTCACAGGGTGGTTTGTGTTGGAAGGGACCTTCAGGGGTCACCTAGTCCAAGCCCCCCACCACCAGCAGGGACGCCTTCCACTAGACCAGGCTGCTCAAAGCCCCCTCCAGCCTGACTTTGAACACTTCTAATGATGGAGCATCCACAGCTTCTCTGGACAGCCCGCTCCCGTGTCTCACCACCCTTACCGTAAAACATTTCTTCCTTCTGTCCAATCTAGACCTACCCACTTTCACCTTAATTCCCTTGCCCCATCTCCTGTCGCTACAGGCCCTGGTAAATGTCTCTCTGCACCTTTTTTATCAGCCCCCTTTAAATACCGCAGTAAGGTCTCCCTGGAGCCTTCTCTTCTCCAGGCCGAACACCACCAACTCTCTCGACCTTTCTGCTCAGCAGAGCTTTTCCAGCCCCGGGATTATTTTTGTGGCCTCCTCTGGACCCGCTCCAACAGGTCCATGTCTTTCTTGTGCTGGGGACCCCAGAGCTGGACACGGTGCTCCAGGCGGGGTCTCAGGAGAATGGAGAAGTGGAGCAGAGTCACCTCCCTTGGCCATGCAAATTGAAGCACTCTAACAGGTCCCTTGCTTCCAGGCTACGTTCAGCCCTATCCCGCATCTCTGGAACAAACGCCCAGCCTGGCATAGCTTCCACAAGCTCCTACCTCCATGGATAGTGAAATCCTCCACCGGCACTGAGCTGGCCACTTGACCAATGTGCGTCAAGTCCTCTTCATTCAGACCAGTGGAAGGGCAGGTCATGCTCCGGGGCTGGCCATCCAGAGTGAAGAAACCTGCAGGAGGAGGAGCAGTCCACCACGTTGCAGAAGCCACACCCAGCTCCGTGTGAAGACCTCAGGTCACAGACACCCTCAAGCAAGAGTGGGGATGCCAGGAGCCAAGAGCACCACCCCACCTCCCCACCAGGTTGACCTACTAGAAAACAGCTGCCACGGCTCCAGAGAAGCCAGGCTCTTTGCTAGGGACCTCCAGAACATTGCTAGTGACTTACCAGGCCAGGGTGAATCCAGCCAGTGCTTGATGTGCAAGATCTTTTCATCCTTGGATCTCGCATGGGCCTCCTCACAGATCTTATCATACTTGGCAATTTCCTCCTGAAAGCAGAACCAAGGGGCAGAAAAACATTAGCGAGGGGTCTCCAAACAAGCGTGCCGAGCCTGGGGACCTTGGCACGAGCTTGGAAGGGTGCTGGAGAGCACAGCTGGCCCCCACAGCAGGGGAGCCCCAGGGCTGTGCAGCTCAGCCTTAGAGAGCAGAGCTGTTGGCAGGAGGCCCCCCAAGGGACAGCTCTGCTGCCATCTGAACCGACAACTTGATTTCAACCCTAGAGATGCTGCAAAGTGTTACCAGGGCAAGGAAGAGCCGGCAGAGCTGCTGCCACACTTGCTGCTGGGGCGGCGGAGCTGGGGCAGAGGACCTGCCCCAGATAACCCCAGGCCACAGCAAGCGCAAGTGCTGCAGAGCCCAACTCCCAGCTGTGCCGCAGTGGCCCAGCACTGTGTGGCCTGTGCTGCACCGATCATGGGGCAATCCTTGAACTAGATGTTCCTGCACTGTTTGGAGTTGGCACAGTCCAAGGACGAGCCTTGGCTCCTAACCCATCACTGCCAGGACTGCAGCACCCGCCCAACCCTACCACAGCTCTGCCACCTTTAGGTGACAAGCACAAGCAGAAACGGGTCCCGTCACATCGTCCACACCCAGGTCTGAACCAAACACCGGTTCTTCCCAGAGATGTCGCCTGCAGTTTTCCTCCCAGGCCCCATGGGACAGTACCTCGTACTCCGGCTGATTTACCACCCCCTGGGAAATCAGCAGCTCTGCGTATTTCTGCAGCACCGGTTTCTGTTTCCGGATCTGTTTGTACATCAGGGGTTGCGTGAACATGGGTTCATCCATCTCATTGTGACCGTTGCGCCTGTAACAAACCTGCCGGGAAGGGAAACAGCCTTTGAAAACAGCCACTTGCAATCCACGGCTCCAAAAGCCGTCAAAGGTACCTGGGTCTCTGTGCTAGGAAGGGTCTGAAACAGCCCAGGAGGGACGCGAGCGTGTCCTCCTCCATGCCGGAGGCGAGCGCAGGCTCCATACAGAGACGGTGTCGCCTCTCCAAGTGCTATTACAGCCTCACTGCCTTGCTTTACAGCACCTCCTCCCTCCCCTCACATCAAAAGGGACAGAAAAGCCCTGAAGAGAAACCTCAGCTTTCAGAAAATACACCCCAAGAGGTATTGTCAAGCACCCACAGAGAGCTGCAGCTTTAGGATAAAGCCTTGTGCCACGTTTCTTACCAAATCCACCACCACGTCCTTATGGAAGGTGCTCCGCCACTCTGCTGCCACATTGCACACGTAGACAACGGCCTCCGGGTCATCTGCATTGACATGGAAAATGGGCGCGTTCACCACGCGGGCAACATCGGTTGGGTATGGAGATGAGCGGGCCATCCGGGGGTCTGTTGTGAAGCCGATCTGTAGCAGGTGAGAGGGAGCAGGACCAACACAGCGGTAAGGATTGGGAAAGTGGCACATACAGCTTTGAGGGCAGCTTGGCTGCTGCGGCTGAGCTGGGGGTTCCCTCACGGCTGCACCGCTCAGTCATAGCACAACCTGCCTGTCTCCTGCACCTTGGGCACTGCAGCCCGTCCCGGTCCCTGCACCTGGGCTGTCATCCCTCTGCACCCACGGGGATGGGCTGGTCCCAGTGAAACGACTCTGCTTTATGCGGGGGCAGAACAGAGCAGCCCTGTGTGATCTTGCACACTGAGCATCGGGTTGCACCACCTTTGTGCCAGGCTGGACTCAAAAGCTGCTACTGTTGAGCAGCTGGGTATAAAGTACCCCCTGCCGACCCCAGGATGCCAGGCTCATGCCAGGACCATTGCCTGGGAAACAGCTACTGCCTGCTGCCAGCTACCACCCAGACCTGAGCCTGCAGAAGCTGGTCTGTGAGGGACCCCATGGACGCAGGGCATTTGCTCCTCACCTGGTTGTTCACCACGACGTGGACGGTGCCGTGGGTGGTGTAGGAGGGCAGGTCGCTCAAGTGGAAGGTCTCGTACACAATGCCCTGCCCAGCAAAAGCGGCGTCTCCATGCAGGAGGATGGACATCACCTGTGAGACGTGAAGCCACGGCAGTCAGCAGGGGCTCTGCGGGGATGGTGGGCAGGGACAGCCACCAGGAAAGGGCCCAAGTCTCATCCCCGTGAGCCTTTGGCATCCCAGAAAGTACACGGAGCATCTCATCAGCACATCCGATGCTTCTCAAGGGATCAGAGCAGAGCTGGCCACGGTTGGCACAATCACCAGGGAGAAGGCTGCGGCCACCAGTTCTCCCCTGAGCAAGGGCGGCACGCTCAGGCACCTCAATTGGGCAGCGGGACGGCACCCAGCACACAGTGGCTGGGAGGCGAGTCCCATTCCCAAACACACACATCCCAAAGCAAAGCCTTTTTCTAACTGTGGGAAGATGAGAAAAATGCCTCTTCCCCCCAGCACTTTCACCCCAGAAGATCTTTGGGCAAGGAACCAGAACAGGAGCTCGCTCTGACTTCAGTGCCGTTATTTCGCTACCATACCCAGGGGCTGGCTGAGGACGCCACCTGTCAGACGAGGACGGAGTTTGTCTATTTATATCCAGCCCTCGGGGTGTAGAAGGAGGGGAAGCACTTTTGATCTCACCCTTCCACTTCCTGGTGTTGGAGACAGGTCTGCGATGCATCAGACCGCAAATAAACCCCCACACACCAGCCTGTTCCCCACCTGCGCTCCCACCCAGGTCTGCAGAGCTGCCTCCTGCTGCCGGCTCCGGCTTTCCCAGCCTCAGGAATGGTTACCCCTGGTCAATTGAGATCCTTCAGCTTGAGGCTCCTACTGCCAAGGCTCCCAAGCTGTGATTCTCCGGTTGGCTTTCGGAAGCGCCCCTCATTTCCCTGCTTTCCAGCCAGGGGTTCAGGCATCTGCTGCTCCACACAGCCCAGCTGAGCCAGTCGTTCAGAGATGGAGGAAGTGGCAATGGGAGCTCGCGGTAGGTGAGTCCCTACCAAAGTTATCCCAAAGACAGCGGGGAAGGATGGGGGAGTTAGGGTGATAGCAGGGTAACGGGGGAAGGAGCACGGCAACAAAAACCAGGTGGGTTTCTTCACTTTCCCACCAGCCTGCCTCCCACCAAACCCCATCCAGCCTAGGCCACTTCACTGCGGGCATCTCAGCACCACTCACCTTCTTCCCTTCTGTGTCCCCGCAGTAAAACTGCTCCGCTTTAGTCTTGCCTTGAACAACGGGATCAGCTGCCTCCAAGTGAGAAGGATTTGCCACCAAGGAAAGGGTGATGTTCCTGTCGGTGACGCGGTTAATCCGCCGGTGGTACATTCCCAGGTGGTACTTCACATCACCGGAGCCCTGAAGGAGGGGAGGGGAGAGGAGAGTCACCCCTAGGAACATGAGAGCTTTGGGGGCACAGAAGGAGACCTGAGACAGAGCGGTGCTGACCCCAGCGGCTGGACAAAGGGAGCACTTTCTGGAGGCACTGTCAGAAAGCAGCAGGCACTCGCTTTAGTTGCTGACCTGGCACCAGCAGAGCAGAAGTAGCCTGTTCCAGGTGCCGAACCACCAACAAACCTCAGACACGCGTCAAGCCCATTTAGGTAAGGTTGTAGGTGCAGGGGAAGAAGCAAGTGTGGTGGGTTTGGGGAAGACACTGGAAAACAGAGCTGGGATAACACTTACCCAAGCTCTGCCCACACTGTGGCAGTACAGCTGTTCCTGGCACCGCTCACAACACCCTGCAGTTCCCAGTCGGGGCACCTCAGAGCCTCAGGCTGATGCTTTCTCACCTCAAAACCCCACCTGAAGGGCACGGCAGGATAAAGCCAGCCCAGCCCAGCTTTCTGAAAGCAAAATCATCCCTGCTGATGATGCTGGAAGCTTTGGAGCGCAACAGAGCACGTGGCACAAGAAATTCGAGCCTCAGAGCTTTTGGAGCTGCTTTAGGACCCCGTATGGGGACCAGGGGCGGCTGCAAGAGTACAAGCCAACCTCTGCTCCTGGCCGCCTTCCCCACGCCTTGTTGTTCACCCCATGGCTGCTTTACGCCCATGGAGAGCCACTGACCGCCCAGCCTGCACTGGAGACACCAGCACCAGCCAGGGCACGCGTCCCCCCTGGAAAAGGAAAGGGCACACCAGCACCAGCACCAACATGAAGGCTTCAGTCACACGAGCGTGCATGCAACATGGAAATCCTTGCAACGCCAAACTCAGCGAGTGACACAAGCAGTGGAACAATCCAGCTCACTCTGCATGGCCACAGACCGCATGGGGATAGGTGACAGAACGCGCTACAGGCAGAGGAGGAGACTCACTTCATCAGCAGCCTCCAGCTTGGAGTCAAACTGGCAGAAGATCTGCTCCAGCTCTTTCCTGATCACATTGGCGAGAACATTCAGGCGTCCCCTGCAAAAGCCAGACCGTTGTTGGCAACCAGCAGCGCCAGCCTGGCATCGAGTGCCGACAGTGACCTGCCATCCCCCCGTCACACAGAGGCAATGCGACAGCCCCACACCTCCAGCGATGGCTGTAGGGTCACCCAGGGAGGGGGGTCTGCGGTTTCACCTGAGGAGACGGCAGACCCCTCAGCTCAGGGATGGACCAGCTGCTGCCACATCCCGACAGCTGCCCCGGAGCGGGCAGGCCGAATCCTGCGCTGGGATTCAAGCTCTGCCGGTTGAGCCACCACCCCTCTCCAGATGAATTTACAAATGAGCTGAAGCTGAAAACACCGTGATGAGCAGAGAGCAGCCAAGGCCTGAGCTCTCCAGCTAAGGTTCACCACTAGCCAAGACCAGTTAAGTGATGGCAGAAACCCGTTTGCCCTTCAGTACCAAACCCCAGCAGCATCCATCTCCCTTTCCCGCGCCCCAAGCGCCGCCGAGGAGAGAAGCAGGGTTACCTGTGGGGCATCCCCATGATAACATAATCCACTCCCTTCTCACTCGACTTATCAATAATGGTCTTTAAGGCTGGGATCAGCACTTCACAGCCCTCCAGACCGAAACGCTTCTCAGAAGACCATTTCCGATGGAGGAACTCCTCAAACCTGGAAGGTGAAGGATGAGAGGGATCAGTGCCAGTGCTACAGCTGAGGGCAGAAACCAGAGAAAGGATGGGGACCGCACTGAGGGAGCCACAGCACCAAGCGATGCTTAAGAAGACATCATGCTGCAGACCGACAGCCTTCCCAGTCACCCAGTCCCCTCCTGCAGAGCCCAGCTGGCTGCTGCACCCCCAACAGTGTGCTGCACTTAAACCTTATTTTTAAACCTTTTCTTTCAGGATCATCCGTGTTTTCGGGCTCTTTGCCAGCACTTCAGCCTGCCAGCCCTGCAGCTCACTGGCATCACCCTGCTGATTAAGCTGAGCGCAACAGATGATGTCAAGATGTGACTCAGGTGGTGACTGCACCACTCTGGCTGGGAGCAAACCACCCCGGCAGCAAGGGAAGATAAGGGGAAGGTGAAGACCCCCCCAGGGTACCTGGTAGAGCGGACCAGCCTGGCCAGCAGCGTGCGTTTCTCTTCGTTGGTGAACTGCATGATGCCCGGGGTCTCAAACTTTTGACGGATCCACTGGCACTGCTCCAGGTCGTTGATGAACATGAACTCCACGCCGATGTGCTGGCAGTATGCCATCTGCCCCAACAGGAGACGGGCCATGAGACAACAGCCAGGGCTTTAACACCTCCTCACCCCCACAACACCACACACGCGGCACCATATCGGCCCAGGGACTCTTTCATTCCCCTCTTTAACCTTTCAGCGAGATGAAGAGCCCTCCTGCACCAGCAGAGATGCAAACCCTCCTGTGTCTGGCAGCCGCACCGTGCTGCCCAAACACCACCAAGCGCTGCCTGCGGTGGCAGCCGGGGGGACCCATGAGCAGCGCTCGGCAGCCAGCCCTATTTTGGGAGTCTGGTTGGAGCTATTTCACCGGGAGAGGGGATGCCACAGAGGACCTCAGACCCTGCACGTGACCCAGCATCAAAATGTTTAATTCCCTTTTCCTGAGGGGCCCAGGATCAGACCCTTGAGTCCTTTACATCCACCATCCACCTTGCAGGGGAGATTTTCCCTCAGTGGCATCAGCTGTGACCAGGTCCACAAACCCACTTCATATGGCAGGGAGAGAATCAGCAAAACGACCTCCCCCAACAAACAAGGAGCCTGTTCTTGCAGCATATCTAAGATGTTGATGCAGCTTTGCTTCTCCCAAGGTCAACCTGTCTTGGCAGAGACAACCCGAGCAAGCCTACAGCGTGCCTGGGAGGCATCTGCATTCTCAGATCAGGCAGAGCAGGGTATGAAATGTGTCAGGAAAGGGGAACTGGCTGCAAGAGCTGGAAGCCCCAGCCCCAGGTTGGAGCTGCTCCTGCACCGAGACCCTCCAAGGGGCCACCGTGCAGGACAGCAGCACTATGGAGGGGAGTACCACCTGCCTCCAGCCTGCTCCTTTGCTCTCTCAGCACTGTTTCCTGCTTTAAACTGGAAAATATAGATGAAGAGGTTTCCAAAAATGCAACATTTAGTTGCCTGGGGTTTGCTCCACCTTGGGTGGACCAAACGTGTTGCCCCAATGCAGCGTGAAGCTGGAGGTGATCAGAGATGACCAGGTTAACATGGGGCAGCTGCTACGAGTGGGGCAAGCGCCAAGGAGCAGCTCCCAACCTGAAAAGCTTAAAATCTGCAGGTTGGCGCAGGCTGCGGCCAGCAGCAGGGCCCAAGACCTCCAAAAAGCAACTGCTCTGCCCCTGCCCCAGGCTGCAAACAGGTCTCGCACAGCCCTCCCTGCCTTCCTCACCTCCAGCCGACGGATGATTTCCCGGAGCGGAAGAGCCGATTCATTTCCACCGATGAAAGTGGTTGTGGGCAAGTGGAAGACCTTGTCGAGGTCAGATTCATCCAGCCCGTAAAAGCCTGCAGGATTTTTCATGGGTGGGACAAGCGAAAGCAAGAGAGAGAAGGAAGGAAGGAGGACGGGGCGACACCGTCACACAGGGACCGGGTGCGGTTGGGAGAGGTGGGGAAGGGACAAAAAAAAGCAGCATAAAACCAAAAATAAGCATGAAGGAGGTTTATATGGATAAAAACCAAGCCGTAATTAAACAAAAAGACATTAAGCACAGAACAACAAGGTTATTATGAAAGGTAGCACAGGAAATGAAACACAAAGCAATATATATATGCATGTAAATTGGTAATTAAAATCCAGGGTGAGAGTCAGGAAGTTTGAAGCCCCAGGAACGCAAAAAATACACCACAAATTATAACAGAGGGGAGAGAAAAGAAATAGAGGAATTGAGGAGTCACTGAGCACAACAGAGGTGTCACCACGTGATGGGAATTAAAAATGAAGAGCCGAAGTGGAGAAGGAAATGGTTAAAACAGACAAACCCCAAAGAGGGAGAGAAAGAGAAGCGAGAGAGAAAATGACATCAGGGCTCTGCGACGGACTCTCCTGAATAGCTCAGCCCGGGATCGGGGCAGCCAGCTGGCCCCTCCAAGGTTTTGCTGCCCAGATACCCCCTCGCCCAATTAGCAGCCTTTGAAGTCAGGGTTTAGCCTAGCTCTGCTCAGCAAACCCTCTCCTTTTTGGGTGCTGGCACCCTGTGGTTCATAGACGGCTCCTACTTATGGCACGCAGGGCTGGGGGTAGCTGGGTGCCCCTGGAGAAGGTGCTGAGCAGGGCTGGGAGCCGAAGGTCGGGTTTTAGAGCTGCCGATGAGCCCCGCTGCTGCCTGCTGCTGTTACAGCATCAGCACGTCCCTGCCAGGGCCCGCAGTGGCTCCGCGGTACCCCAAAGCCATCAGAGGTGCCTCAGCGCCCACTGAAGCTCATGGTTGTCTTTGGGGAAACTGAGGCACAGAGGAGGAGGGACCATGAACTGGCTGAATGATGCAGCAAGACAGAAGCAGAGCCGAGGAGTCTCAAGATCCTTTTGAAGCAGGAGCTTGGCTGGAACGGGGGGAGTGAGGGGAGCTGCCCACTCCCAACAGAGCCAGGTTTTGAGGTGTTCTCTAAGCCAGGGCAGGAGCCACAGAGGAGGCAGTGTTACCCCCGCTCCTCCCAGCTCTCTCCAAACCAGCCCAATGCCCCAGCTGGGGTCTCATTTAGGGAGGGTACGGGGGATGCCACCCCTAAACACTGCAGGGTTGTGCAAACCACCTTTCCCCGGGCAAAGGGTGGCAAAAATTGGCCCCTCCAGACCAAGCCATCTTTGAATTTAATCTTAAAAGAGTCGATCCCTCACACTCTGGTCAGGAATGGAGGATGAGCTGGAGACAGGGCTGGCCACAGCTCATCCCTGTGCAGCCTCAAGGATGGCACTTGCCGGAGGCTGGGAACATCCACAGCAAGCCCGGAGCACAGGTTTTCCCGGTTGCCACCGATGTCCATCCCCTCCCTTGCCCACATCACCCTGCTGGACGCTGCTAGTCCCCAGGGAAGGAATTAAGCCAGACCCTGGGGAGCTCAGCTCCAGAGCCATGCCTGGGAGCACCGAACCACAGCTGGCAGGTGTTGAGGGTCTCTCCCCGCATCTCCAGGACTTCTCTGTGGTTCCCTTCCATACAGAAGTCCTGGAGAGAGGCGGCATTAGTACAGAGCATCCCAGTTAAGCTGCCTGCTGGAGGTTTCAGGGAAGCCTCGGTAATTTGCTGTGGCTCCCAGCCCCGCGGCAGAAGGCTTCGGCTCGCTCTGCCACACCGGTTTGAAGGCTCAGGCACACTTTGTGGGGTATCAGATTTTACAAGGAGTTTTCAAGGCTCTAAGCATCTCTGCTTCTGCTTTGCTGCAGCCTGCCAGCTTTTTTGACAGTGCTGAGTATTTATAGGCAGCAATATGATCAGATGGGGGGGGAAAGCGAGGGAGGAGCTGCCAAATTTTCACTGGGACAAAACCAGGGCAGAGTCAGGAGAAGACAGCTTGGATTTTTAGGAGATTCGAACCAATCGGGGAGATTGAGGCCTCCTAAAACTAACGTTCACAAAAAACATGTATTCTAGTAAGCTAGGCATGCAAACACACAGTATGGAAAAGGCCAGCGAGGCTCTAAATTGGGGAGCTCTACAGGTGAAGCATCACTAACCAAGCGCCTACATCAAGACTTTTAGTGGGACAAATTAAAAATAAACACGTTACAAAACTCAAGAGTGGTGCAAGATTGGAAAGGACCGCTTTACCAGTTTGGTTCATGCCCAGAATAACCTATTCAAAGAGAGTCCTGCACTCCAGAGGGTTAAAGGCTCATTAATTGCATACCTCCTACTGTTAACACTCTCAGCCGCTCCTTGAACACTGCAAGATCTGGGGTGGGCAGGGAAGGGGGTGCAGAAAGGGAGAAGATAGAGAGACGCAGTCAAAGTTAGTAAAAAAAAACCACCTGGAACCGTGAAAACTAGTCATGGAAAGCACAAGTCAAAAAAATACAGTATTTAAAATACAGTCAAAAACCATCAGAGGCAAAAGGGCTGGGATGGAGGATGACTAAGCACTAGTCGGAAAAGAAAATCTGGTGGAAAGTCCGGCGAGAGGAGGGAGGAGTAGGGAGGGGAACGGGGGACATCACTGGGGAGCAGTTGAGCTGCATGGTTTGAGATCTCCTCTCACGCGCACGCCTCAGACGGGAGACAGCCCAGCGTGGCATCTTCACCTGCTACGACCAAAAGGCATCATCCCATCACACTGCATCAAGGGGAGCGTTATCCTCTGCAGAGCAGGGAGCTGCCTCCCACCAACATCTGCTCCCGGAGGGTTTTGCTCTGCTCATCGCTACTGGGAGGATTTCAGGGTCAGCCCCAAGGAGGCACCACTGCTGCCCATGCACAGGCAGAATGGGAACCAGGGTATTAACGAGCAGGCCGTTAATGAGGAAGCCCAACAGTGAGGCAGGCACGCACGATGCCATTATTTCTCGAGTATGCTCAGTGCAGGCAGGAGCGCCAGGACGCCGTGCCGGATGCAGGCAGGGCTGCCGGAGCGACAGGCAGCGCGCGTCACCGGAGCGCGCTCCCCAGCTAGGTTAGGTGACCCGAGTGCCTCAATCTCACCTGGGTTACAAGAAAGGCTTTGGAAACACTTCTTCTTTTGGTTATCAGGGAAAAGTCATACATTTAGGTGGGATGTTTGGTTAGCAAGGTCCCAAGCTGGGGAGAGGGGAGGCGGCAGTGTTCCCGGCCCATCTCCCCGCAGGGGCTTGCCTGGCTCTTCCTGAGCTGGAAGACGATTTCCATCAATTTCCCTGGGCAAGAGGCAGGAACAGCTGGCTTCCACAGAGAGACAGACAGACAGACGGATGCTCAGACACACACCGCCTTCCACGCACAACCTGGATTTCAGTGTGCTAAGGTATTATTTCCTTGGACAGGTCACATCAAGTTCTGCAGTCATCTTGTCCTTGTTTTACAACACTTACCACGCCAGACCAGCTGCAGTAGAGGACCAGGATGAGATTATTTTGGTTTTTAAAAAGAAAAGACAAGATTAAGAGGAATTTGGTGGCTCCGGCCCCACCACTCGTCAGACCAAGTACCCCCAGGCAGGCTTTCCTCCCCTTACTTTTTCTCCAAAGCTCACACTGCTTAATCTAAAGAGAGCTTCCAAACCAGATCCAAACCAGTTGCTAAACAAAAGGCAATTGAGAAGAAAGATCGATTTCTGAGATTAACCATGCAACTCCTTTGAATTACAGCACTGCCCGGCCACAGTTTAAGCTGCTTGTGGCAGAGCTCACACCACAAAAGTTGACCTTTTAGGATTTCACTGCTCAGAAAGACGAAACAAGATTGTTTCCAAGTTTCAAAACTACTCTTGTTATTAACTGCTCTGTCAAGTGTTAAGAAAGACTCTTTCAAAGCAAAAAAAAAGCCAGCAGGATCTGCTTAGAAATTGGCTTTCCCTGCCACAAGCAGGCAACACCCGATCTTGGACTCAGCCAACGCTCTGCCCACACTGCACCAGCTCTGCTCTCCTCCCCTCCTGCTGAGCGCTGTTTGCAAGCTATGATCGCCAAGTTGTATTTTAAGATTGACCTGATGAGGTTTTCCAGGATGAGGATACCAGGGAAAGTCTACTCAGTATAAATAATACTTAGAGCAAGATAATAAAGCCTCCTTTGACTAGGCACAGCCATTTCAGTCTGGGGTCCCACCCCAGGACACAACCCCAGCATGAGCTATCGGCTGATCCCAGCAGAGCTTGTTCCCAGGACTCATTATTTCCTACCAATTCATGGATTCCTGGTAATTAAATCAACACCAGGAACCACAATGACAAATATGTTAGTACGAAAGCCACAAAGAAAGAGAAATTTCACTTCAGGCCTGGCTCAGACACAGAGATCACGGGCTGAGATTCTCTTCCAACTGATGCCTCGGGACTAGCCGTGCCTGAACACTTTCCACCGTGGCAAGCCAGGCTGGGTCACACTGCTGGGCTCGTGACCACTCACCCTGGGGGAGCAGGAGAAATGGAGCTTATACTACATTACCCAGATTCTGTTACAGCTGTGACGATGCTGTCAGCCCAGCTCTGCAGTCGGGGCTCCAAGGGAAGACCTGCTCTTGGATCACTTTGAGCCCTTGGGCTCTTCATCCTCTGAAGCAAAGATGCTGCTGGAGCACACCTTGCTTCAGAGGAACCACGTGGTCAAAGCAGAAGAAAAGCCCTCTGAACTGACCATCCCCACTGAAGCAGTCCTCTGAGTTCAATGCCAAAGCAGAAACCAGGAAGGAGCAGTATCCCTCCAGGGTCTGTACTGGGACCAGTACGGCATAGATAGTGGGTTTGAGGGCACCGTCAGCCCTTGGTGCAGGTGACACCACGCTGAGTGGTGCAGTTGATATGCTGGAGGGAAGGGATGCAATCCAGAGGGACATGGACAGGCTGGAGGAGGGGCCCCTTTGAAGTTCATGAGGTTCAACAAGGCCAAGTGCATGGGTCGGGGCAATCCCCAGTCCCAGCACAGACCTGGGGATGGATGGATGGAGAGTAACCCTGAAAAGAAGGACTTGGAGATGCTGGTGGATGAAAAACTGGACATGAGCTGGCACTGCGCACTTGCAGCCCAGAAAGCCAAACGTAGCCTGGGCTTCATTCAAAGAAGTGCAGCCAGCAGGTCAAGGGAGGTGACTCTGCCCCACTTCTCCATTCTCCTGAGACCCTGCCTGGAGCACCGTGTCCAGCTCTGGGGTCCCCAGCACAAGAAAGACATGGACCTGTTGGAGCGGGTCCAGAGGAGGCCACAAAAATAATCCCAGGGCTGGAAAAGCTCTGCTGAGCAGAAAGGTCGAGAGAGTTGGTGGTGTTTGGCCTGGAGAAGAGAAGGCTCCAGGGAGACCTTACTGCGGTATTTAAAGGGGGCTGATAAAAAAGGTGCAGAGAGACTTTTTACCAGGGCCTGTAGCGACAGGAGATGGGGCAAGGGAATTAAGGTGAAAGAGGGTAGGTCTAGATTGGACAGAAGGAAGAAATGTTTTACGGTGAGGGTGGTGAGACACGGGAGCGGGCTGTCCAGAGAAGCTGTGGATGCTCCATCATTAGAAGTGTTCAAAGTCAGGCTGGAGGGGGCTTTGAGCAGCCTGGTCTAGTGGAAGGCGTCCCTGCTGGTGGTGGGGGGCTTGGACTAGGTGACCCCTGAAGGTCTCTTCCAACACAAACCACCCTGTGAGTCTGTGACTTACTGAGTGGCATGGTAACTCTGGTCCCCACACCCAGCTCCCTCTCCTCAGGAGGGAGAGCAGTCACTGCAACCACTTGCAGCCATCAGCTCTGGATTTCGGGCAGATCCAGCTCTCCTCTCAAAAGGGAAACATGTCCACTAGGCACAGGGCTTCAGCTGCTCGGCTTCAGCAGGACCGTAGTGCCCATAATAGAGGCCAAAATCCCTGAGCTAGAAAAGGCTCTCCTCACCCTTTCCTCTCCCCAGCCACTGGGAGTGGCTTCAAAGTCACCAGAAAGGTCTCCCTGCTCCCCTCGCAGGGCCCACCAAGAGCACTTGTGCCCTCTCCTGCACCTGGGTTCCTGGCCATCATCTCCCCACCTCTTCCCATCAAAACCTCCCAGGCACAGGGCTTGCTCAAACCCAGAGCCAGCCGGCTCCCAAGGCACAGCCAGGGCTTGGTCCTCCAGACAAGCACGTCCGAAGTCCAGACCTCCGGGTGAAGCAGATTCCCCATCATCCAGCAAGTTGGGACAACCAAAACCTAATCCTTCCCTACCATTCCCAGTACACGTTGTCCTGTATGAAGGTCCAGCAGGTCCAGGGCTGGTGTCCCTGCACTGGCAGCTGAACAAGGAATCAAGATCATTTACATGCACCATACGTTCTGATCAGCTGTTTCAGTTGTGCAAGGTTAGTAATCATTACTGCTGCTCTACTCTAAGTTAGAAGCATGCCTCTCGAGCGCTCGTAGTGCCAGGGTAACAACCCTTGGAAAGCACCAGCAAGGTGAAAGAGCTCAGCGCCGCGACCTTGTTCTAGCTAGAAGAATGGCAGCGTAACACAGAGATCAAATCTAAAGCACGTTGAGAGGCGCTGAGTTTAAGCACTTACAGATTAGGATTTCAAGTCCTAGGCACCACACACACTTCTGTGCAACACTCATGCATTTTTCACTCAAAAGCATTGGGATTTCCACCTCTCTACTCGGATGGGAACACATCCCGAAGCTTCCTTGTTATGATCACCAGCAGGGACTTATAGCTCAGTCTTGGCAAAAGGGGGTAAATTAAGGGATTTACAGACGCTGCAGCAAGCTGGGAGTGAATGAGGGCAGGGCATCGCCGCAGGTGCACGCCAAGAGGCGCTTTTCAGCCCCACAGAGATGAAGCCAGCCCATTCCCCCCAGCTCTTGGGGTCCCCAAAAGCAGCACTGGAGCTGAGGGAACAGACCTCCAGCTCTCACCAACACAAAACCTCTCTGCTTCGCATTTCCAGAAGATTCTCCAATTGCTTCCACCCCTGGATGAGCGAGTTCAGTGACATAATTAATTGGCATCGGATGGAGGCGAAACATGAGCCGGGCAATAGGGTTTTGGCATAAGACCCATTCACGGTGACAGCCGGAGGGGGGCAGAACTGCTCCACAGCAGCCGGTTGACTATAAATTTAGAGTGATCATTACTAAGGAAACTTAAGACCTTTCCCCCCTTTCTGGTGAAGCAATCTACCTATAAAGCTGTGAAAGAGAGAGGAGCTCAAGCAATGCAGCACTAACTGCTCTCAAAGCCCTCACCCAGTTTGTCTGTGGATGTGATAATATCGGCTGGAAGGGAGGAGTCCAGATCTGCATCCAAGATGCCCAGTGGGTCGAGTTGTGCTACATGATGCCCTCGTATCTATGAAATGGGCCAGGAATGGAAAGGAGAACAGGCACCAAGAGGGAGGGGGGAAAGGGAGAAAAACAAAAGAGGGGAGGGGTAAAAAAGTTAAATTACATTAGAATTAATTTGCAGAGTAATTCTCACCGACGTTTGGAGAAACAGTTACTGGCGCATCATCAAAATTTACACAACTAATGCCGAGAGGATCAAGCTTTGCAATGTGATGACCCCTGACCTGGAAGCAATAACACAGATTAGTCATTAAAACAAGTTAATTGAAGAGACATTCCTTAAAAAAAAAAAAAAACACCCAAGTCATGCACAGTTGCCCTCTTTACATTTTCGGCAGAGCCACCCCAATTTCTGGCTGCCAACTAAAGCCTGGAGAAGTTGTGTTTACTTTCAGCTACAGCACGTACAGGTGTGAGTGCCACCAGCTGCCAGGACCACTCTGCTCTGTCTGAAGCCAGGCTTCGGCAGGGCGAGCAGGGGGAGAGCGATCTCCTTCACAGCAGAGACCTTCCAGAGCCGCGGTCCAAGGGTCTCCCACCACCTGCCTGGTGTCCAACCTGAGCACCTCCTCTCTACAGATGCAGTAACTCCACGCTGATGGTTTCCTCCTAAGCATCATGGCAAGTGAAGAGGCAATTTTCCAGATTTTGGAAGATCTAGGTGCTCCCCTGCCAACGTGGCAGAGAAAACAAGCATTGCCACCAGCGGCAGTAGCTTCTGAAAGGCAGAGAAACTTGTCTGAGGAACATCTGCCTGTCTGTGCTATTAGAGGTCAGCAGCTCACAGTAACGTTTGGGAGAGAGAAGCCTACAGCAGGGCTTGGAGCACCCTTCTGGGAAGGGGCAGGTGTGGAAATACCAAAGAGCTTTGGCACCAAGCCGGCTCCCGGCAGCAGCAGTCAGGCCAAGCGTCACCACGCTGGGTTTGAATCTGCATCAGGAGCCCCAGAGAATAACAAAAGGTAATGAGGAGTTCTGCTTTTCGCCTTCACAGGAGAAGGTGCCCACAGACAGACCCCACCACATCTCGCTGGGCAAACTCCATTCATTTCAGCAGCCAGCACTGTCCAATTGGCAAGCCAGTTTATTTCTTCACAGCTCCTGCTCTCGAAGCTTCAGGCTCAGCCATGGTGGGAGCAGGGCAGGAAACACTACTGCCACGGTAGAGAGCGTGGTGCCTTCTTTACGCTGTGAAAACGATACTCCTTGGCCATCAAATCTGTTACCAGTTAGAAAAATCATATACGAGGGGATTACTAAATCTCTGGTACAAACCAGACATACTGATCTGACCTTATTTACCAGAAAAGCATTCCTATTCAGAGTATCCCAAGGAGATTTTAGGAAAGGATTTTTGTGGTCTTACCAGCCAAAGAGCCTGAAATCAGCCATTGACATTGAGGCAAACTGCTAAGAAAGCACCGATCTCCCTCCGTGCTCTCTGCAGGGCCAGATGACGATGTGCCTGAGCACTGGTGGCCACACGGAAAGCCCTTTTTCTGGGCCAGCATTGTCTGGGAACAATTTGCTTGTCTGCCTTGCAACAAAGCACGGGGGCCAGCCCATCATTTAGCAGTCGGCAGGACGCAAGCTCACCCCACTGTTCCCCATGGCCAGGATGCTTTCAGCACGACCAGGAGGCCACTTTGTCGGGCAAGTAGCTTAGAGCTGGGGGGTCTGGTGGCTTTGGGGTCTACTCTGCGGTTTGCAGGTACACAGCAAATCCTCAAATCAGTGTGGAAGCGAGGAGAAGGTCTTTTCCCCCATAGGAGCCATGCTGCTCATTATTCTCCACGTGCAACAAAGTCAGGCAGATTGTCTTCCCCCAACCCAAAACAAGAGCACAGCAGGTATTTGCAGGAAGCACCACGCTGGCAGGCCCCGACCCTGATACAGGACTTCAACCACCTGGTCATCTGCTGTAAAAGCAGCACAGCAAACTACGCACGGCCCAGGAAACTACTGGAGTGCATTGAGGACAACTTCCTAGCACAGGCGACGGAGGGCCTGACCAGATGAGAGGCACTGGCGGACCTGTGGCTCACTAATGAGGGAGAACTTATCACAGAGGTGAAGACTGGAGGTAGCCTGGGCTACAGCAATCATGCCCTGGTCAAATTCTCAGTCGTGACAGGTACAGGGTGGGTGAAAACCAGTCAGGACCCTAAACCTCAGAAAAGCAAACCTTCGGCTGTTTAGGGCGCTAGTGCATGGGATCCCTTGGGAAACTGCCCTCAGAGGCAAGGGAGCAAACCGGAGCTGAGAGATACTGAAAGATATTTTTCTTAGGGCACAAGAGCTCTCAGTCCCGACGTGCAGGGAGTTGGGCAGGGGAGGCAGGAGGCCAGCTTGGCTCAGTCAAGACTTCTTAGCCAAACTTAAACGCAAAACCAAAACGCATAGGCAGTGTAGACAGGGATACACATCCTGGGGAAGTGATAGGGATATGGCCCAAGAGGGGAGTGCAGGGAGGGGGGATCAGGAAAGCCAAGGCACAGCTGGAGCTGAACTTGGCCAGGGATGTGAAAAATAACAGAAGGGGTTTCTCCAGGTACACAGGACAACAAAGGAAGATGAAAGAAACTGTAACCCCCTGATGAGTGAAACGGGAGACCTGGCTATAACTGACATGGAGAAGGCTGAGGGACTAAGGACTTTTTCACCTCGGTCTTCACCAGCGAGTGCTCTAGCCACGCCACCCAATTCACGGAATCTAAAGGCAGGGACTGGGACAACGAAGTACCACCCACCATAGATCAGGTTCAAGACCATATAAGGAAACTAAACGTGCACAAGTTCATGCAACCTGATGAGATGCATCCAAGGATCCTGAGGGAAATGGAGGATGAAGTTGCCAAGCCCCTATCTGTTGTATTTGATAAGTCATGGCAGTCCCGTGAAGGTCCCAAGTGACTGGAAAAGGGGAAACATACCCTCCATTTTTAAAAAGGGAAAAAAGGAAGACCTGTGGAACTATAGGCTGGTCAGTCTCACCTCTGTGCCCAGCAAGATCGTGGAGCAGATCCTCCCGGAAACCATGCTAAGGCACATGGGAAACAGAGAGGTGACTGGTGACAGCCAACATGGCTTCACTGAGGGCAAACTGTGCCTGAGAAATTGATGGCCTTCTACGACAGGGTTACAGCATTGTAAGGGAAGAGAGACTGATGGCATCTACCTGGACTTGTGTGAAACACTTGACACTGTCCCGCATGACATTCCTGTCTCTAAATTGGAGAGACATGAATTGATGGATGGGCCACTCTGTGGGTAAGGAGTTGGCTGGACAGCTGCACACAAAGAACTGCGGTCAACAGATCAATGTCCAAGAGGTGACCAGTGACGAGTGGCGTTCCTCAGGGGTCAGTACTGGGACCAGTGCTGTTTAACATCTTTGTCGGTGACGTGGACAGTGGGATTGAGTGCACCCTCAGCAAGTTTGCCAACAACACCAAGCTGCATGGGGCGGTTGATATGCTGGAGGGAAGGGATGCCATCCAGAGGGACCTGGACAGGCTGGAGAGGTGGGCCTGTGCGAACCTCATGAAGTTCAACCAGGCCAAGTGCAGGGTCCTGCACCTAGGCCTAGGCAACCCCCGGCAGAGCACAAGCTGGGGGAAGAATGGATTGAGAGCAGCCCTGACGAGAAGGACTTGGGGATACTGGTGGATGAAAAAAATGATTATGACCCAGCAATGTGCACTCACAGCCCAGAAACCCCCCGCAGCCTGGGCTGCATCCCCAGCAGCGTGGGCAGCAGGGCGAGGGGGGGATTCTGCCCCTCTGCTCCGCTCGGGGGAGACAGACACCCCACTCTGGGGCCACCAACAGCAGAAGGACACAGAGCTGTTGGAGCAGGGCCGGAGGAGGCCCTGGAGATGCTGGGAGGGCTGGAGCCCCTCTGCTGGGAGGACAGGCTGAGAGAGCTGTGGGGGTTCAGCCTGGAGAAGAGAAGGCTCCGGGGAGACCTTCCAACCCCTTCCAGTCCCTAAAGGGGCTCCAGGAAAGCTGGGGAGGGACTCTGGAGCAGGGAGGGGAGCCACGGGACGAGGGGGAAGGGTTTTACACTGAAAGGGGGGAGATTTAGATTAGATGTGAGGAAGAAATTCTTTGCTGTGAGGGTGGTGAGCCCCTGGCCCAGGTTGCCCAGAGGAGCTGTGGCTGCCCCATCCCTGGAGGGGTTCAAGGCCAGGTTGGCCGGGGCTTGGAGCAACCTGGGCTGGTGGGAGGTGTCCCTGCCCAGGGCAGGGGGGTGGGAACCAGAGCATCTTTAGCATTCTATGCTTCAAAAAGAAATAATGACTTGGAGATGCAACCACGGCTACAATTAAGAAGCCATCACTACTGCCGCAGCAGTGCAGGGTCACTGCTCACCTACAATTACAGGGACAATCCAGCTCAATCCAATTAAGAATTTAATTGCCTGGTGTTTTAAGTAGGTTACCCATCACAGGTGGGGTTTCCTCCTGCCTTCCTACTCTTTTGTACCTACACTGTGCTGAACTTCCACACCTGGACACCCCACTGTAGCTAAAGCCCTACAGTGATACTGGGGTAGAAAGGGAGGTGGATTTCTCACTGCAGGCAGCTTAGAAAAATACATCCAAGAGCTATCACCTCTCAGCACTGCCATTCTGAGACTGAGGAAGTGACGGGAACGCAGAAGAGGTTGTGGATTTTGTCTTCATATTGCTGACTTGGAGTTGCTGCCTCCAACGACATCAGTCACCACTTGTTTGAATTTGGCGTCTGCCCACATGTTCCCCCAGCAAGAGCTGCACAGCCTTTAGAAACGGCCTGCCAGGATCCACCCGAGCTGGAGAGAGCTGGCCAGGTAGTCACCTCCGATGAACTCAGTCACGAGGGAAGACGCAGGTCCTCACAAACATGTCCCAGCTTCCTCCTCTTAAAGAAAAGCAGGGCAGTGCCCCAATGTTGACATTGGCACATCGGCTGCAGAGACAGGCAGGGCAGGGTAGGGGCACTTTCTTCAAGCCGGAGAGCAGGGTCAAAGCTGGGCAGACCTTTGGACTTGCCCAGTGCTGCAGTTCTTGCCTTAACCTGTGGCCTTGTACATTGGATTTTCCAATCTGGATTTTATCTGAGCAGGAACACGACCTGCAGTGGGTGCTTCTTTGCAGGAATAGGTGAGAAGACCGTGGTCACACCTCCACAGCAGCTGGGTTTGTTAACTTCGCACCACAGCCCCAATTAAAGCTCCCACACTTGACAAACCAGAGTGCAACCAAAGGTGAAAGGATAACACAGATGTAGAAACACATTTAAATGTCCTCTCAAGTTAAAATATTGGCTGGCCTCCCCCAGCCAGAGGATGTTTCCTTCCTTGTTTCTCCCAACAGGCTGACTTTGGCAGCATCAAAGTTGCCCAGCGGCAAATCTGAGTTGCAGCCCAGCGGCACCACAGCCCTCTTCCCAGTTGCAAATCGCAAGGAAATATTTCCTGAACTTTTATTTTAGGACCTCAGAAGTTCTCTCAGCAACATGGGGGAAGCAGGATGGGGGTCCCACACCACTGCTGAGCAAGGCAGAAGCCCACAGCACAGCAGCATCATTCCAGCAGCCAGCAAACCACCCTGCTCAGAGAAGATCTCCCCCTCCCTGCAAACCTAATTGCTCTATTTGGGTGACAATAGCTTTAATCTTCCCATTGTCCATCAAAGCATCAGCTGAGCTACTGCCCTAAGGGATCAGCAGCTCCTGTTAAAAACCAGTCAGTCCAGCACTCATCCTGCATGCTCATCATGCAAAACACGTGCATCAGCCGCACTAACCCCAGCCCACCTCAGCCACCACATGCTCCTCCACGGAGGACATGCTCCTCCTCGGCACAAAGCTCATCTCCTTACCTGATATGCCCTGATGAGAGATTGCACTGCGAGATGGTCCTCCACCAGTTTATCTACGTTGGGCTGTGCTTGAACCAGGAACTGGGCTTGGGACAGCGTGGAAAGGCTGGTACTCAGTGGAGGGGGGCTTTGGTAAGCAGTGCCTGGAGCAGCTCCGGCATTGGCATTGCGGAAGAAGATATCCCACGACTAGGAAAATGGAAAGAAGAGAGGCGAGAGGGTCATTACCTGCAACCCAAACAGCTCCTCACTCGAGGTTACTGGGGTCTCAGCTCTATTGCCACAGCAGAGAGAGAAATCCCCCGGGGGCAGAGCTGCCTCCTCCCTGGCACCCCAGCCCTACACAGCCACTGCCGAAGGCACCCACCTGCCTTGGACAGGAGAACACTAAAGCTCTCCCACTATTCCAATTACACCATTATCCCACTTCCCATCCACCTGGATTGCTTCTTTTGGCATGAGACTGTCCCCAGAGCCCCCCCTCCCTCTGCAGCAGCACTGAGGACAGGACACAGGTGACACCCCTCGCCTGGCTCGCCTACTGAAACCTCTGAGCAACGAGCCCCAGCCTGGTCTTCAGGCTCTAGCTTCCCTCCCTCCAGGGCAGGAGACTGTCCTCTAAATACTGACAATATTTCCTGAAAAATATTTTTGCTCTCTAACCAAATACACTTTTCCATGGTCTAAATGGCCTGAGACCCAAGTCCCAGTGTAAGCCGTGTTGTCCAACCCTCAACCAACAATGGCTTTTTTCTTTTTCTGCCTCCTCTCCAATTTTTCGCCATCCCTCAGCGACACCAGCACTATGTGGATACTCCCATGCCAGCTCTCCCATGCCCTTAGCGAGCCAGATACCCCTCTGCTCCTGTTCCCCTCTGCAGATGGGTGTTAAGAAAACAAAGGAACCCCCCCACAAAAAAGCCCTTCAACAGACATGGTGCAACTTTGTGGTACTTATCCATCACTGCCTGAAGAGGCCAGAAGCGTCCCAGGCCAAACTCAAGTTAAACTGTCTACTTGGAGAGGCATCTACAGGCATGGGGAAGGGGAGAGACCAGCAGAGCAAAGTCCCAGACACGTCCTCCCATCACGCTCTCACCCCTGCCCACTTCCCACGTGCCACTGAGTGATAGCAGAAGACGAGGGCAAGGCAGAGCGGCATCTGCGTGCCTGCACCTACCCAAGACACCAGCTAGAGCAAACAAATCCCATCAGATTCACGCACTGGTTTCAGCCCAAGGGTCTCTCCGCCAACTGGGAGCAAGAGCCCAGCACTCAGCACCCTGCGTGCTCCTGAACCTCCTGTCTGCATCACCCAGCCTCAGTGATGCAGAGATGGGCAAAGTGCTGCCCTACCCGAGTCGAAAAGAGCCATGAGAGCAGCTCCAGTGGTGGTTTGGGGCAGAACAAGCAGCTTTTGTGCCCTGGTAGCAGGGCAGAGGTGACTGAAAACCTGACCTTTGCCAGAGGAGCACCAGCTCTCCCCCTTCCCTGGAGCTCCTCCAGCTGCAGCACCCATCACATGCCCCAGGAAGCTATTTCCAGCACGGGCCTACCCAGACACCCCATCACACGGCTGCGCGAGGTGACTAAATTTAGAAACAGGTCACTGAAGGAACATAAATAAAATCTGGAACAATTTGGCATGGTAACTGAAAAACAATAGCTCCCCCAAAGGAAAAATGAAAAACAAAAAAAACCCAAACAAAAAAAAAAAAGCAAAGCCGGAAAACACCCAATCCTGTTCTGACTGTTGTCTGCTAAAGGAAATTTCATCTGGAAAAGACGGAGAGCTGCTTTTTGTACGATCTTACTCCTGGCCACTGGTGAGAGCACCCCAAGCCCCTTCCCTTCCCCAGGCTCACAGAACTCATGGGTGCCCCAGAAGCCATCGGCTCCTGGGAGCAGGAGGGACAAGTACCCCAGGATGGGCTCTGTGCCCTTGGGGTGGGGAGGAATCTGTCCGGCTGCTTTGCTTGGTGGTTTCAGGTTGATTAACATGCCGGAAAATAAAGACAGACAAGAGAAAGGGAGCATCTGCTAGCCCAGGGAGGGGGGTGGCAGCGATGCTGGGGGACAGGGACAGAGCCAGGAGGCAGAGGTGTTGCCTTTATGACCTTCTCCCTTCTGACATTCAACACTGTTAACCTCCTGGAGATGCAATTTGCTTCTGTTCTGAACGAAAAAGTTCATTTTAAGCTCTCCAAACAAGGTGTGGCACCGGCTGCGTCAGCTCAGGCACTTTCACTAAATGCTTTATTGCCCAACATAATTACAGAGTATTTCAGGCTACCTGACCGCAGGCTTTGCCCCCAGTGAAGGCTGTGGCCCTGATAAGAGCTATAAAAACATCAACTTTCAAGTTGCTGATGTGGTTTCGAATTCAAGGGTATTCAAGGGCCGTGCCTGGGGTTTCTGGTCACCCACGGAGGTGTCTCTGGAGCTCACGTATCCCACGGGAGAGGCTGAAGAGCCCCATCAGCCTTATCCTGCTTTATTGCAGGAAGGAGGACTTTGCCTTAATCCAGCACTTGCAGAAGGTAAGAGCAGTAATAAAGCTCATCAGGTTATTCCCTTCTGACCCTCTCTGCGCCCGCGGCAGCCCTGCGAGCATTCCTACAGTTCCTATACCCTACATATAAAGATAGGGTATAATACATATATATATATATATACACACAGGGTATAAGAGAGGTCAGATTCACCTCTTTTTTACTAAGAGGTCCCAAAGCTTTTATCTCCCCGCTCCTCGGTGCGCAGGCAGTGCTCCTCGTCTCAGTATGCTAAATGCTCCCAGGCCCCTACTGTGACTGTCCCACAGCCACGTGTCCCACCACAGCCACAGCACAAGGTGTCAGCCCGGACTGACCTTCCCAGCACTCCTTTGTGCCGCTGCTCGTGCGCAGGATGGGAGAGGCAGCTCTATCTATGAACTATCCAAGCCTGGATAGTTCAGGCTTTAGAGGGATTTTGAGCTCAGCTCTGAGAGCAGAGCTCACCCCAGGCTTCTCTGCTGAGAACAGCCCCCAAAACAGCTCCCCAAGTGAAACCAGCATCTTTCACCTCATTTATCAGACTCGGTTCCTGGAGAAGGCTGTGAGTCCCAGGCTCCGCCACAAAACCGGCTCAGAGGTCAGACGCAGAGCAGAGGGAGAGGCGTGACATCTCCCACCCGCTGCAGGGCACCTCAAATTGGGCTGGGGCTGCTCCAGGCTGGGAGGTGCACAAGGGAGATACAGCCTGTGTCCCTGCTCCTTCTCCTGCCACATACTCCAGGGGACAGAAAGCACCAATCAGGCATGCTCCGCACCGCGGGCAAGCCACACAGGACCTCCCGCTGTGGCAGGGAGAAGAGGAGGAACACTCAGAGCTTAAGGCAGGAAGAGCAGCCTGAACCAAATTTACAGCTGAGCGTAGGGAGTCAAGCAGCGATGGATCGGTTCAGGCTCTGCACATCGCCTTGTGCCTTATCAACAGAAGCAAGTTCTCTGGGGTGCCTGCTTTTGAAGATGGAGGATGAAACCCAAACATTTCCAACTCCTAAGTGATATTCTTACCAAATTCAGACTGGGCCCCTATTTGCGAGCACGACTGCAAAGGACACAAAAGCACCACCCAGGGCTAGGCACGGGGCTCTGGCCCCACTGAAGGTTGTGGGCTCCTGCTGTCATGTCAGCAAAGCTGTGGTTACACATCGCAGTCTACACACATTGTGGTCATAAAACCACTTTCAATATAAAAATCAAAACACTGGCATATTGAGAAGTCCGTGTTAAAGGCTGTGTGATGTGCATACATACGGAGAGAACTGTATCCCTTTACACCAGTCCAACCTGAACACGGGGGCTGTTGTTCAGGAATGCTAACCTTGTCGCAGATGTATGACTGTGGGTATCATCTACCCGCAGTCAAAGCTCTCCGGCCACCCGCCCTGAAGCAAGACACTCAGGGTCCTGGGGAGATGGTGTGGGCTGTGACAAGCATTGCTAGCAGCCAGCACCGTACCCCCGTCGGCAAAGAGGGGGGCGGGAGGAGGGAAGTGGTCCCAGGAGCGAGCAGCACTCCCTCCGCCGCAGCCCACAGGCACCCTCGCCTCCTCTTTCCCCAGCTCTGCTCCTCCTTACTCATCAGAATCAGAAAATGGAGTTCAACTGAAGTTTAGCTCACAAAAAAAAGCCTAAAATAGCTTTAAAAAAAAATTACACTACTCTAAACACTTAAGTATATTCTACAGCTTAAACCACCAGTGTTTGCACGGAGGAAGTGAATTCATTTTGCTCAGCCAGGACGGTCATGCTGGCTGAAAGTCTTGTAGGTTTTGGTGACACCAGCAAAGAAAGCCCTTGTGAAGACCTAGTGAAGGTCTTGCCCTCACTAGCAAAACGCAGCACGGCAAGGTGCAGCTGGCCTCTGCTCTGTGCACAGAACAGATAAGCCACAGCTGGGTCCATGTGACTGCCCAGCTTTTTTTTGGGAACTCCACCCTCGGATCTGACCCTACATCTACCAGGGTAGAGGCCAATGCTTATCAGGGATAGGGATGACATACTCCACTGCTGCTTCAGGGGACGCAGGCTGATGGGGACCACTCACAAGCTGATACCAGGGACGGCTGCAACCCCAATCCCACTGCAGTGGCTCGGTGTCTCAACAGGGACAGGGTGAGCTGTGAAAAAGCGTGGAGAGGAGAAAGGGGCAAAGCCAGGAGCTGGGAAGGGATCTTGGTAAAGGGGTCACTGGAACAAGGTGGGATCCACCCAGGTGAGATGAGTCAAGTATCAGTGCATTATCTGTCTAAGTGTGTCGGGGAGTAGCAGCAAAGTCCATGCCAAACCTCAGCTATCAACTCCACCAGGAGTTTTGGGACCGGGCATTGGATTTCATAAGATCAGTGGTTTGGGTTGGAAGGGACCTTCAAAGACCATCCAGTCCAACGCCCATGGTCTGGATCCTACTTTCTGCCAAGTAGGATGTCACCTTGATTTTGGTTAAAAAGCAGTCTGTAAGACTTGCTTTTTACATCACTAGCATCAGGTTTGCTTCCTGGCAATGATAAGACCCTGCTTCATTTCACACTGATTTTCCTACTGCCACAAACCATCCCCAGATGCACTGGAGGCAAAATCTTATGTCAACTCCTGCACTGCTCACTAAGCACTCAGAAGTACTGCAAGGGACATCGATATCCAGGGGTGACTAATATACACTTGCAATTCTTCACCATAAACATTGGACTGAGGGCCTGGAGAGGTGGTGGGAGCGCCACCCCTGCACAGTGCTCAAAACTTAACCGCACGAGGCCCCAGCTGACATGGTGCAGCCGCAAAGCTGGAGGCCACCTCCAAGCTGGCTATGCTGGGGCAGAGGCTCCAGAGGCTCCTTCCAACCTAAACTCTCCCAATTTCTTCAGCTGAGCATGCATGAGGACTCCCGTACAGCACTGCATGCACTGCCCACCTACAGGCTAGCTGCTGAAGCTCCAGAGGCTACATTAAAGAGTAGACAGGACCAGAAGAGATCCAAGGTCTGGCCTCAGGACCCAAACACGCTTCCCAGTCAGCTGCCCCTGTTAGTCTTGATGTTTACTCTCACATCTGCTCAGAATGACATTCAAGACTGAGTAGGGTCTGTAGATCAAAGAGCCGGTATCAAACCATGAAGACCCTTTTCCAAAGGCACAACTGTGCCTGTCGCTGGGACAAGCACGGTATAACCCTCACTCGTTTTCAAATTAGACTACAGCATTTAGATTCATGGGTTTTAATTCAATATCCTGCCTCCAAAGGACTGGGCTGCATCACGTGCATGTGCTTGGGTAGCTTTCAAGTCACTATTTGACAAAGGGCACAACCCAAACCAACATACTTTGTGTTTTCCGAGTCTGTATTGCTTGGCTCAGCTACCTGTTTGCCTCAAAAGAAGCATAAAGTCAACTCTGTTTGTGAAAATTCAGCTTTGATCCTACCATAAAACCTTTACAGCACCCTAGAGGCTGTGCATTTTGGATGTGTGGGACCGGTGCCATCGCAAATACACTCAATGCTGATGCACATGTTGGGACATGAGATTCCTTACTCACTGTTGACTGCTCATTTAACCATCGCATCTTGGTTTGCGGACTGCTCATGTGCTACCGAATAAAGAAAATCCCTGCTCTGTATCAGGACGTGTATGAAACTGTCTTAAAAATCCCCTGGGTAATGCTGAGACTTAGTCACTAGAGGAACATTTTCCTTGTGAAACACTGGGGATGGGGAAAAAATGCAGTTGGGTTTCAGAAATCCTCTTCTCAGCTGAGCCCTCACCTGCTGGACTCTACGTTAGAGACATGGCCTTCTCCTCACTGGAGGAGCTTCAGTAATTCAGATCGAGACAGAGCTCTGCGCATACTGCCCACAGCCTGGGCGATTTCCCAGTTTTAAGTTCAGGAGCAGCTGGTGGGATAGCTACAGCCCACCTACCCCAACACATAACTCAACATGTAACACCACCCGTGCCCGACGTAAAAAGGAAACCAGTGGAGAAAACCCTCTCTGCCTCCCCCCCATTCTCCACTCCAGAACAGATGAGCCATCAGAGCTGGAAAAATAAAGCATCGGAGCTCGTTAAAGATGGATTCCCAGGAGAAGCGATTCCTTGTGTCCACTCGTGATCCAGGATGCTGCCTGCGTCCCACAAGGCGACGGCGTTCCCTTTTGAACAGAAAAGCTCCTCTTGGATCTTGCTCAAGGAATCGCTGACATTTCTTTTGGGCAAAGCAAGGCAGAAGGACCATCCACAACAATCTGGCCCCTCCGGCTGAATTCGATCCTCTCTGGGGCACGTGCACTTACTTACCTGAACCCACTGCTCAGACACACAGAGAGAGACGCGAAGGTGATATCCTGGTGAGGTTGCTCCTTACCTTATGTACACTTTTGGGATTTTCCAGCCAAGCATAATACATTTCCTCCACGTAGTTTGAACTAGTCCCACTCAAAAAGGGCTCAGCAGCCACCGGTGCGCTGTAGCACCTGATCTGTTGAAACGTCCTGGGTGCTGCCAGCCTGTGTTGGGAAATTGTCTTTACAGTCTGCGAGGCCGTCAACGGCCTCAGCTTTGCCGCACAAGTCCTTAAGTTAAGCATGTTTGTCCTGTCACCTCACGCAAATCCCTGCTGGGAGAGAAGGGAAAAATCAGTTAGAAATTACTGCAGAAGAGCACAGAGCAGAGACTAACCCCCCTTCACTCCCCATGAGCCCCGAGCACGGAGAACTGAGCTTAGGATCGGTTTTTAATTCAGGTAAATCCATCCATCCCGTCCCACAGCCAAGTCCCCAACAGCTGGGAAACACAGTTTTTGCTCAAGACACTTGGCGCAGCCAGGTCTGCCTCCCCTGCCCCTGCCAGCACAGCACCATCATCTCCCGACACGTTGGTGAAAAGCAGATTTTCTCGGTGGGGTACCCAATGCTGGCCTCAAACAAGCCACTGCACCTCAAAGCCACCTGCATCTTTTTATATCCAGCACCTTCCTACAAAATAAGGCACGTTTGATGGCGAAACACAGCCTGGATTAACAATGTAAGGCATCAGTTTCCCCCAGTGCTTTCCTCTTTAGTTCCTAGCCAACAACATCTACTCTTTTTCCAACAATAAATCCATAAAGTATTCTTTGATTTCTTGTGATCTTTTAATTCTTCCTCTGAGAATCCTCTTTTTGTTTGTTTTAAACAGGAAAATCCTCTATGAAACTCAGATTCCATCAAGAGCTGGACACTTAAGCCTTTCCATCTCCCATTTGCAGGGACATCGTACAAGTTTGAAGAAAAGCACTTTAAAGCACTGTGCCCAGAAAGGTGCTGGAAAAAACTTGTTACCAGCTGCATTTTAACACTGAATATCATGTTTTCCTTCACATCGAGCTGATCAAATCTAGCAGGGCAAGCTCCTCCAGGACTGTGCAAGCTGCAGGAAGACAGCTCTCATCACACCAACCCAGCATGGAAGCTTTTTCCATCGCCCTCTCTCCCAGGTAGAAGGTCTGGGCTTGGATTTTTGTTGCGTTATTCAACCTGCGACCACTCTGCTGGGCCAAGGTTTTCTTCTTGCTGTTTTCTGTTACGTGCACCAGGATAAAGCTGGGAAGAAACCGTCTACGGCAAAGACCCCTCTCAAAGTAGAGGTACGGTGGCGCAAAGCACTTCAGATGTGGGCTCCAGGACAGACCACTTTACCACTCCTTAAAAGCTCACAGCCAAGAAGGCTAATGCAGTCCAAAGGCCCAGGGAGGGGCTCTCCCCTGCCCAGAGAACCCAGAAAAGCAACCTTGAGCTGGCGTGGGACCTCTCAAAGGTCCCCCAGCAACCTCCACCTCACAGCTCTTGGTGGGGTGCAAGGACCGTGCTCCTCCTTATACACATCTGACCGACAGCCACAGCCCAAGGGGAAGTGTTGGAGCAAGATCATCTCGGGGGAAGCGCTGGCACTTGGAGTCAGCTCTTCTTGAAAGGAAAGGAGCTACCCTTTCCACCCAGCTCCTCCCGCGAGAGTGGAACCCGAGGCTGGAGGGGACGCAACTGGCCAGTTTCCATATTCCCGACCAGTTTAACAAGCAGCATCCCAATGTCAAAGCAGCTATCATGCATTCACCAGACTAAAATGAAGCTTTGCAGTGGACTGGAGAAAAAAATACACCTTCGTTACCAGCATTTCATCAGCTGGGCTTCCAGATTTGCCTTGCAGAATTTAGTTCTGGCTACCTGGCACAGCAGCAGCTACGCTTCCGGCCTCAAAACACAAGATTTTGGTCCAAAGAGCCTGAGGAAGACCCAGGATCACTTTAATTCAGCCCAAGCGTTTTACAGATGTACCTGAGGGAACGAGGGAAGATCACTCGTGCTTTCCACCCTGCTTGCTCACTTCTGTTCGCAGTCAAACAGGCAAGAAATGGCAGGCAGGTGCAGGACAGCGAGCGTGGCGGCACGAGACGCCTTCCCAGCTTACCCTCCTCAGAGTTCAGCAGCAAAACACAGCCAGATACTTCAGAGACCGGCTGAACGGCGTGTCAGCGCACAGGCAGGCACGCGGTAGGGGGGAAAAAAAGCTTCAGGACGAAAGCGTGGGCGGCATCTCTGGCTTGGGTGTCTGATTTCGGCGGTGCCGCTCAGCAGCGTCCCGGTGACCTCTCTGGAGAACAGGGGTGTTAAGGCCAAGCTTTGCCCCAGAACGAGCAGAACCAGCCAGTCTCCAAGGGCCCCTCGCGGGGAGGGCTGGCTGCCCGAAGGCGCGGGAGGCCGTGGCGAGCCGGGCGCTGTTTCTGAGGTAAACCCCGTTAGCGCTAGCCGGCGGGGCGGGTGGGCGGCGGGGACCGCGCCCGAGACCGCCGCTGTGGGGTGACCCGAGGCTCGGGGAGGCGGCGACAGCTGCGGACGGGCCCGGGGACGGTGGCGCCCGGCCGGATCCCGTCCCAGATTTCACCGAGAGGTCGAACAACGGGAAAATCCAACACACGGTGAGGAATGGCGGGGGGGGAAGGGGGGCGCGCGGCCCCACACACACTCGCGCGCGCCCCCGCCCCGCCTATCGCAGCGCCGCCAGGCGCCCAGCCGCCTCCCCATTGGCCGTGCCGGGCTGCCCGTCCAGCCGCCGTCCCGCCCCCCCCCGCCCTGAGGCGCCCGGGTGGCGGCGCCAAGGACACCGGGGAGCGGCCGCGCCCGCGGCCGCGCCCGGCCCGGCGGGACCCGCGCCCGGCCCGGCGGGACCCTCCCCCCGCCCCTCGGGCTTCGGGCTGCAGCCCTCGCCCAGGCCCGGCCCGGCGCCGCCGCGGTACCCACCGGCCCGGCCCCTCCGTCCGCCCCGCTCCTGCCCCGGCTCTGACAGCGGCCCCAGCGCCGGCCTGCCCCGCCCGCCCCGCCCCGCCCCGCGCTGCGTCACCGCGTCGCCACGCCCCCCACGCTGTGCCGCCACGCCTCCCCCAGCGGGCGCGGCTCAAGGCGCCTGCGCCGCCGCCCCGCGCGCCGGGCGGAACCTCCAGGGGAGGGGCCAGGCGGAGGGGCGGGGATTGGGCGGGGCGGGGCGGGGCGGTCGCCATGGTTACCCGGCGCGGCCACCGCCTCGGGTGTGGGCATCCCCCATGGCCCGGGGACCCCGGCATGGCCTGGGGACCCCCCCAACGGCCTGAGGAGCTTCCATGGCCTGCCTGGGGACCTCTGCCGTCACCTGGGGACCGCCAATGGCCTGGGGACCCCTTCCACGGCCTGGCGACCCCACCAATGCCTGGGGATGCCCGCTGTGCCCTGGGGACCCCTGCCACAGCCTGGGGACACTAGCCATGTCCTGGGGACCCCTCCGTGGCCTGGGGGCCCCCTGACGGCCTGGAGACCTCCACCGTGGCTTGAGGACCTCCACCATGGCCTCGGAACCTCCACCATGGCTTGAAGACCTCTACCACAGCCTGGGGACCCCTACTGTGGGGACTTCTGCCATGGCTTGAGGACCTCACCGTTGCTGGGAACCCCACCACAGCCTGGGGACAGCCACCACGATGTGGAGGACCCCCTGGCATGGTGGACCTCATGGCCTGGGGGACCTCAGGCCTTTGGGGACATCCTGACGTGGGTGAGAGCCAGCGGGCCTCGCCTCTGTGTGGGGGACAGGCAAGAGGCGGCTGTGGGCACAGGGCCCTCCCGGGGAATTTTGGGGTGCTGGCTGTTTCCTGGGGATGAGTCACAGCAGTGGCAGGAGCCGGCCAGCACTTTCGGGAAGTGAAACAGGCGCCAGGAAAACACCCTGACAGCCCGTGGCGACGCAAGCTTGGCCACGCTTGTCCCCAGCCCAGCCGGCATGGTACAACCGCTGGCACTCCATGGACACGGGGCATGCAGCTGCTGCGGGGGGTGACGAGGAATGTCCCCCAAGGCCGTGTCCCCAAAGACCGTGTCCCCAGGGCGGTGCAGGTGGGCATGGGGGACCGAGGGGGTATTGGGGCAGTGGGGACAGGAGGGGTGACGGAGGGCGCCGTGGGCAGCGCAGGAGGAAGCTGTGGGGAAATGGCGGAGCGGCAGCGCTTGCGCCACCAGCCCCTTCCGGGGCAGCTGTGGTCCCCAGCACTGACGAGGGTGGACGTCATTGTGGCCCCGGCGGGATGGGGGTGGGGCAGGCCCTGCTGCATCAGCACGGCCACCAAGAGCTGGCACGCAAGCACCGGCCCCACACATTGACCCCAGAGCATCGCCCCTGGTCTCTGCCCCACACACCAACTCCAGAGCATCCTCCCTGGTCTGCCCCACACATTGACCCCAGAGCATCGCTCCTGGTCTCTGCCCCACACACCAACTCCAGAGCATCCTCCCTGGTCTGCCCCACACATTGACCCCAGAGCATCGCTCCTGGTCTCTGCCCCACACACCAACTCCAGAGCATCCTCCCTGGTCTGCCCCACACATTGACCCCAGAGCATCCCCCCTGGTCTCTGCCCCACACACCAACTCCAGAGCATCCTCCCTGGTCTGCCCCACACATTGACCCCAGAGCATCCCCCCTGGTCTCTGCCCCACACACCAACTCCAGAGCATCCTCCCTGGTCTGCCCCACACATTGACACCAGAGCATCGCCCCTGGTCTCTGCCCCACACACCAACTCCAGAGTATCCTCCCTGGTCTGCCCCACACATTGACCCCAGAGCATCGCCCCTGGTCTCTGCCCCACACACTAACTCCAGAGCATCCCCCCTGGTCTGCCCCACACATTGACCCCAGAGCACCGTCCCTTGTCTCTCCCCACATGTGGCCCCTTGCCCAGCCCCCCAGTGCTGCTCGGGGACAGCCGTCTCCCCAGGCCTCCCAGTTTCATCCGAGGAGCTGGGCAAACCCGGGTGTTGCGAAAGGTGGAAATCCCGCTCTGACGGCGTTTCCTTCCAGCAGCTCTTGAAAACCGGCTGCGCCGACGCCGGGCTCAGAGGGCACCCGAGCGACACCGCCAGCAGGACAGGCAGGAGCAGGCAGCCAAGCGCCGCGGCGTTCAACAGGTACCAGCAAGTCTCTGCCCAGGTTTTCACAGTCGGCAGCAGAGATGGCGTTCGTCCCCGATTTGGACACACTGGAGAGCAGCAGGTAAGTGTGGCTGAGCCAGCTGGGGACACTGGGGACACAATGCTGCCCTCGTGCCGTGGTGGCCCTGGCTTCACCATCTCTCCTTTCCTTCCAGCCTGAACGAAGAGACATTTTATGGTCCCGACTGCCTCTGCCTGCAGAAGGTAATCCTGGGGCAGTGGGAATGGCCCTGGGACCACTGTGATGGGGAAGCCAGGCTCTCATCCCACATCCCCTTTCCTTCCCAGAAACCCCGCCTGGACTTGGAGGTCGCATCGCCTGAGGTGGGCATCCAGGTGACAGTGACCAAGGGACATGGCACCAGGACCTTTCGCCGGGCTGCCGTCCTCGTGGTGGCTGTGACCAAGCTCCTGAAGCGGCCGGCGCACAAGGACTTTGCTGACAGTGACCTTGGGGGCTTCCTGGATGATATTTTTGGTATGGGCACGTGGCATCAGGGGTGTCACCCCAGCCAGGGGATGCTCTTGGGGGATGCTATTGGACCTGGGTGCATCACCATCCTCCTGACCATCTCCCTCCCTGCAGAGCCCGTCTCCTTCCAGCGGATCGAGGGCAGCTACACTGGGGCGCCCATCTACCGTTACACCCGCTCCCAGTCCTTCGACATCCTCGACATCGACCAGAAGTGCTTTGTCCTGGAGTCGCCCACCCAACTGGTGGCCCTGCACCTGCAGGGACCCTCCGCCGGGCAGAAAGGTGAGGGGACACAGTCCCAACCCAATGTCCTCGTCCCCAACCCTGGGACCACCCGGGAGCCACCCCACAGCCCCAGGACCGCCTGTTAACCTGTTCCTTCTCTTTGCAGTGAAGCTCAACATCGCTCTGTACCGTCCCCGGTCATCGAAGGGTGGCCTGGGGACTGGACGGATGCCAGTGGCATTGGGCATCAAGGGCTACCAACTCTATATGTCATGTGTGATGAGCGGCGCCGAGCCCGTGCTGCAGCTGGAGGTGAGTTGGGGATCCCACCGGCTGCATCCCCCGTGGGGCTGAGGGCTCCATCCCACCCTGAACCCTGTTTTACCCCCTTGGCTGTAGGAAGCTGATGTCAGGAGGGACATCGAGAGCGTGGAGCTGACGCGCTTCATTTTCTACCGCTTGGACAGCCCAATCGAGGGGAAAACCCGCTTCGAGTCAGCTGCCTTCCCCGGCTGGTTCATCTGCACCTCCCTGCAGCCCCGCCAGCCCGTCGGCATCACCAACCGCCCTGACCAGGTCAACATTGCCACCTACGAGCTGAGCGGGCGCTGAGGAGCCCCCGCACCCAACCCAACCCAACTGGCAGTTGCTGGTTTTCAGGCTGTATGTACCGAGTACAACCCCCTCCCAGCCGGGACCCCCGTCCTCCCCATCTATTTCAGGTGAAATAGCAGCTCTGGGCCCTGTGGGCCTGAGTCACCCCAATTTATACTTATTTATTGTGTCTGGCCAGTGCTTTTAATTTATATACATTTTAATGGAAATATTGTGATTTTGTTATCTGGAATGGAGGTATTTGTTGGTGATGGAGGTGGAAATAAAAGGTTTCCCAGGATGGCGTTGCTCAACAAATTGCTCTCACAGGGTTAAACGATGAGGGGGTGGTTTGTGGATGGGAAAATCTGGCTGTTTCGGCTGCTTTTGGGGGTCCTGCAGGCCTGGGCACAGAGCCCACGGGGTGGGGGGTGACCCCCCCCCAGCCCTGGGACCATCCCACACCCAAGGGACCACCCCAGACACGGGCCACCCCGTTCCCACACCCACCCTGCAGCAGGGGGGCAACTGGGGCGGGCATCCCCAGGGCTGCCACGTCTGCCCCAGCCACTGCCACCACCAAGGCGTGACGTGGTGGGCCATAGCATGGCCTGGCATGGTGCGGCATGGTGTGGCATCACATAGCACGGTGTGGCATCACATGGCCTGGTACGTCATGACATGACATGGCATGGTGCAGCATGGTGTGGCATGGTCTGGTTTGGCATAGGATGGTGTGGTGTGGCATGGCATGGCATGGTCTGGCATGGTGTGGGGTGGCATGGCATGGCATGACGTGTCGTGACATGACACAACACGGCATGGCGTGGCACGGCATGGTGTGGTGTGGCATGGTCTGGCATAGCGTGGTGTGGCGTCGCATGGCATGGCCCGGTGTAGCACGGCCTGCAATCACATAGCGTGGGGTGGGGTGGGGTGGGGTGGCATGCCACGTCCTGGCGCGTCATGCCGTGACATGGCACGGCACGGTGTGGCTTGGCATGATAAGGCTTGGTGTGATAAGGCTTGGCGTGGTCTGGCCTGGTGGGACGTGGTCTGGCACGACACAACACGACACGACATAGCGTGGCATTGCCTGGCATGGTGTGCCGTGCCGTGCCGCCCCGTGCCGTGCCGCCCCGCCTCACGCTAATTGATGGGAACGGTCTAATTGCCGGGGCAGCCGCCGGCGCCGGGTCCCCCCCTCGCCGCGCCCATGGCTGCCGGAGAGGAGGTGACGTTCGCGCCCCCCCTCCCGTCCTCCTCTAGCCAATCACGACTCTTCGCGCCCGCCGGCCCCGCCCGAAGCCCGCTCTTTCTCGCTCTCCATTGGTCGGTTTGAAGGAGGGTGGCGGCCAATGAGCGCGGCGCGGCGGTTGGCGGCGGCAGCGGGTGGGTCGGTCGGTCGGTGGCCCCGCGGCCCCGCTGAGGCGAGCGGCCGGCATGGAGCGGGCAGGGGCGGTCGCGCAGGGTGAGGGGCCGGGGGGGCCCTGTGGGGCGGGGGCTGCTGGGGAAGGTTTTGGGGGGAGCCCTGTGTGGCGGTGGGTGCTGAGGGAGAGAGGCCGATGTGGGGCGGGGGGACCGTGTGTGTGCGGGGGGGGGGGGCGATCGGAGGGTTCTGTAGGGCAGGGATACGGGAGGCCCTCTGGGGTAGGGGGGACACCCTGCTGGGGACGGGCTGGCAGTGGTCAGTGGTGGAACGGCGAGTGCTGGGGGGGGATCTGGGGGCGCTGGGCTGGGGCGGGGAGCCGGAGCGGGTGGGCCTGCTCCGTGGGGCAGAGTGGAGGGGCAGGGACGGCGCGGGGGGGCGATGAGGGGTGTGGAGGGGGTACCCGCCAAATGGGAGCACTGGCGGTGTTCGGGAGGGTCTCTGTGGGGGCGGCTGGGGGGTGCCATGGGGTGCGAGAGCGCCCGGGGGTGCCTTGGAGCTCTGCGGAAGCCTCGGGGTGCAGCACCAAGGGGAGGGGGTGGCGAGAGGGGGGGGACTGAGGTGCCCTCCGAGCCCTGGGCGTGCGGGCTGTCGATGAGGGTGGGACAGCTTTGGGGACCAGGGGCGAGGCCCTGGGGACGGGGGCGATGCCGGACCCTGGCCAGGCCGTGCTGTCCCTGCCATGGGGTGCCCCAGCACCGCAGCCAAGCTGGGGGTATCCCCTGTCCCCTGTCGAGACGCTGCTCGCTGTTCCCACCTGCCCACGTTAGCAGAGGGGTCCCCTGCGGCAGGGTACAGGCTCGCGGGATACGGAGCTGAAGCGGGGTCATCGTCAGCATCTCCCCTTTCCTTCTGCAAATTGACCAAGCCCCACACAACTGGGGCTTCCAGCAGCATCACGTCACGAGCAATGGAGAGCTCTGGTCTTTATGTGGCGACGGGAAATGGAAACGCTCTGGGAATTTCTGAGAACAGCATCGCCAGGCTTGGGCAGGGAGCGCAGGGGACCTATATGGCAGTGCTGTGAATGTAAAGGAAATCTGTTCGTATCAGTGCTCTGAATACCAACGTTGTGGTGCGTGCACTGCATTTTTCCTACCATCTCTTTGCAGAAGAGCAGAGAAGACGGCTCCAGGAGTACCGAGCAGCCAAAGAAAAGCTGAAATGCCCAAGTGCAAAGTAAGTCAGGAGGATGTTGGGCTTGGGGTAGATGATTTGTAAAGGTCCCTTCTGACCGAAATCACTCAGTGATTTCTCTGAGACAAAGCTGACTTCCCGGGGTCTGCCTTCCCTGCGCAGCTGTTCACGAGCCTACAGAGCATCTCCTCCCACTGACGCGCTGTCAAGGCAGCGACCTGGGACGGCTCTGCCCCACAGCGCCCTGGCAGCGCTCTGCAGAGTTACTGGCAGCGGGACCAAAGAGATGCTCTGAGTGTTGACGTTTCCTGCTGGTGGGTGTTTTCTCTTCTGGGTATTTTCTGAGTCTCTGTGAAACTTTCTCATCTCAGCCCTTGGGTCTGGCAGAACGGGCCCTTTTGCCAACGACTCAGCTTCGTAACTGTGCCTTGAAGAATGAGTGGTTCAAGCATCACCACTACTTTTTAGTGGCAGCTTTCAGTGACCTTCTGTGACAGGTTAATGTTAGGCAGGGGCATTTTCAGTGCGTTTAAAAGGAAATAGATACAACCACCTTTCAAATGAGTTACCTGGCTCTGGGAACCCATTGCTGCCTTGCTCGGTTCCCCTGGAGCCAGCCTGTGAGCAGATTCTCTGCTGTAAGCGCAGCAGCCGCTTGCAGGCTGTGGGTAGTGAGGCACCTTTCTGCACAGCTTTTAAATGAAACTGCTGATGTGCTTGGCAAACCTGAAGACTTGAAAGACTCCCTGTTGCACTGAGTATTTCTCATGACATTGTGGTGCAAAGGAAGCCATAAAACTACTCAGTGGGGAGAAGATAAAGGGAAGTAGGATCAGAGACCAGAAGGAGCAAACCATTCCCTGGTGCCGGGCTCTGGAAAACACCAGTAATATAATAGAAACGAGGAGAGAAGATTCATGATCTTTCTTTATGGCATAGTACGCCTCTTGTGTAGAAGAGAGGACAATACCCTAACTCTCCGGGCTCTTTCATTACGGAAAAATATCTGCACAGGCATTAATCTTCCCTAAGGCTGAGCTGCTAGCTGCAGAGCAGAGGGGTGGGAGAACTCCGCAGCTGGTTGATGTCAGAGGGCTCCACTTCAGGGGGGAGGAGGAGGGCGACAGGATGGGGGGAGCCGCAGCGAGGGCTGCTGTCCCATCTTCCCACTTTGCTGCCAGTGCCTGGGCAGCTTGAGGGACTTGCGAATCAGCTGCCGCAGCGCTGGGGCTCACCGTGGCAGAGTAAACCCTGCTGATGCGCTCTGAGACGCTGCTGTGACCTGCAGCGCGGCTGCAGCTGGCTGGATGCACCGTGGCTGCCTACAGCCCGCGGGGGAAATCGGGTGGCAGCCAGGGACAGCAGCCTCAGGAGCCTCCAAAGCTACTGCCTGCCAGGCCCCCCTGCCTGCCGGAGCCATGTTGGTTACTTTTGGAAGCCGTTAAGTTTTGTGACAACCTTGGATGTCAATTTTTTTTGTTGCTTTTCTGTTGCTGCACAGAAGAAAAAGAACTAATATTATGTGGTACTTCCTTTTTGATTTCCAAAAACTTATCGTAAGTTCCTGTGACTGATACAACCAGCAGTGGTTTAGATATTTAACCTTTTTCTGCAACAGTCGTTAAATAACCTGATATCTTGTCTAACTTCCTACAGACCCTTTTTAAAGGACAGGACAAATCGTGTGAATCCACCCTTAGACCCAGTCTCTAAACTAGTCCGTGTAAGTAGAAATTTTTTGAGTCTAATTTTGTATTTCATGCTTGAAGTGAGTCGGGACAGAACAGGGTTCCCAAATCAGGGTAGTGAGCTCCTGACCCCAATGGGGTGCAGTCAACAGATTGCTAAATAGCTGTCAAGAAGTTATTATAACTAATTATTTTTCAGATGAACTTAGTGTGGGAGACACATCCTCTGCCCGTGCACTGGTGGGTGTTGTGTTGTTGTTCTGTTGACAGCTGCTTTGTCGCCTTTTGTCACCTTTGTCTTCATGTGGACGTCCCCTGGGCTAGCAGGGCTCGGGCAGGAGCAAGCTGTCAGGTTTTGACCAGGCTGAGCTCTCCCTGGGGCTGAGGTTCCCTTTGTCTCTCCAGGTTGATAAGAACAAGGATGTGCTCAGAAACGTGGCGAAGGGCCCTCAGAGGGATGGCAAGCTTGGTACCAAATCCACAGAGCACGTTGGCCATACTGCTCCACAGAAGTCTTCAAATACATCATCCCAGAGAGCAGCGGTGGCGCGTCCAGAGCCGCCGAGAAAGAGCGCAAGGCCTCCCATGGGGCTCATGCCAAGTATAAGCCACCATACACAGCCCAGAGGGAGGCTCCCGGCTTCAAACCCCGGTCACCTAAATCCAGAAAGGAGCAAGAAGCCTGCACGGGAGACTGCAGCACCTCAGGCTGGAAGTGAGCACCCCCCTCCTGAGGCACCTTGCTCCCTGAGTGAGGGGCTGCGGGACAGGCTGGTCTGCAACAAGGAAAACGTCCGAGCACAAGCCTCTGCGCGCCCTGTGCAGAACAGAGTTTTTCAGTCTGATGGAAACAATCTTGGGAGCAAGAGAGACTTGGCTCGCAGACAAAGCTCAGCCACAATGTCAAGAACAATCATGGACCCAAAGGACAGAATTAACAGCCGCCAGGCTAAGGAAGAGCCGATTCAGGATAAATTCAGGAAAACCCTGCCAGGCTCAAAAAGCACATCTCAAAAACTAAGTGTCAAAACTCAGCCGTTGCAGCCCCCTCGGTTACTTAGTGCTTCTACTAATTTGCTACATAAAAAAACAGAGGCAAACCAGGAAAAAACTAATACGGCAAGGGAACCTGTAGGAAAGCCACTGGGCATAGTTCCAGCGGGAGGTCTGAAGCACCACAGTAGAGACCCCCAACTGAGAAGATCTCCCACAAAGCTTCTGGCCTCCAGCAGGCCCCGTGGCACCACAAACATGAAATCCAGCCTGAAACCAGGGAGCACCGTGCCATGGCAAAGGCCCACAGCTAAAGAGGAGGCGGGTAGGAAGGAAGTGAAGGTGGTGCCTCCCAGACACACAGCGGCATCCCGAGCGGCAGTCCCCCAAAACCAGCCTCGCAGCATACACGGCTCCAAAACTCAAGCAACTGCGAGTGATTTTAGCGGCAGAGATAGGCTTAAACCAAAGCTGCCCATGGGAAGTGGAATCCAGGCTAGGCGTGTTCCCAAGACCCCATCGGCTGCGGACCGTAAGTAAGTTGCAGCTTTGGCCAACTGTCCTCACCTCCAGGGGACAGCAGAGTTTAAAGTGTTTAACCGGGTGAACCAGCACCAATCTGCTGGAAACAGGGTCCCGAGTCCCCTTATCAGTGAATCCCTGCTTGGAACTTGGTGCCCCAGAAGAGAGGAGGGTGGGGAAGAGATTTGGTGGTACCCTGGCTTCCTCTGCCACCAGTTCACCCAGCAGGAGGAGAGTGTGCAGCCGCTTTCCTGTTTTATCTTCAAGGCACTGTTAAATTTGAGAGGGTTTTCCTTTCCCAGCCTGGAGCTCGGATGCTTTTTCAGGATAGATGTGCTGGTTCTTCCTGAGCAGCTGAAGTTGGCTAGAGGGAGATTCCGAGGGAGAACAGTAGCCTGGCAAGTGTTGCCGGTCTGCTGGGGTGGTAACAGCGATCCCTTGCTCCTTTAACAGGAAACAGCTGGAGGAGTGGTTGGCATCCAAAGGCAAGATATACAAGCGGCCACCTATGATGCTGCTTCAGAAAAAGGCAGTGAAGCTGTCCTGGAGAAATGTCAAGGAGAAAGAAAAGCAAGAGAAACCGGAGCAGCTCTGCCTGGAGAAGATCGATGACATATTGACTGAGTGCCTGAAGCTCGTTGAGGAGGTGGGAATGGGAAAGGAGCAACTCGAATGGGCTCCTCTTCTCCTGGAGCATCCCAGGAGATGAGAGCTATGTCCCCCCAGCAGCACACTGCGGTTTGGAGCAAGCGTTCTTGCTCGCTTGGTTGCAGTTACTTTTCCTACCCAACATCATATGTAGGAAAAGTAGAAGTCCTGGTGGAGTTATGGATAGGCCAAAGGCACGCAGCGCTGTGTCCTAACCGGGAAAACGGAGCAACAGCCGGTCATGGGGCCTGTGTGTGTCCTTGCCGGTGTCCTGGTACGCGGCGGTGCAGTCCGCAGCAGGAATTTCTGCGGCAGCAGCCCAGGCTGATTGAGCCAACTTGGGGTATGTCCCTGGTGGACCTCAAGGCTGCTGTGAAGTATCACCTCTGGGAATGCTGACCGCGAGCCCCGCTCTGGGATTTAGTGGCTCCATTAGTGCCAGCACTGAGGAGTCAGTCCCTTGACATCCCTCTGAAATACTGGACTCATTTTACCACGGGGAAAATAGAGGCAGGAAAGCTGTTATCTGTCCATGGTCACAGAAGACTTGCAAAACCAAACTCTCCATACACTCCTTTTCCTAGAGAGCGCTGGGAGAGCAGTTATGCGCCAACAGCTCCCCCAGCGCGCGCCTCTGGCCCTTGCCATTGACACCTTTCTCTGTGACCTCGCACTTCTTGTAGGGTGTCCAGGCAGAGGACATCTCTGCAGTGCTGTCCCAAGTGCCCCAAGCAGAGAAATTTGCCAAGTTCTGGATCTGCAAAGCGAAACTTCTCGCCCGGATCGGCCCTTTTGATGTGACGGGGTTGTACAAAGCAGCAGTCTGCGCTGGTGCTGCGGTGAGTGAGACACTTCTTTTCCATGGCTCCCCGTGTTCCCTGACTCTGCAGCAGCAGGTCTCCTCAAGATCCAGGGGTCGGATTTTGGGATGAGTTTAGCAACACTAGCCACCGGTGAAAAAGCCCTTTAGAGCTGCCGGTCCCATTTTGTCCCATAGAAACACCTTTAAGCAGGCAGTGCCGTGCGGGCATGAATGGGGTCAGGGGAGGACACGCACCCTGCTCTGTGTCGGAGCGGTGGCTGGAAGCGATGTGACGGCAGCTCTGTGCTGGTCTGGGCGGCGTAAGTGCAGCATCTGGTGGGATTTACCAGGGTAAACGCTGTGCAGGGCGGATGCCTGCCCAGCCGTGCCTGTGCGCTGACGGATCACACCTGGCGAAGGGAAACTGCAGCCTTTTGCCACTGGCTCCGGCACGGGGTGTCACGACACAGCAAAAAACCTTTTCCCCTGTTCGGTTGTAACTCTGGTCTCCGTTCTCAAGTCAGGCCTGCCTTGACCTGCATTCTGCTTTTCCTGCAGCCGCTTCAGGAGCTCAGAGAAGTTGTCCTCGATATTTTGAAGGCTGCAGGCCAAACATCGGAAGGTAACATGTGCATATGGGGGCTGGCTGGCGGGCTGGAGCACGGGCAGGCTGGGGGTCCCTGCTGCTGCAGGCAGGGAAGCAGCATGGTTTGCAGTCTGTCCCAGCACCCCGTGTCCCTTTTGACTTGGATGGAGACAGTGTTGTGAAAGTCCACAACCCTGGTCTCAAAAATGGGGCAAGATTCCTCTGCCAGGGCTGGGCACTGTCCCAGTGCATCGCACCTCCGTAGCAAGGTGCCCTCGCCTGTGTCCGGAGTGCCGCAGTGTTGGAACCCCTCCCAAGCTGCCGCTCTCTGCCCTCTGCAACCATGCTGCCCTTTTCCTCTCCCGTCAGGGGAAAAGGCTGAGCAGCCCGTTCCTTGCGAGCCTACAACACCTTGCCCAAACGAGAGGCAGCACGTGGCAGTGACTCCCTGCCCGACGGGGAGATCCCTGACCAGCCTGCCCGTCTCGGTCAAGTTACAAGTTACGTCTGCATCCAGGTAAGGCTGAGCTGCCCGCTCCTGGCAGCAAGTGCCCTCTCTGCCACCGCTCCTCTGCAGGGTTTACCTAAAGGCTCTTGTCCTCTCCACAGAGGAAAGGAGTTGCTGGGAGGCCGGGAGCTGAAATTCCTGACACCGGTGCGGCGCTCGCTGCGGATAGAGGGGGCTGGGAGCCACTACCCAGAGATGCTGAAGGACCATGACCCCGTGGTGTCATCCCTTAGTGAAATCCTGGATGCTGAGGAGGAGACTCAGTTCTTCTTCCGTAAAAACAAGGCTTTGCCAGAGGTGGCGGAGCTGGAAGGTTTGAGTTTGTATCCCCCAGAGTGCTGCTGAGGGATTCCCAGCAAGGTGCAGGCTGCTTGCTCCCCCATGCTGCCTTGCACACACTCCACTGACTCTTGTTGCCTCTCAGATGTGAATATGTAGAGGAGGCACGTAATAACCCTCTTTTAAATATACAAGCACTGTTTATAAATATATACAAACTTGCAGTAGAGATGGAGTGTGGCCTAGTGAGTAGTGTGCAAGGTCTGGGCTTGGAGACATGGGCTGTCCCCCTTGGGACCGCCCTTGGCTCCTCTGCTGCGTTGTGCCCTGATTTTCCTGCTGTCGGATGATTTCAGACAGACTCTGCAGCGCGCCAGGCACCTTCCGGTGTTTTGGAAGCAATATCCTGAGGGATTTCCTCAGGGCAGCGTTGTGCCCTACCTGGACAGCATCTGGAGGGTTCCCGCTGGGAGCCACGCACGGACCCGATGTCTCAAGTCCCGTGCAGCAGCGCCAGCTGTGCCCGGCCGGTGAGGGGCTGGAGGGACTGGGGTACCTGCGGTACCCTGCTTCCGCACGGGCCCCAGCGAGGCTGAAGGCGGCACAGGCAAGGGGTGCAGAGGTCCTCGGGATGCAGCCGTCCGGCTCTGGGAAGACCCCTGGGCACGGCTGGGGGTCCAGGATGGGCCAGCCCACCCCTGTGAGCGTGCTCGGGGCCCCTACAGCAGCCCCCCTCCCTCAAGGGCTGTTCTCACTCCCAGAGCAAATAGCAGCACTGGCTGCTGGTGACGGGCCGGTTGCTGGGGGCTGGCACGGTTCCCCGCTGCGGGAAGAGCAGTAAAGCAGTGCGACTGCCATGAAAGGTGGAGGGCAGCCCCGTCGTCACCCTCCTGTACCCAGCAAGTGGTGGTCCTGTCCTCATCCCGCCCTTTTGCCTCCTCCCGATACAGCCAGCACCAGCGTTGGCTCAGCATCTTTATTGAGAACCTCACTGTTGGAAGAAGTCAGAGCAGGATCTGGAAGTCCCGGCAGACCTTGTCCCCCTCCTCCGGAGTGCAGGACAGTGCTGGCAGAGGTGTCTCGGGGTGGCCACGCTCTGCCTGGGGGCTTGCACTTGTCCCAGCTACTGGCCGAGGATTTGGGAATTTCCCTTTGCCCCCCACCTCCCAGGCTCGAGGGCAAAGCAGTTTTGGTTTAAAATAGCCAATTTTATGTCTGCAGTGCCAGGAGTTTAAGTCCCTTTTATAAATAGAAAAGGATAGAAAACAGAAGCGGGTGACAGCAGGGAAAAGGGATTCCTGGGGAGCAGCAGTCGCCTCCAGAGGTCTCCTATGTCTGAGCAACGTCACCCACCTCCACCCAGAGCCCAGCGCTGCGGTGAGCCCGGGGTTGGAGCTGCTGGGACCACCAACCGGTGCAAGGTGGGCTTCCAGCGATGCCCAGAGCCGCAGCGCTGCCGACTCTCCCCAGCACTGGGTGGCCCCAGACTGGCATCGAGCTGGCCGGGAGACGCAGCTGATGCCAGGGGGGCCACGACTGGAAGCGGGGGGCACTGGGCAGCCCATGGGCTCAAGGACCCGGCTCCTGGCGCAAGCGGGAGAAGGGGCACCACTGCACAGGGAGAGGCGTGACATGGGGCATGGGCCAGGGCCACCAGCCATCCTGTGGCCATGGGAGGCGGTGGCTGGCCATGGGTGGCTTCGGTCTGCCAGCTGGCAGTGGTCCAGGGCTACCGAATGCCCCCATGTGGGCTGTCACCTGCCAGCTCAGCAGCCGTTGGTGCTGGGGTGGGCTCAGGCTTCTCCATCATCCTCCTCCTCCCCGCTGGAGTCTGGGGGGACCCCAGTGACCTGCGATGGAGGCGGGGGGGGGGCTCAGTGGGCACAGGACCCCACCGGCATGGGGGTGCTGCTGCTGGGACTCCCATGCCCCTCTGTCCCCTGCCACCCACCTGCTGGCCGGGGTGGCTGTGCCAGGTCAGCCAGGGGGCCAGGGCCATGCCTGCCTCCCCCGTGTCCAGGCGGCCGTGCTCCACCGTCGACTCGTGTGCCATCTGCGGCAGGGAGAAGGCTTGTGGAGAGGGGCCGGCACTGGCCAGCCGAGGGGCTGGGTGCCCACCAAATGTCCTCATCAGCCCCATACCCCCCTCCTGAGGCAGGGAGGGAAACTGAGGCATGGCGGGTGAGTCGGGGGCGGGGGGGGCTGCGTACCAGGACCGGGGGTGCCCGGAAGAGGTAGCTGAAGGGATAGTAGAGGAAGTTGATGAAGGAGGCGGCATAAAGGTCTGCGTAGCGCATCAGCTGGTTGGCAAAGAGCGTCTGGCGCGAGCCACAGCGGAAGAGGCTGCCCATCTTCCCATAGCACATGTCCATCTCATGCGTGACTTTCTGTGGGCACAGTGGGGGGAAGGTCAGGGCACCCAACAGCCCCCCCCGGGGTGTCCCCCTGCGGGGGGATCTGGGGCAGGGGGGGGCTGGCGTAGTGCCCTGGGTGTCACCTGGATCCGACGCTTGATGGAGCTGATGTCTGGGCGCTCGCTGCTGCCACTGTCCAAATGCCTGGAGTGGGAGAGACCCATCTGGGGGCTCACCCGGAGGGGCCCCCACAGGCGCCTGCACCCCCCCTCCCCCCTGCCTGCCCCGAGCCCACTCACTGGTACAACTCCGCCAGGAAGAGGTCCAGGCTCCGCAGCTCCTCAAACAGCTCTGCAAGGACAACGGGGACGGATCAGTGCGGGCCAACGGCCCCCGCTTCCCAGCACGACTGACACGGCGGGTGGGGGCACGTCCCACCAGGGTCAGTTTTGCCATCGAGCCAGGTAGGAGGCTCCGGCCACCTCCCCCTGGGGCTCGGCCATGTCCAAGGCTGGGCAGGGTCTATGTCCCTGGCCAGGTGCTGCTCACCGCTCTTCTCCGTCCAGACCTGCAGCTCGCGGGCCAGCTCGGGCACCACCAGGAAGGTGCGCCAGCCCTGCCGCTTCTTGGACTTGAGGATGTCCCCGAAGATGTGGTCCCCCATGTAGAGGATGTCCTTGCCTTTCACGCCCAGCAGGTCACACACCACATCCGAGGATCCTGCGACAGCGGGACGTCAGGGCGAGGGTGCGGGCAGGTCCCTCCCCGTGCTGCCCGCGGAGCCCGGCCGGGTGCTCACCGCCGGAGTAGACGGCGCAGTGCTGTAGCGGGCCGGTGTACGTCCCGATGCGCAGCTTCCCCGTGTCCTGTGGGACGAGAGAACACCGGGATGGGGGGGATGTCGGGGGGAGGTTTACCACTCTCTGTGACTGCCCGGTGCCCGCCCGATGGTGAACACCCCCGACTGTCCCCACGGGAGCCCCCACCATGCCCAGATGGTGCCCACCGCCCCCCCACAGCGATGGAGGGGTCCCCCACCGTGTTGACTTGGCGCAGGACGGTGCCCTCAGCAAAGAAGAGTGGCTTGCGGGTGTCTACCACGATGAGGTCGAAATAGGATCGCCAGGGACGCTGCGGGGTCTCAGCCTGCCGAGTGTTGGCATGGGGTGGGGTCAGCGAGGGGCTGCCGATGGCACCCCCCCCACACACACACACCCCCGGCCCCAGACCAGGGACAGACTCACCTTGTCCCCATCGCTGAAGTCGAACAGGTAGGACATGATGGCCTGCAAGGACACCCGGCGTCTTCACCACTTCACCCCGCTGGCGGGGCTTTAACACCCCAGCCCGGGGCAAGCTGGAAGCGGGAAGGGGGAGGGGGGTGCAGGCACAGGCAGCCCCTACTCACGTCAGTGTAGTTGTAGTCGCTGTTGGTGGCCAGGAAGACCTTCCCCACCTCCTTCATGCGGCTCAGCAGCAGCGGCACGCGGGGCTGGCAAGGGGCAAGTCAGCAGAGGGGCCGCAGGGACCACGGGGACCTGGCCAAGAGGACTGGGGGGGTGGTAGAGCGGGGGGTGGGGGCCACAGATACTCACATCCTTCACCACGTATTTCTCCAGGTTCTCCAGTGTCTTCTCCTTCAGGCAGCCCTGCAGAGGGAACGGATGGATCTGGCCAAAACCTCCGGGGGGGGGTGGGGAGGGGGGGCATTCCCAGCACTCTGAGCTCCTCCCCTCTTCCCCCCCCCCCCCGCCCACTGCACCCACCGAGAGGTGGACGTGGTCCATGGCCTCACGCACATCCTGGAACATGCTGCGGAAGGACATGAAGAGGTTCCCATGCTTGTAGCCGGTGTCGCAGCTGCAACAGTCAGAAAAAAGGGAGGGGGTGAAGACACCCCACCCCCATCATCCCACCCCAGATCCACAAGGTCCAGGCCCCCACCCACCACCTCCCTCTTACTTGACGTATCTGGAGCAGTTGGTGAAGAAGTCCACGAGACAGGCGTAGAGGTAGGCCTCTGCCAGGGAGGGGGCTGTGAGACGGGACACGGGGGGGGGGCGGGGGGGCACGGCGCCCCTCGATGGGGGAGAAGCGCAGCGGGGTGGGGGGGGGGACGGGGTCAGATCTCACTCACCAGTGAGGTTGAAGAGGGTGTTGAGGATGTGGAAGCGCTTCATGTCATCCCGCTGGATGAACTTGTTGGGGTAATAGTGGAGGATTTCGGCCCTGGGGAGGGAGCACAGAGCTGCACCCCATGCTGAGGGTCCCCTGCCCCATCGCACCCCCCCCGCCCCGGGTGGGCGGTCCCGGACTCACCCCTTGAGGAAGCGGAAGCCATGGGCACAGACCAGCAGGTTCCCGTGGGAGTCCACCTTCAGCAGGTTCCCATACAGGGCGTCGAACACCAGCCCCCTGTGCCACGCTCCCTGTCAGCAGGTGGGGGGTCCCACTGACACCCCCACCCTCTGCTCCCTCTCCCCCCCCCGCCCAAAACTCACCGGGTGGGGAAGGTGGGGTCGTACTTGTAGGCGAGGATCTCGTGGGGGTACCCAATGGAGACGAGGTGCTCCAGCAGCAGGGCGAAGGCCAGCTCCTCATAGTCGGGCGACTTGTACACTGTAGGGGCCAGGAGGGGCAGCGTGGGCAGGGGCTGGGGGGGTTCCACTGCCCCCCACCTCGCCTCAGCACCCCCCACCCCAAAAACGCACTGGCCAAGGTGTAGTCCATGTCAAAGCCAAAGCACTTGATCTTCTCCAGCGCCAGACTCCGGTTGACGAAGATCCTGGGGGACAACCCGGGGGGGGGGGGGGTTATGGGGTGTGTGGGGGTGTCTAGGGCTGGGGGGGGGCACGGAGGAGGGGATGGGGACCTGTCCCCACGTCGCCTGTCCTTGGCCAGAGGGCTGGGGGGCACGGGCTGCACGCCCGCCCTGGCCCAGGGGCCGGACAGTGAGTTATTGGAGCAGAAAAATGGGCTTTTGAGCTGGAAATGGAGCCCTGGGGGGAGGGGGGGTGGGAAGGGGGGGATGGTGAGCCCCCTGTTTTGGCCTGCACCCCCCGGCGTGTCTCCATGGGGCCCCCTCAGGGCCGCTGCCCCTTCCCGCCCGCCCCCAGGAGTCCTCCCCGGTACCTGCCACCCCCGGGGTCCTTCCCCCAGGTCCTGCCCCCCCCTCCACAGAGTCCCCCCCGACCCCCCCCAACCCCTTTCCCCGCCGCTCCAGGTCCCGCTGTCCCCGATCGGACCCCCCCGACCTCCCCCCGCCCCCGCTCCTGCCCCCATCCGCCGCCCGCCTCCTCCCCCGCGTCCCCCCAGCCCCACCGGTGCTGGCAGTCCCTCCGCAGCGCCCGCGGGTCGCCCGGGCCCGGGGCCGCCGCCGAGCCGCGCTCCCCCTCGCTGCCCATCGCCGCCGCCTCCGGCCACGGCCTCCGGCCGCCGCTTTAACGGCGCCCCGCGGGACCGCCCCGCCCCGGCCCCCCCCCCCCGCCCCGCGGCCACCGGCCCCCGGCCCGGCCCCCCCCCCCGGGAGCAACAGCCGCGACGGGACCCGGCTGGCGACCCCCAAAACGGGGCGGTGACCCCCTCCCCGTGCCTCCCCCCAGAAGGGGCTCCCCGGACCGTGACACCCCCCACCCCCCCGGGCCGTGCCCCAGCGGCCCCCCGGGGGATGCGCCCTCCCACGGCCCCGGCCCCGACGGCGCCAGCAGCGCCCGGCCGGGCCTGGAGCCCCCGGGCTGGTGTTTGCCCAGCGGGGCCGCTGGCAGCGCCCGGCCGCGAATCATTAACCGGGGTCAAGGACCGGCCCCGCCGCCGCCCCGACGGGCGCTCCCGGGCTCGGCGAGGGAGCGGGAGGGGCTGCACGGCTCAGGGCCCACCCCCGGCACCTCGCACCGCCAGAGGGACAGGGACGGGAGGCGGCACCCACGGCCCGTGGCACGCAGCCCAGCGCCAGCGGCGAGTGTCCCGGGCGGGACCTTTCCCCGGCCCCGCGGGTCGCATCCCCGCGGCAGCTCCGCCAGGCACATTCCCGACCCTGTCCCCCGATCCCGGGGCTCAGCACCTCCGGGGGAAGCACTTGGTGTCCCCCAGCCACCTGCCCTGGCCCAGGGCCAGCCCTGGCACTTGCCCGCAGCCCTTGCGACATCCCGGTGCCGACCCGCTGACGTGGGTCCCCGTGACTGGCCTTGACCCCCCGGGACAGGAGGGAGCATCACTGGGGCACCCGGGGGAAGGTGGAGGGGACAAGCAGGGGCAGCTCCTGCCCCGGGGGGTGAGCGGGAAGGGGGCTGGTAACAGGGCAAGGAGCCGCTGTTGCAGCACAGTGCCACAGCTGCCCCCAGGTGTGGGGCCCCGATAACACCCCCCCCACGGCTGGGGTGCAGCTCGGGGCTGTTTACAGCAGGTCCCGTGACACTGGGGGACACGCGGGGCTCTTATCAGCCACCCCAGCCCCAGCTCCCTCCCAGGGCGTGGGTCCAAGGAGGGGCAGGAGAAAAGCCACGGGGCGGCATGTGACAAGGGACAGGGCCCAGGGCCACCCCGGCACCCCCCCTTCCCCCCCAGGAGCACTGACAGCGCTGGTGTAGGAAGGAAATCTTTATTGAGTCCGAGGTAGCAGCAGTGAGGGGGGGTGGGGGGTGCCCCCCCCAGGCACCCCAAGCAGGATGGGTGGGCAGCGCCTGGTGTCAGCACCACTACAGCAAGGGAGGCAAAGCTGAAGAGTACAGCCCACGGTGGGGGGTGCCCCGCAGCCCCCAAGCCCTCCCAGGAGGGGCAAGGACCAGCCCTGGTCCTTACTGAAGGAGCAATCACTGCCAGGGGATCTGAATTAAGTCATTAAAAATAAGAAAAGTGGCTTCCCGTAACTGCTAATCTAAAGCTACAGCGCAGCAGGGGAGTCACACCGGGGGCAGGCACAGCCTCAGCGCTGCACCCCCCCAGAAACTTAGCGCCAAGACATTTATATTAAAAAAAAAAATAATATATATATATACACACACTTCAGTGACAACACTATGCAGAACTGAGGAAGCTCCAGAGATGATGGCAGCCCCCATCCCGCACCAGGACGAGCCTTCCTGGCTCCTGGAGAGGAAGGTGGCAACAGGGAAGCAGGAACAGCAGGAGCCCCGGAGCCCTCACAGCCTCAGGACAGCGTACTTGAAGACAGCCATGATGGCAGCACTGATGAGACCCGAGATGGGGACGGTGACAAACCAGGCCATGAAGATGTTGCGGAAGAGGCGCCAGTCCACTGCCTTCCTGGAGCGCAGCCAGCCCACCGAGACCACCGAGCCCACCTGCCCGAGGAGCCAGGACACCATTCAGCACGGCAGGGGGATGGAGCAACTCCCCCGTGTCCCACCACCACTCCCGGGGGACACACACACACACACACACACGTGACACCAGGGTCTTGCTCCAGCCCCTTGGGGACCCAGGAGAGCCCAGGACAAGGAGCTGCCAGCTCAGAGCAGCACAGAGCCCCAGTTCCCACGGCTGCTCGACCAAGCCCAAGGGTCCATCAAAGGGGTTTTGTTCTCCCCTCACCCCCTCGAGTGCCCCCTCACCCAGCCCTGGGAAGCCACCGTCACCCCATTGAGATGTAAATGCAGAGCTGGGACCTGAAGGACAGCCAGCAGCCCACGCTGGGGACCTCCCACACAGCTCAGCCTTCTTAGCACCAAGACTCGGGGCGGGGGGGGGGGAGGGAAGCCGAACTCACACTGAGCCGGCACCATCCCCTCCTGCCACCCCCACCTACCTTGCAGTGGGTTGTGCTGATGGGGAGGCCGACATTGGAGGCGATCACCACTGTCAGAGCAGACGCCAGCTCAATACTGAAGCCGCTGTGGGGACAGAAAGCGCGTGAGACCCTGCGCACCGGAGCCCCCGGCAGACCAGGCTGGCTTAGCCCAAGCTGGACCTCGGACTGCCCCCCTGCCACCCCCAGGCAGGGTCAGCTCCTCCCTTGGCTCTCCAGAGCCCCAGGCCGATCCCCCAAGGGATGCAGGGAGGTGTTACAGGGCCACACGTGGCCCAGCTCCACCACCTGAGCAATGAACCCGCCCCCCCACGAAGGGCTCCAGGAGCAGGAGGCAGCTCTAGGACTGCCTGAAGCCTCCCCCTGCCGCAAGGCAGGCCTTACCTCGATGGCGTGATGGGCGTCAGGTCCTTCCCCATCGTCTGGATGACTCTTCTTCCCCAGACCCACAAGCCAATGCAAATCCCCACACCTCCATAGAGCAGCAGCCAGAGGGGAGTTGCCACCTTGGTAGCCACATCACCTGTCTGATAGACCAGGTAGAGCGCAACCAGGGGCCCTATGGCATTGCTGGAAGAGAAAGGAGAGCTGGTCTAGAGGGCCAGAGGCTCTGGGCAAGGAGGGCACCAGCTCCAGCTAGCAACCCCACCAACTCCTGCTGGCCCAACTCACCTGACATCGTTGCCACCATGAGCGAAGGAGCCAAAGCAGGCTGTGAGGATCTGCAGGAACTGGAAGAGGAGGGACACCTCAGGCTTGTCCTGGTCATGCCATTCTTCCAGGGAGGTACTGCTGCCCTTGCGGTCGCTGATGCCCATCTCCACCTGGGCTGTGTTCAGATCCACATCAGCCGCTGGGTGGGCATCGGCCACTGCGTTGCAGTAGCTGGTGTAGCTGTCCATGCGGACCCTCTTCTTGGTGTCCGCCACGGGCCAGGTCAGCTTCTCCGTCTCCTCACCCTCCTTGGCACGGAGGGAGTCCAGGGGCATGCCGCAGATGGCCATGGTGTAGGAGGTGTAGCTGTTGTTGCGCCGCAGGGGCTTGTCCCCCGAGTCCCCCATGCAGTCCCCCATCTTGGCCAGGTGCAGTTTGTGCAGCAACTCCTTGTAGAGGCCAGAGTCCTTGTGCACGGTGTGGTACTGGTACTGCCCGCTGGAGCTTATCTGGTGGCCCACGGCCTGGTTGAACTGGACAAGGTTGCCATTGGGCAGCCGCACGGCTCCTGCCAAGAGACAGTGGGGGTTTAGCAGCTGGGGGTACCTGGAGTGGGGTACGACCCCCGTCCTCCTGTACTGCCGCCCCCCACTCACCACTGTCAATGCTGGTTTCCTTCAGGTCAAGGCTGGGGAGCTTTTCCTGCTCCGGGGCCTCCTCCGGGTCCCCCATGTTGAAGGAGACTGTCCTCTCCTCCACCACCACCCGGTGGGGCACGGCCGACCCCACATCAGCAATGGGGCTCTTGGCATCGCCCAAGGGCATCTTGGGCTCTTCATGGTCCTCCTTTGGGCTGATGTTCTTCTCCATCAAGGGGCTTTCAGAAGGACTGGATTTGATCTCTCCTGGGAAGGGAGGCAGGTGCTATCAAAACCCCTTCCCACCACCACACCCAACACCAGGAGCAAGCCCACACCCCCGACCACTCAGATTTATGGCAGCTAAATAAAATTTACAGCTTCCCCCCATCCTGAACTCTGGAAACTGCTGGGCAGTCACACTTTGTCCCGGGCACGACAGCCAAACCATCACAAGCCAGCTCATCTCCTATTTTTAGAGCCCCCACACCCACACGGGGTGTGGTGAGCACCATTATGGGGCTTCTGTGCCCGTTCTTCCAATGGCAGAGGTTCCTCTTCAAGCCATGTTTGTCCCTTCCCCATTCCCAGAGGATGTGGGATGCTCTGGACCTGCTTCTGGGGTGGCTGTGACCCCTGAAGTTGATGGGAAGGTGCCCAGGAGAGACCAGCTCCTCCACCAGCCCATCAGCTCCTGCCGGCAGGACTCGCCTGCCTGGGCTCCTCTCCAGCTCCCGCTGGTGGGTGACAAACCCAAACAGGAGCCGGTCTCCACCTCCCGAGGGCAGCCTGGTTTCCTGTCCCACTGGAATTGCCAAAGCCAGCAGCACCAAGCCCTGGAAGCTGAGGCTGTTACACCCCCTCTACCAGGAAAAGCATGTTTCCTCCAGGTGAAAAACATGAGGTCAGCTCCTTCAGACAACAACAAAAGCCACCTCCTTGTCACAAACATAACCATTTTCCAGCCAGTTTGTGGGCCGCGAGGGCCCGGCTGTGGCATCCAGCCCCTCACCCTGGCATCAAGCCCCTGCAGAGCTCATCCCCCCCTGCACCACCCCCACCTCCCAGCAATGCTCCCCAGCAGGCAGGGGAGGCCGCCTCGCAGGCAGGAGTTAAGCCAAAGCTCGAACAGCTGGAAGAATGTCAAGGGCAGCCATAAAGCTGTTAGTCACACCCCAGTTACACCAGTCTGGCAAGGACACTGGTTATCCCCTCATCTCCAGCTCCTTCAGAGCCCCAGACTGCACACCACATTTATATGCAAGACCACACACGGCTCCAGGAGAGCTGCCCGTACTTCTCAGGAGGCAGAGCTCGGGACTGCTCTTTTGGATGCCTTTCAATAGATTTATTATTTCCCCCCCCCTCCCAGGGAAAGGATTTCATCAGCTTACACGCTTTAAACTTGTGATCTGCATCTTCCAGGCCAAAGATTGATCAGCAGGTATGCAGAGGATTAAAGGTTACACTGGTTAACAGGAAGGTTGTCTCCTGCCTCCTCCTCTTCTACATTAAAGGGCGAAACGGGGCTGTTTAATATCGCCCACTGTCCTGTGTGGCTCAAGGAGAGCTCGCCCTGCTCAGAAATCAGCCACCAGACGCCGCTGGGAAACACAACGGTGACTTCCCGGGGGATTCTGGGGTCCCCAGAGCGGCGTCGTGGTGCTGCTGGGGGTTAGGAGCAGGCAGGGTCCAGCTCACAGGGATGCGCCCCAGTGACTCAGGGTTTGCAGAGCAGCTTAAGTGATAACCGACGCTGAGGATCCCTGCTAATAACGGCCCTGCGGCTAATGAGATCTCCCGCTGGGAAAAGAAGTTGGTTAGTCCGAGCGTGCCCTTCCCCAAAGGATTGCAAAGAAAGAGGTGTTACTTACGTTCAATTTTCTTCTTCATTCTCGGACATACAAAGAACCAGACGACAAGAGCACAGACAACAGCACTCCCCGCCGAAATTAGGAGGATACCCCACAGAGGAAGTTTGTCAAAGCCCAGCACTAGGAAATAAAACAACGGATCTTTGAAAAACCTCTGGGCAAAAGCCTCCTCGACATATGACTCTGCTCTTCCCAACACGGGGACTCCATCACCTGCGACATCCCTGAGCTAATTCACCTGCCAGGGAGAAAGGCTGTCGGAAAGCCACCGCTGAGCGCACCGAAACCTCAACCCACGCGGCATTTCCCCCCCAGGTTACAGTCTCCCCCATCAAGGGCTAATCTTTCACACGTGCAGACACTTTCTCCTCCCTCCCACAGCCAAAGCCCATCGGGGACCGGTGTCTGCCCTGAGCAGGGACAGGAGGCTCCTCGCTTGCTGCAATGTCAAAAAAAAAAAAAAAAAAGAACCACACACACACCTCGCCAGCCGGCAGGGCTGCTGCAGCGACAGCACCGCTTACCCCACGCGGGACCCGGGCTGCTCCCACCAGCGAGCCCCACACCTCCATTCACCCCCCCAGCTGCTGGGGGAAGGTGGTTCTCTTGCTCCCCGAGTCCCCAGGAACTCCGGTTTCAAGGCATCCAAGATATTACGTGACCTATTTACAGGCATCCTCACACGCAGCGTGACTTTTAGCAGAGGTTTTGCATTACACAGCCTGCTGCAGCCCCTGGTCGGGCTATCGGGTGCTTGCGACTGCTCGACTCCTGCATTTTCTGCTGCAGGCAATGCCTTACTGCTCCTGACGCACCACCAGCAACATCACGGCTACTTCACCCGCCCATTCGGCTATTTGCTTATGCTTGCCGAAGGCTACAAACCCTGCACTCCAGAGACACAGAGCTCACCCAGCCCCTCCTGCAGCTGAGGACTCGGGATAAACATGAATCCGCCTCGGGGGTGCCAAGTGATAAGGTGATCTTGGAGCAGCACCGCAGCGACCCTGCCTCCTCCCCAGGGCCGGAACGCCGTGGGAAGGGGAAGCCAACATCCCTCCAAACATTTTTCCAGCCACTGTTTACAGAGAAAACCCTGTGGAGCCAGTGCTGCCTGCCCTCACCCCCCCTCCAGCGACTCCTCCACAACAGGAAACCCATCTCAGACCAAAAACAGCTCACACCGAGTCACCCTGGCAGGTGGGGGCTACGGAGCCTCCGGCACCCTCCCCTGCCGAGCCTTCTCCTAGCCCTGCCTGCACCCTGGCCCCGTACACAACGGCCAAACAAGCATTTCAATTTGGCTTTTCAAAGTTCAAATGCTTCTTCTCAAGTGCGGGTGCCGGCTCTTCTCACCAGGGATAACGAGTTTATTCTTAGGGACAAGGTGAGCGGGGAGGCGCAGCCTCCGTCCCTGCTCCCAGCCCCGCTGCCGGCAGCCGAGGAGTCTCTGCAGTGGCAGCCGGTACCTGAGTTTTAGCACAGGTAAGAGAAGGGGAAGTCATGTTATCTGCCAGTCCTGTGAAGTCTAAGGAGAAAGGTCTGGAGGGGTTTAGTTTGAGCAGGTCTCTCTGGCCGGGCAACTATCTAGCCCAGAACTCAGCGCACGCTAGCCTGCAGCCTTCTGAAACCGGCACAGGCCAGCCGCCTTCTAGGAGATTTCATCCCTGTAAAGCAAAAAAGGGGTAAATCGTGCATTTAATGGAGGTTTTATAAAGCACTTAAAACTTAAGGTTCAAGTAGTCTGTGGTGTACTTACAGGGTGCGCCAGTATACATGATGGAGAAGAGGTTGATCCCCACCGTACAGGCATAGAAGACAGGCAACGCTCGCAGGCCATTGGGGACGGGATCGGCCTGCAAAACAAGGGCTGGCGCTGGGAAGGGCAGACCCCGGGGGCTGAGCAGCCGCCGAGGAGCGGTCCCTTCCCACCAGGGGTTTTGTGCCCTCGCTTAGCTGCTGACAGCAGCTCCGATACCAAATCCCCCCCCGCAAGCTCTGCCAAAAGCCAGAGCTCCCAATGGCTTTTAGAGAACAACCCGGGGGCTTGCCATCGTCTGACCCCCGGCAGTCCAGGGGAGAAGGCGGCAGGACGCCGTGGGTGCTGCGGGGCTCCGCAGAGCTGGACCAGCTGAATGTCCCGCAACTCCCGAGGCTGAAGCATCTCATTGCGCTCGCAGCCTGGGCTGCCCGGCTCTCGAGCCCTCCCTGGCCTCCAGCTGCACGGATGTTTTCTTTCACCTCCCCAGACACTTTCAGACAAAACCGTTTGTCAGACAAAGCTTTTACCTCTTTCCAGCTGACTTGGACAAAATAAAAAAAGCGTCCATTACTCAAAGCAGCTTATTTGAGCACATACCTGCACAGAGAGGCCCTCACCCGAGCAGCAGGAGCACTTAATCTCCGCTGCTGACCAGCGGTTGGGGTCTAGCGTCAGTACAAACACACCGAGCGTTACTGAACGCGGAGCAGGACAGAGCAACCAGACTATTCCGTGCCAGAACGAAGCATGACGGGGCCAGCCCGGCTTTGAAAGACCAGTTACGCAAGGTTACTGTGACAGCGGTGACGCTGAAATGTTTTAAAGGGCTGCTAGGTAGAAACCAGCAGTGATAAGATCTTAACACCTCTTGAACCAGATATAGTTAAAGCGAAGTCCTAAAATAATTTAAGTTAACCTTGCATACGCCGAAGAAAATGCTGGAGCCCCTCTGCACAGCTGGCTGGATACCCCTGCTCTGGGCCGGCAGCACCCCGCACTCCAGGGTCACCGTCGCCTCAGAAAGGCGAGGTGTGGTGCTGCCGCTTTCGGGTGCCTGATGCCCCTTCCCGGGCCGTCAGACGATGCCAACAGCGGGAGCACATCCCTGAAGCCAGGCTGAGCACCCCTCGGTGGACCTGGGGCCCCGGGTAGGAGAAGAGCATAGTTTTCACAGCACCAGGAACAATTCTGTCCCTCCTGGCTTCAAAAAAGCCACCGCTGTTGGTCACTGCCTTCCTCTGCAGCAGGACACAAGAGGAGGTCCAGCCTCGCACCAGGACTCAAGACCAGAGCTTCTTGTCAGGCTTTTCCTATCTGTTCTGGGTTTCTTCACTACTTGGAAGCTGCAGCCTTTTCTGCTGAAGCCAGGCAGGGCCCTCCCAGCCCAGAAGGTTTGGGGGAGGCTGAATGAAGCCTCCTCACGCCCCAGGCTCTGCTTCACGCAGCAGCTATAGGTCCCATTTCTTCCATCCCTTCAGCTCCTCCTGGGTAAGGGCTCACCCAAGTGCCGACGTGAGGGTGGATGTGCCTGGAGAAGCTCCGGTGCACATAAGCAACGAACCAGTCCAATGGGCAGGCAAGGGAGCACCTGGGAGCCCCGAGGTGTCGGAAAATGAGAAAGTGGGGTGAACAGCCCTTACCTTACGGAGGATGAACCTCTGGACAAGGAAGAACAGGATAGCAGACATGATGCCCGAAAGGAGGGGTGAGATGAACCAGGACAACACTAGGAGAGAAGAGGCAGGATCAGCCGCCCGCCACTAGAAGGGGAAGCCCCAGGGGCACGTGGGATGCTCAGACCAGCCGGACTTACCAATCTTTAGCAGCTCAGACCACTTGACGCCTTCTTGCCCTTTGGCCACCAGCGAAAAGCCAATGGTGGCTCCAACGATGCAGTGGGTACCAGAGATGGGGAGCTTCAAGAACGAAGCCACCAGCTGCCACACAGCAGACCCTGGAGGAGAAGGGGAAGCCTGGTGAGAAAGCCGTCACTGGGGCACCTCGGGACACACCACCCACCCCATTTTGACCCCCCTGTTCCTCACCAAACATGGCGCTGATCGAACCCGCCATCATCAGCTGCTGCTCAGACTTGTACATATCCACATCGATCAGCCCCTTCCGGATGGTCTCGCTGACTTTGGCTCCCAGCAGGACAGAGCCCACTGTCTCGAAGACACTGGCCAGGACACAGGCCTGCCGGAGGGTGACCACCCCCGAGCCCACCGCGGTGCCGAAGGAGTTGGCCACGTCATTGGCGCCGACGGAGAAGGCCAGGACGAAGGCGATGATGAACCCCAGGACCAGCATCCAGAGGAAGTCCACCATGGGGGCGGGGGGCACCGCGGAGGTGGGGTCCATGGTTTAGGTGAGGTATTAATAAATTAGATATAAAATTAAATGGGGGGGGGGAGGGCGGGTGGCAGTCGCTATAGGGTGCAGGGGCACTCCGCCGTCCTACGGCCCCGCCGGCCGCGGGGGCTGGGGACTGGGTGCCGCGCCATGGCCTGGGCTGCTCTTCATCCTGCGGGAGAGATGGGGTCAGCGGGACGGGGGGGACGGGATAACGGCGCTCAGCAGGATCGGGGTGGGGGGGGACGGGATAACGGCCCTTCCCGCGCACCGGTAACGGCCGCTCCCGCGCGCGCCGCCGCGCCACCCGCCGCCATGTGGGCGGCTGCCTCGCCTCGCCTCCCCGCCCCGCCCCGCCCCACCGCCCGAGGCGGCCGTTGCTCACCGGCCGGGCTGGGCCGCGCTCACCAGGAAGGGCCAGAGCCGGTGCCGGCTCTGCTCCGCTCCGTCGCCGCGCCACCCCCGCCACCCGCCGCCGCCGCGCTTTAAGCGCCCCCGCCGCCCCACGTGACCGCCGCCCCCGCCCACCCCCCACCCTCCCCGCCCGCCGCGCGCCCCCGCCCGCCGCCCCCATTGGCCCGCTCGCCGCCGGGGCGGGGCCAGGCCGCGCCCCCATTGGACAGCGCCGCGCTCGCAGCCCGGGCCTCCCCCCCTCCCTCCACACACCCCCCCCCCGCCCCGCCCCACCCCCACGCGGGCAGCGCGCCCCGGCACCACGTGCACGCTCAGCGGCGCGGCCGCGGGGGGCCGGCCCGGTTCCGGTGGGCTCGGCCCGGCTCAGACCGGCTTGGTTGGGTTTGGCTCGGCTCGGCCCGGCCCGGTTCCGGTGGGCTCGGCCCGGCTCAGACCGGCTCGGTTGGGTTTGGCTCGGCTCGGCTCGGCTCGGCCCGGCCCGGTTCCGGTGGGCTCGGCCCGGCTCAGACCGGCTCGGTTGGGTTTGGCTCGGCTCGGCCCAGCCCGGTTCCGGTGGGCTCGGCCCGGCTCAGACCGGCTCGGTTGGGTTTGGCTCGGCTCGGCCCGGTTCCGGTGGGCCCGGCCCGGCTCAGACCGGCTCGGTTGGGTTTGGCTCGGCTCGGCCCGGCCCGGTTCCGGTGGGCTCGGCCCGGCTCAGACCGGCTCGGTTGGGTTTGGCTCGGCCCGGCTCAGACCGGCTCGGTTGGGTTCGGCTCGGCTCGGCCCGGCCCGGTTCCGGTGGGCTCGGCCCGGCTCAGACCGGCTCGGTTGGGTTTGGCTCGGCCCGGCTCAGACCGGCTCAGTTGGGTTTGGCTCGGCTCGGCCCAGCCCGGTTCCGGTGGGCTCGGCCCAGCTCAGACCGGCTTGGTTGGGTTTGGCTCGGCCCGGCTCAGCCCGGCTCGGTTGGGTTTGGCTCGGCTCGACCCGGCCCGGTTCCGGTGGGCTCGGCCCGGCTCAGACCGGCTCGGTTTGGCTCGGCTCGGCTCGGCTCGGCCCGGCCCGGTTCCGGTGGGCTCGGCCCGGCTCAGACCGGCTCGGTTGGGTTTGGCTCGGCCCGGCTCAGCCCGGCTCGCTTGGGTTTGGCTCGGCTCGGCCCGGCCCGGTTCCGGTGGGCTCGGCCCGGCTCAGACCGGCTTGGTTGGGTTTGGCTCGGCCCGGCTCAGACCGGCTCGGTTGGGTTTGGCTCGGCTCGGCCCGGCCCGGTTCCGGTGGGCTCGGCCCGGTCCGACCCAGGCGCAGTTGCAGCCTCATCCCGGCCTGGCCCCGGTGGGGGCTGGCTCGGCACAGCCCAGCACTGGTGTGGCACGGCCCGGCCCGGGTGTGGGCTCGGCTCTGCACGGCCTGCTTTGTGGCCATGTGGGTCCGGCACAGCTCAGGACCAGCCCACACCAGGCCCAGCACCGGCACCGCACCAGGTCGGGGGGTCACTGAGGCAGACCACGGGGGACACCCCGCGGAGCAGCTCCGGGCTCTCTGCATCAGCGTCACACAGGGACCCTGGGGTGGCTGGTGCCCCCGTCCCCGCCCCGGGGTGACCATTGCCCGGCAGGAACCGCGGCCCAGCGGGCTGAGCAGCGGCGGGTCAGCCCGGGGCAGGAAGCAGCGGTGTCCGGCCGGGCACGGGTCAGCGGCTTGATGCTGGCCGGGGCTGGGCTGTAGCACACCACCGCACCACAGGGACAGTGGTGACGTGGGCCCACGGATGGCAGCCGGTGGGGGGCATGCAGTCGGGATGCACCGGCCCTGCTGCCCCCGTGTCACCGGGCCAGAGTCCAGCCTGTGTCCCCACGCACCCTGTGTCTCTGGCCACGCGCGACACTGGGTGCGCAGACAGGGCAGGCCTGGGGGGCCGGGGGGCACGGGCATGGGGTCCCCTCACCCCTCTCAGCAGGGGCTGACCCCATGCCCTCACCCTGTCCCCATCCCATCTCCTGTCCCCCTTGGGTGGCCCCGTCTGCCCCAGACGGGTGAGGCTGCAGGGGAAACAGGCAGGAGCCAGGAGGACCCAATGGCCTGGGGCCCTGGGTCCCATCCCTCTGCACCCCAAAAGCTGGGAAGGGACCCAGGTGTGCCTGCAGCCCCACAGGGGCAGAGGGGGTCCAGGAGGCACCAGGAACGTAGTGGGCAGCACCGTGAAGGTGGGGTGCAGCGCTGAGCATAGGGGAGTGCAGGGCCAAGGATGCGCTGGGGAGTGAGCGGGCGCGGGGGCCTGGGATGCAGTGTGAGGACCCACCAGGAGCACTGGAGCGCTTGGGGGAGCTGGATCTAAATTAACTTTGATTGATCGTGGGGACTGGGAGAGCTTCCAGAGGACTGGAAGAGAGCAAAGTATCACTCCTGTCTTCAAGAATTACGCCCCGGAAACCATTTCCATGTTCGTGAGAAGCAGACGGGGAGCAGTCAGCACGGGCTGCCACAGGGGAAATTGTGCTTCACCGGCCTGATGGCCTTCTGCAATGAGACAACCGGCTTGGTGGAAGAGCAGTGGGTGTTGCTTACCTCCACCTCAGTAAGGCTCTTGACACTGTCAGCCATAACATCCTCGTAGAGAAACTGGAGAAGTCTGGTCAGGTAAGTGGACAGTGAGGTTGACTGAAGACTGGCTGCACGGGCGGGCCAGAGTGTGGTGATCAGCGGCACAAAGTCCAGCCGGAGGCCAGTCACTAGTGGTCTACCCCAGGGGTAGGGGATGCTGGGGCCAGTCCTGTTCAACATCTTCATTAATGACCTGGACACCGGGGCAGATGCACCCTCGGCAGCTTCGCAGATGACACGCAGTGGGGAGGAGTGGCTGACCCACCAGACGGAGGGTTGTGCTGCCATCCAGACAGACCTTGACAGGCTGGACAACTGGGCTGAGGAACCTCATGGTGGATGTTCAACAAGGGGACATGCAGAGCCCTGTAAATATCTGATGGGAGGGAGTGAAGAAGAGGGAGCCAGACACTTCTCAGTTGTTCCCACAGACAGGTAAGAGGCAACAGGCACCAACTAAAAACCCAGGAAATTCCACCCGCACAGAAGAAACTCTCTTTTAGGTGGTCAAACACTGGAAACAGGTTGCCCAGAGATGTGGAGTCTCCATCCATGGTGATATTCAAAAGTGTCTTCCTACTGCTCCTTTACTCCAGTGGGGGTTCCTCGATGGGTTTCATTCTCTCAGCAGCGTCCTGCTCCAGCACGGGTACTCCATGGGCTGCAGTCCCTCAGAGGTGTACCACCTCCACCTTCTGCCAACAGAGCCCCCTCCTGCAGGTCTCCTCTGCCGTCTCCTCCTCACTCCTCACACACCTCCTCATGCACGCCCTCGGGTCTCTCCCTTTGTGTCTCCTCTTTGTGTTTTGGGTCTTTTGCTCAGCATCTCCTGCCCCAAATAGCTGCTGCTCTTCCTCCTGTGGTTTTGAGCAGAGGTGCCATGTGCTCTGGCTTATCATACAGTTGTGGCTCCCACTTTGGCTCACGGTTGTCCTCAAATGGGAAGCTCATTCTTGACAGTAATTGCCATCCTCAGCTCCACGGAGGGAGGAGACAAGTGCCCCCACGTCTCCAGCCTTCCACCAGACCAAGCTGTGGCTGTCGGCTTATTCAGAAGAGAGGAGGTGCGGTGGCTTGGTGGAAGACCTGCCTGGACACCAGGAGGTGCAGGGTCTAGAAGAAAGGAAGGGACACCCCCAGCTCCCCAGGTAACTGTGGGCACTCGGGAGCCACAGCAAGCAGAAGCGTGTGTAGGATCTGTGGTGGTATCGGTAGAGATCTGGTGAGCAAGTCTTTGGGAACAGCACCATGAGATCAGTGCAGGGCGTCACTTCTAGGACGGCATCTCCAAACCCCAGTGACCCCAAGACTTTCATTGACTGGCGTCACCTGTGGAAATGCTGTTGTTTCTGAGGAAACTAGAAAGCTCATTTATGTACCAACGTCCCTGTCTGGAGCTGTATCTACAGGTTGTGGGCCAAGGGCTGTGGGACAGCTGTGTCCTGGGACTGGGGGGTGCAGTGGGAGATGCGGGATTCTCATCCGAAGCACAGGAGCCCTCTGCTGAGATCAAACCAGCCTAGGCTGGATGACAGCCCAGCAGCCACCACCGCCTTGCTACGCCATGCCATTTGTCCTGTCGAGTGACTTGCACAGGCGCATGGGGTTGCCGCGATGGAGATGTGAACGACACAGGGAGAGGGGCCGCCATGCAAACGCGGAGCCAAAGCACGGCTCAGCACCACTGCCGGGGTACCGAAGCACAGCAGAGAAGGGCAATCCCTGCAGGTCCAGCCAGCGCTGGGTGGGGCAACCTTGGACCTGCAGCAGCTCTGCTCCTGCAGCTCCCTCCCTGAGGAGTGGGGACTGGGAGTCGTAAGGCGCTGGGGCAGAGGGATCTGCTCGAAACAGCCCGGGAACTGCTCCAGCCCGTGCCCATTCCACCTCCAGAACCACAGGCTCCATCTCCCCACCAAGTAACACCAGCAAATCCGTCAACCCTGCGCTGGATGCACTGGCGGGGCAGGATTTTAAGGCTGTGGTTTCTCTGCCAGGTGCCAAGCCCTCCCCCAAACTCCTCCGGGACGCGGGGCCATCCCACCCGGCAGCACACTCCAGGGAGAGGAGCTGTGTCCGTCCTGGAGGAGAAGTGCCCAAACCGCCCATGGGATGGCACAGCAGAAGGGGGACAGGATTCTCGGTGCCGCTGAGCTGAGGCTTTTTGCATCAGTGCTCCTGGCCCCGACACTAGCTTTGATCTGCAGGTCCCTGAAGGTGCCCCAATGGCCAACGGCACCGCTGGGCACTGCAATGCTTGCTGCCCACCCTGGACCCACGAGTGTCACCAGGGACACCCCCCTCAGCACCCCAATGGTCACCACCCCTGCCCACCCCGGCCCCAGGGCAGCTCCACGGCCCCACTGCTGACCAGTCCCCACAGCCCCCCCCCCTCCTCACTCAGGTCTCCTCCAGGGTCCCCCTGGCCCACACCATGCCCTGCCAGACCCCCACCGTCGCTCAGAACCTCCCGAGGGTATGCCGCCCCTTCGATTCCTCCCCTGCCCTCGCAGCCCCTGCCTTACCCACCAGGCAAGCTCACATCCCCTCAACCCTGGACACATCGGATCTCCCAGTACCCACCTGCATTGGATTTACGTCACGAGGTTTTCCTAGTGGGGAGACAAGATGCTGGAGAAGATGCTGGAGAAGATGCCAGAAGCATCCCCATGTCCAACAGAGTCTGTTCCAGCCAGCTCCAGGATGGACCAGCTGCTGGCCAAGGCTGAGCCCATCAGCAACGGTGGTCGTACCTCCGTGACTTTAATTTAAGAAGTGATAAAAACTGCAGCATCTGGGAGAGAGAAGTGCGAAAGTGAGAGGAACAGCTCTGCAGACACCAAGGTCAGTGGAGAAGGAGGGGGAGGAGGTGCTCCAAGTGCCAGAGGTGAGATTCCCCTGCAGCCCCTGGTGAAGACCATGGTGAAGCAGGTTGTCCTCCCACAGCCTGTGGAGGTCCATGGTGGAGCAGAAATTGTGAGCAAAGCTGAGCCTGGGAAGAAGGGAAGTCTGGGGGGAAGATTCTTTTAGACTTTTTCTTATTTTTCATTACTCTGCTATGCTTAATTGGCAACAAATTAAATTCCCCTAAGTTGAGTCTGGTTTGCCCATGATGGTAATTGGTAAGCGATCTCCCCGCCCTTATCTTGTCCCATGAGTTTTAAAGCGTATCTTCTCACCCTGTCCTGTTGAGGAGGGGAGCAAGCGAGCGGCTTGGTGGGCACCTGGTGTCCAGCCAAGGTCAAGCCACCACACCACCCTTTTTGCTCACATCCCATCCCCTCCCTGAGCACCCTCACCCTCTCCCTTCCCTTCTGCAAGCTCCTGGACCCCCTCCAGGCCCACTGTAAGCAATCATGTCCCTGGCCTTTCCCCTCCCTGCGCAGCCAGAGCACCTCACTTCCCCTCCAAGGCTCCTCCAGCCTCCCATGCAGCTCGCAGCTCCCCACAGTGCCTCATCACACTTCTCCCCGCCACCCTCCCTGTCTGCTCCGATCCTCCATTCCTCCTTTGTTCATGCTTACGCTCCCTTCATTCTCCATCCTGGAGCACTCACATCTCCTTCCTTCCCCTCTTGGGATGCTCAAAGTCCCTTCCTTCCCTCCATGCATGCTGACATCTTCTCCACTGACCCCTGCCTGAACCAGGATACTCTGCTTGCTACTGTGTCGGATCCCTTCCCCTCCCAGCACAATGGCTCAGGTCTCCTCCCTTCCCCTCCTGCAGGCTCACACCTCCCCTTCTTCCACTGCCCCGGGCTCACCTCTCCTCCGCTGCCCTCCGGGTGCCTCCCTGATCCCCCCAGAGAGACCTGTGTCCCCAGACATCCACCACTGGAGGAGCCCCCAACATCAGAAGGACATGGACCTGTCGGAACTGGGCCAGAGGAGGCCCCGGAGATGCTGGGAGGGCTGGAGCCCCTCTGCTGTGGGGACAGGCTGAGAGAGCTGGGGGGGTTCAGCCTGGAGAAGAGAAGGCTCCGGGGAGACCTTCCAGCCCCTTCCAGTCCCTCAAGGGGCTCCAGGAAAGCCAAGGAGGGACTCTGGAGCAGGGAGGGGAGCCATGGGACGAGGGGGAAGGGTTTTACACTGAGAGAGGGGAGATTTAATTAGATATTAGGAGGAAATTGTTTGCTGTGAGGGTGGTGAGCCCCTGGCCCAGGTTGCCCAGAGAAGCTGTGGCTGCCCCATCCCTAGAGGGGTTCAAGGCCAGGTTGGCCGGGGCTTGGAGCAACCTGGGCTGGTGGGAGGTGTCCCTGCCCAGGGCAGGGGGTGGCACTGGGTGACCTTTAAGGTCCCTTCCAACTCGAACCACCCTTTGATTCTATGATTTCCCTTTCTGGGTGCTCCCTTCCCCTCCCTGCACCTGCTCAAGTCCCCTGTGGGGCAAGAATGGGGTGAGCCGTCTGAGCAGGGCCACCTTGAGGGGGGCTGCTGTGCCCCTGTGCCACCATCCGGCACCTTCTGGATCTGCACCCTCCTGCCTGAATCCCTGGAGATCACAGGCTGGTGGCCCCAGCTGGGAGCTGGCCCCAGGGGGCTTTATTTGGCATTTCCAAGGGGGCTGAGGGCAGCAAGAGCTGGAGCTCCCACACCAGCACGCCTCCACTTGGCACTGGCACTGCCGACTTTGGGGTTTCCCTACCTTGGGGTTTCCCCAAGTCCCCTCATGCGTCACTCGTCTGCAGTCACACAGGTCCATGTGATTCCATGCAGATCTCTGTAAGCTTCCTAATGCTCTCAGGTCGCAATCTTGCCCGCAAGCCTAATGGGCAACCCCAAAGGTGTCCATGTGCACGGAGAGAGGAGGGCAAGGTGTCCTGCCCAACAGGGTCTGGTTCCCAGAGGAGGAACCACTGGCCCTAAGGGCAAGGTGTCTGCTGGTGGCTCCTCTGCCAGAGGAAGGACAGACTCTCTGGGGTGGAAGGGCAGAACCAGGTTCCACATTCCTCCTCCACCTTTCCTGGTGGCCTTTATGTGTTTCCAGCCTTGCCAGAACCTCTCTTGCTTATGGTGACAAGATGCTACAACGGCAGGGAAAAATTCCCTCTTGACCCTGGCTGAGCCCCAGCCCTTGCCCAGGAACCAGGAGAGTCACCTCAACAGCCCTGCGAGGTGTCCCTTGTGGCACTGCAGAAGAGGGCAGGGAATGGCTCTTTGCGGAGCAGGAACAAGGAGGGCAAAGCAGAGGCGTCAACACAGGCAGTGCCACCGAAGAGCCCAAGAGCCCTCTAGTGATGGTACAGCCATTCTCACAACATGCAGCCCCAAGGCCTTTTTCCCAATCAAGTCAAAATTTGAGGCTCCATCCCTCGCCTACTGAAGACAGTGGACATTTTCATTTCCTCTTTGGATGCTTTTTAAGCCAGTGTGCTTGGGAGACAATCCTAATGCTCCAGATTTAAAAGAAAACAAACACACAAAACCTCCCAGACTTCCAAATCCATGTTCCAGTCATAAACAAAAGTTATTGGTCATGCTAAGAGAAGTATGGTAAATTAGAAGATCAATTGGAGCTCCCTGCTACAGCGTGGCTGTGACTAGCTCCAGCCACTGGACCTGAAGAGCCCGGGTCAAACTCAGGGCAAGCTCTGCAGGCAACAGCTGCCTACGTTGCAGGGGGTGATTGCTCTATGCCCTCGACACAGCCCATCGCTCCTTCTGTCCTTTGACTTTTCTTGTGAACTCCTCCCTCACGGTCATACGGGCAGGCGAGCACGAGAGACAAGCGCAGCGCAGAAAAGGATGGAGCCATCCACAAGACTGAAAGGACGACCCCACAGAAATGATTGAATGAGCACATCTGAAGGGCTCCTTCAAGACTCCATATCCAGAGAGCTGTTTTTGTACACGTGACACCATCACTTCGTCGATCTGTACCCCGTATTGCTCCTGCTCTCTCACGCTCTTTTCTCATCCAACGAACAGGAACTCAAGCAAAAATGCCCAGGAGCTGGTTGAAAAGAAAGCCACTGGTTTCCACCACATGCATCTCCAGTGGTCTCGCTGGAACAGGTAGTCCAGATAGATTGTGGAGTCTCCATCCTTGGAGGTATTCAAAAGTCCTGGGCAACCAGCTCCAGGAGGCCCTGCTTGAGCAGAGGGGTTGGACTCGCACAGCTGCGTCAATCTCCTCCGTAGCTGGGATGGTGCTGAGGGGTGCTGAGCCCCCTGGCTCAGAGCATCACTTGTTTTTCAGAAGTCAGGAGGATTCAGGACGCCGTGTCTGAGTACATTCCACAGCAGTCGCGCTGAACAAGGTGGTGTTTTCCTCCTGGTCCCCGGATGCTTGCAGCAGCCTGGGCAGCTCCCCTGCCTCGGAGCGGGGGCTCCTTGGCATTCTCCTGAGGTCCCCTCAGAGGACTCAGGAGCTGGCTTCTCCTGGCCTGCCATCATTAGCGTAGCAGATCTGTGTCACTGAAAGCCCAGGGACATGTGTGTGGCCTTGGAAAGGCCTTGACTCAGCACTGAATCCCTGTGGAGATACATGGGGCAGGAGGGGTCTATCTCACGTCACCTGCACCATGAAGAGGTGGTTCATCCTGCCCATCAGGACCCCGAGGGCACCCGTAGGCCTCTCCTGGACAGACCCTGACACGGTTCATCCCCTCACCCTTTCTGGTACCCTCGATGGGCCCTGTGACCCACACCCTGCTGAGATACCTGCTGGTGAGGGCACGGCCAGTGTTTTGGCCACCCTCAGCTCCAGGCTCATCCTCCTCCGGGGGGGCAGCCCCACACTTGCTGCTCCCTGCATTGACCCAGCTGGTTTGGAAAACCCATGTCCTGGAAGCATCAGTCGCCATGTGAGAGGGAACTGGAGTGACAAGGGGACAGAGTTGGTTTCACGAGTCCTGCATGTGCTGGGGGAAGGAGACCCGCGTTTGGGCAGGGCCCTGAGGAGCAATGTGCACGGGGGTGGGAAGCTCCCTGCTCTTCCCAGCCAAGAGTAGCGGTTCCAACACAAGGTTTTGCCCGTCCTTGCAAGCTTTGACTTGCCTGTTGCGTGTGGCCATTACAGTTAGGGAGACACTGCCATAATTTGCACCCAGACGTGCATCCCATGTGCTCTGGGACCATCAAGAGGATCTCACTCACCCACGGCTACCTGCAGGGTCACCTTTTTCAGCTTCCCTAGCCATGCCAGGGGGTCCAACGGGCAGGTGAGCAGCAAGAAACGCCCGATCATTTCCAGGCCTGTCCTCTGGGATGGGGTGACTCTGTTCCAGTGGGGCACAGGTCTCCTTAGGACAGACCTACCAAGCCCCGCACATCTCCGTGGTGTTCCAGAGCTCTCATTCCAGAACGCTGACCTAGAGAGGGTGCTGAGGCTGCAGCCCAGCCAGGCGCCAGGCTCAGGACTGACCACCTCCCCTTCGACTGGGTCTCTCTCGTGGGTTGAAGAGCCAGCTTCCCACGCAGGCTTGCATTCAGACGCCTGTACTCGGGTATCTCAGTGCTGTCATGAACGGGTGATTTAGATTGCTTGAAGAACCACTGCCAAAGGTGTTAGCAAAGCCGTTTGAATGGGATGTTGTGCAGCTTAACAAAGTTCAATGGCAAGGTTCATTCTATTAATTACTGCTGGAGTTAGAATGATTCACAGAGAGACCGGGGACACGGAGGGGAAGGGAAGACCTCCCATTGAGTCACGAGGTTCAGAATGGACCCCCTTGCTTTCTGCACTCCTCAGAAAGGAGTTCAGGTGTGTCTGGATCCAGACTTAGCCCCAGACTTGGCCAATGTTTACGTCCAAAGGACTGTATATATTCCATTAGCATCAGTTCAGCACGCTATCAAACTACCAAGGCAAATCAAAGTTACCGCACTACAGGGTTATGGGCGATATCGGTTGCTTACCAAAGATCTGCCATTGGTGAAAGGTCTCTCTGCGTTGAGGTGCAACCTTGAGAGGTGTCCCAGCTCGAGGGGAGATCACCACCATGCAGCCACGCTGCCTGGCAGGGAGAGCTCAGAGACGGCTCACTTAGGCTGTCAGGCTTATGGGATAAAGCGGTCGGCTCGTAGTCAAATCACGTGCGATGGAGAGGGAGGCATTAGACTCCTTGAACCCACACCTTTCTTGGTTCCTTGATAAACGAGTCTTGAAAAGCCACCTCCTCTACCAATTTAGTATGAGAATACTTTGATAACACAGATTGTTTTAAGTTGTTGCTAAATGATGTTTACATTAGTCAAGGACTTTTTCAGCTTCCCACAGCAGCTGAGAGGGAGCACAGACGGGACAAGCTGCCAAAGGAATATTGCACACCATTGACACACGCTCGGTGTATAACTGGCGGTTGCCCAGGCCAGGGATATGCAATCACTGCTCACGATGGGCTGGGCCACCGATCATCAGATGGTGAGAGCGACTTGTGTTGTATCACTTTATTGTATATTCTTCTACCATTATTATTATTATTGTTATTTTTCCTCTTCCTCCTAAAGACTATTAGAGTGTCTTTATCTCAACCCGTGGGGTTTCACTGCCAAGAAACTGTGCCAGGACAGACATGGCAGGAATTGTGCACGCTTACTGCTGCAGATCTTCACTGGCAGATACTTTGGTTCCCATCTCCGCACCTCCCGTCTCTCCTGGACCTCAATGTAATAGTCCCGTTTCCTGAGGCAGGCTGGAGTGACGGGGCAATAGGATTTCTGAAAAGCAAGAGACTTCTCAAGCAGCGGGCAAATACGCCCAAAACCACTGGCCCCAGGGTGGGCCGCGGCAGGGAGGCTGCAGACGTAGCGGAGGCATTAGGAGAATTCCTGCTGCAAGTCCCCGCGGGGATGCCAGGGCTGGACCAGGGCCCTGCTGCGCTTCCAAAGCGGCACAGCTGAGACGCAGCAGGTACCTGCTGGGGAACTCTTGGTTTCCTTTTCTATGAACTCCTTACCAGGTAGCCTTGGCTCTCTTACTTTGTCTGTCTTTTGTCAACCGCCAACTTCAAGACAACGCACACTCTCCTGTCACGCGATGGGAAAAAAAAGGGCGTATCTCTAGTGTGCTACCGGTGACGGGGGGGGCTCCGTGCAGGACAGCAAGAGCAAAACCACTCGTCAAGGCAAGACGGAAAACTGAAATCCCTGCTTGCACAGGCCATCGGAGAGGGACAGGCACGTGATCTCGCCCCATGTCACCACCCTGTTATAGTGAACAGTCAGAGGTAATGGAGATGTAGCAAAGACCGGGGACAATTCAGAACGGGCCGTGGTGCGACCACAGCCAGGCACAGCTGCAGTGTTGCTTATGCAAGGACTGAAGGCCCCAGCCTGGGTGTTTATGAAAGCTCCTGAGCCCGTGTGGGGCTGTGGGGAAGGCCCCAGGCGAGGCTGGCCAGGGCCACCAAGGCCGACGGATGCCCTCTGGGCCCTGGCGGGTAGGATGAACCATGTCTTCACGGGGCAGGTGACGTGAGCTACACCCACCCTGTGTGTCTCCACAGGGATTCAGTGCTGGGCCGTGGCCTCTCCAAGGCCCCACACACGTCCGTGGGCACGTCCACAAAGACAAGTCCCTTACACTGCCAGCGATGGGGAGGGGATGGCCATCCGCAGGACGCAACACGGGTGACATCTGTGCCTCCTGCAGTCTGGCCCTGCTGGACCAGGACACTTACTCCAGGTGTAGCATCTCCCAGAGACAACTCTGCAGGTGAAGCCCAAAAAAGCAGGTGCTGCAGCTGCAACTCGTCTGAGCATCCCCCCTCAACCCGGAGGAGAGAGATTCCAAAACGCAAGGTGGCTGAACAAGGCAGGTCCCTTCTCCGAAGAGCTTCAGCCCACAGGACCCCACGTGCTCCCCACCGCTTGCCTCCCAACTTTCAATAAACTCAACCCAGGTACATATTTTCTGGATGAACTCTTTGCACGACCAGCCTCTTTCTTCGGAGGCTGCAGAAATACAGCTGTTTCTCAGGTCACTGGACAAACTTTCTTCCACACCAGACACGCAGGTGGGAGGCTCTGACAGAACAGGTCTCCACCCCCACATACACAAGGCATGGGGTGCCACCGGCTGGCCGCGTTCCCAAAGGGAAACCTTAGGCAGGAGGGCATAAGGGTGGTGCAGCTCCCCAAGAGCTTCCCTGACACAGGAATCCGAAGACAAGGGCACAGACAGACACAGAGCCGGGACAGGGGAGCCCGGTCGCAGGTTCCTGAAGCACCTCTGGGGCTTTTCTGTACCGAGACCTCTGGGCGGGCAAGAGACACGGCACGGCCGCTGAGTCCCCCCGCTGGCAGTGCGACAACAGAGCAGGCAGCGGCTGCCCCGGCAGCAGGAGGCAGAGCAGGCCCGGCCTGCCATGGCTCCCGCCGTCGCCGCTCTCGGGGCTGCCGAGGCCTCCACTCGCCTCCCCGACACGGGGCTGAGGGACGGGGGGGGGGGGGGCGGGAGCGCGGATCCCCAGTGCCGTGGGGCTCAGCACTCACCCGGCTGAGGCGGGGCAGGACGGGCGGCGGGGGCAGGAAGGGGAGCAGAACGTGCCCGCCGCTCCTCGGCGCCGGGCGCAGGCCCCGCCATGCCCGCGCCGCACCTCACAGCTCCGCCTGCCTGGCAAGATGGCGCCGGCCCCGGCCCCGGCCCACCCCGCGCCACTTCCGCTTCCGCCGCCGGGCTCCCGCGCTCCGCCGGCCCCGCCCCCGCGGGGAGGCGCCGCCTGGCGGCTGGGAGGAGGCACCGCCGTCCCGGCCCCATTTCTGGGGGGAATGGCCCCAAAACGCCGTCGGGGCGGGGATGGCTGGCGGGGGAAATGGTGTTGCGAAATGGTCGGGGTGTGAGACCGTCCCCCGGGTGGGAAACTGTCCCTGGGGTGGGAAACCAGCACTGACCTGGGAAGCTGTTGTCACGGCGACGGGAAGCCGTGACGGGAGTGGGCAACCGCCACTGGGATGGGAAACGATTGGGATGGGAAATGATTGGGATGGGAAACCGCCACTGGGATGGGAAACCGCCACTGAGGTGGGAAACCATCATGGGGATGGGAAGCCATGGTTGGCGTGGGAAGCCATGGGGATGCTGTCCTGGTTGGAGTGACACAGGACTAATTTATCTTCTAATGCTTGGGAAAACTGCACTTTTATAAGACTCTGGTGTTTGAATTTGTGAAAATATTTACTTCATAGGCAGCTCTGGTGCGCGGGTTTCAAGGTTTCGGTGTTTTCAAGCTTGCCAGGTGGGGGGACGAGGAGGAGCGAGACCCAGGCACTTCGCCCCAGCTGCCAACGGGATTATTTCATACCCTGAACGTCACATTCTCTGTCAATTAGAAAGTTTGCTGCAAAGCTCTCCGTTCTACGATGGCTGCCATCCTGAGCGCTCCTCGCCCCACTGCCAGAGCCCCGAGCCCTTCCCTTCCTCCCGAAGCCGCGGCGCTCGCAGGGTCCCACATGTTCTGTCTCCCGCTGTGAGTGCACGGCTTCCTGCTGGTGGAATGGGCTGAGTATTGTGTGTTTTATATTGGTGTTAGATCCATATTGGTTCTTCGGTATTATTCATGTTAATTATCTAGTCTTATTCTAGTAAATCTGCTTATATTTCAGCCCTTGGGTTTCCTTGTTTTTTCCTGATTCCACTTCCCAGGTGGGGAGGGGTCCTCAGGTGAGAGAATAATTGTCTAAACAACCGTGAATTGTGAGTTCCTCAAACGATGGCAGATGGGAAACCATCACCGGGATGGGAAACCATCGTTGGGGACAGGAAACCATCCCTAGGATGGGAAATAGTGGAGGCAGGAACTCATTGTGGTATGAAAAATCCAGCCATCATGATGGTCACGGGGACATGAGGCTGTTTGTCCCCAGCAAACTCCCCCCTGCCCCCTGCCGTGGCAGGGGCAGCAGCAGGTCCTGCTTCTCCTGGTGCTCCTCCCCCGTCCTGGGATGCCCCCCACCCGCTCGGGCCCCCAGGATCCCACTCAGCACCCACTTCGCTCCCCCCAACAGGGAGGGTCCCTCTCTGGCTGCCGATGGCCTCGGAGGTGCCCAGCAGGAGCGTCACCGCCCCGGCCCCCGCCCTGGCTCAGCGCGGGGTGCAGGGACCCCCGTGCCCCACACCCTGCCTGGCGGCGCCCAGAGCCCGGCGGAGGCCTTTAAGGAGGATGTGGTGGCCATGGAGGACCGCATCCCCACCGCCGGCCCCCACCAGCCCGCCCTGGCTCTGCCAACCAGCAGAACCACGACAAAGACCAAAGGTGAGGTTTGGGGGGTGGCCGAGCCCGCAGGCGGGTGGCCCGCGCCGAGGACAGCTTGCATCACCCCGGGGTTGGGTTGTCTTTGTTTGCCTTTTCAGCAGCGGTGACCACCCCGGCGGCCCCGGAGAAGCCTGCGGACCTGCCTGAGCAGGGCCCAGATGCCTTTGCCGAGGTCTTTCCCCAGCAGGCAGGTGACACCAACATCAGCGGTACGCTTGCCTGGCACGGACACTATCCCCGATGTCCGTGACAGCTCCAGCTTGAGCACCTTTGTCCGTGAGCTCCCTGACCTCTCAGAGCACATGGCGAAGGGTGGCTGCCGCAAGGACCGAGCAGTGGCAGCGGGGCTGGGGGACTGTCCCCAATACCCCCAACGTTTCCGATGTCCCTGACAGCCCTGCCTTGCTCCACCAGCTCCCCACAGTCTCGGAGCACGGGGCGGAGGGCGACAGCCCTGAGGAGCGAGTGGTGGCAGTGGTGCTGGGGGATGCTGACCCCTCCTGGGGGTGGTGCCATCCCCCTTGCTGGACCCCCAAGAGGACGCAGGGCAGGGTGGTGGCAGCCCTCCCCACCCGGCTGCCAGAGAGTCCTGGGGAGTCTTCTCAGGAGAGTCCTACGGAGGCTTCAGAGGAGAGTCCTCCAGAGAGTCCCCTGAAGGGTTGCCCAGAGGGTCCTCTGAAGGGTCCTCCAGAGAGTCTCACGGGGAGTTCAGAGGAGACTCCAACGGAGACCGCCATGGAGAGTCCCCTGAAGAGTCTCCTGAAAAGTCTCCTGAAGGGTCCCCTGAAGAACCCCCTGAAGGTTTCCCTGAGGGTCCCTGGAAGAGTCCCTTGAAGGGTCACTCAGAAGGTCCCCTGAAGGGTCCTCAGCAGAGGGTCCCCTGAAGCTCTCCTGCTGCCAGCGTCCTTTCAGCCGACTGTCCGGCAGGTTCTGCGGGCCCTACACTCTCTGGGGAGTGCCAAGACCAACTGTCCAAGCTCAAAGGTGTGACCATGCCATCTCAGCCCCAAAGCCTTGGAAGGGGCTCCATCAGCAGCTGGACAGCTGAGCTCTCCCGCTTCCTGAGGTGGCAACAGGGGACCCGCACCAGAGGAGGAGCAGGAGGAGGAAGAGGAGGAGGAGGGACAGGTGCTCCAGCCCTCTCCCACCTCATCTGAGCAGGAGCTACAAGTCGCAAGTCATGAAGTAGAGAACTTCTGGGCGAGAAACTCATGACACACGCGATGCCTGGGGGAGTTCAGGAGTTGGACACGTCTGTGCAGAGGGGATGGAGCCCTTCGTTCGTCTGGTTTCCTAATGACCTTTGAAATCAAAGCTTAATTTACGTTGTCCTGTAAATTTGAGAGATGCAAACAGGCTGTGACAGGGGACACGGGAGCGGGGAGGAAGCGGCCAGGGACATGGGGGACATGGGGGGACAGGGAGGGGGTGGCTGGGAACATGGGGAACATGGGGAATTCAGAGAGGGTCCCCAGGGGACACGGGGAGGGGGTGTCGGGGGACGCAGGGCACACGGGGACACGGGCGTGGGGCCAAAGGGGGACAGAGCATGTGGGGTGGGGTGGCGGGGCGGGGACCCCCACTGGGGGAGCTGCCCCCCACGGGGCCTCAGGACCCCGTAGCCCCCAGACCGGGGGGAAGCGGGTGCTGCCATTCCCGCGGCCACCTCCCGCCCCGGGGCAGGCCCCCCCTGCAGGTCACGGCGGCCCGGGCCCTGCACCGGGGCTGCTCAGGGCCAGGCCGAGAGGGGCCCCGCGTCCCCGCAGGGGCTGAGGCTGCGCCGGAAGCCGCGACGAAGCACCGTCCCCCCGCCACTTCTGGGGAGGACCGGGGGGTCCCAGGGCCGCTGGAGGGCTCGGGGGGTCCCAGCGGGTCTTTCGGGGCCGGGAGTCCCCGGGCACCCTCCGCGGCCCGTCGTGCGGGCGGAACGTGGCGGCGCGGGGGCGGGTTCCGGGCGGGCCGGAAGCGTGGTGCAGTCCGGAAGCGCGGAGCGGACAGGAAGCGGGGAGGACCGGAAGCGCGGCCGGGCGGCGTTGCCGTGAGAGCGGGCCCGGAGGCGCCATGGAGGCCGCCGCCGCGCTCACCGACATGTACGACCAGGCGCTGCTGGGAATCCTGCAGCACGTCGGGAACGTGGAGGAGTTCCTGCGCGTTCTCTTCGGCTTCCTCTACCGCAAGACCGACTTCTACCGCCTCCTCCTGCGGCCCGGGGACCGGCTGGGCTTCCCGCCCGGCGCCGCGCAGGCCATGACCCTCCAGGTATCGGCGGGGGCCCGAGGCCGCCGCATCTCCCGGGGCTGGTGGGCCGCGGCGGCTGTGGGGCGGGAGGCCCCGGCGGCTGCTGTTGTCGCCGTGGACGGGCCTCCCGGCCGTGTTTGTCCCCTCCGGGTCGGGCGGGGGTCCGGCGGGGGGTGCTCGGTACGGGCTGCGGCGGAGATGCGGTTAGGGCTGGGGAAATGGGGAGAGGGGCTGGGCAGCGCCTCAGCCGGAGGGGTGCGGGTAGGCGGGAGCGGTGTCCTGGCGGAGTGTCACCCGTGTCAGAGGATGGGAAGCCCCGGGGGTGCCGAGGCCGGCGAGAGCCTGGCGGGAAGAGCCGGGGGCGATTCTTGGAGCTCGGCCCCGGCTGAGGGTGGCTGCTGGCGGCGTGGGGCCGGGCCAGCGTCGTGGTGGGGGTGGCGAGGAGGTACCAGTGGGAGCCTGGGGAGCGGGTGAGGGCCGACGGAGCCGTGGGGGAGCTGGGCTGGGCTCTGCTCAGTGGGGGCTCATGGCCAGCACCGGGCTCGCCGCCATCGTTGGGGAGAGGTGGCAAAAGTCCTGACCTGCTGTTGTTGCCACCCAGCCAGGCTGGGCGCAGCGCTGGATGTCTGTGCCTCAGGGCTGTTGCAGACTGTCATTTACCTGTGTTAGTGGGGAGGAAATGAACTCGTAAAGCTTGGTGTCAGGTTGGATTTGGGGTGTTGGTTTGCTTGGCCTGGGCGAGTTTTCCTTCGCAGGCCTGGCAGGCGGGGGGGTGACGTGGGCAGGTTGGTGGGAGATCCCTGCCCCTCTCCCTGACATGGTCCATGGCACAAGGGGGTCCTTGCCACCCCTGGCCCCCATGTCCCTGGGTTGGCATCTGCAGTGGGGGTACCCTGGGCTCTGGGACTGAGTGGGGAGCCCAGGAAGGTCTCAGGCTGCAGAGGGGAGAGTGCAGAGCCCAAACCACTTGGCAACAGGGCAGTGACGGGGAGACCTCTGTCGTGTGCCACCTGGGGACCATTTTGGGGCTATGCACAAGGAGGGATGTGCAGAGCTGCCGTCCGCAGCGTTCATTCTCCAGAAAGGTGTTGGCCAGGGCAGCCTCACAGCTGCAGCCACAGGGACCTGGAGTGTGGGGGCCAGTTTGGAAGGGACTTGTCCCTGCTCCTGGCTTGGCCACAGCCCAGGGGAAGGAGATGGTTTCGAGGTGACACTGTGCATGATCCACGCGGGGCTGGCTTGAGCTCGGGCTTTGGCTGTGGAGAAGGAGCCAGGGATGGGCACTGCGGGTTTGCATGGGGTAAAAGCGATTGCAAAGAAAGAAGCAAACAGAGCAGGGATGATGCCCAGCACTCACCTCTCCAGTGTCCTCATCCCACGGGCTGTCCCCGTGTGGGAAAGAAGGCTGGGGTGAGAGACAGAGCACACACCATGATAAAGCTGCCCCTATCCTGCTGTGGTTGCACTGGGAGAGGCCCCCCCGGCGCTGTGTCTCTTTGCCTTACACGTCCTGTGCCCAGAGGAGGACTTGGATCGAGCAGCACCACAGGCTGGTGTGCAGCTTAGGGTTGGTCGCTCTCTGGAACCACTGGAGCTGGCTCTGAAATATTCATGGGAAGCAAGGGAGGGCTACATTCGAAGCTCACTCACCTTCTAGCATGTGTTTACAGTGAAAAATGGCCTGGCAGTTGGGTGGGAGAAGCTTCAGCTCCTTCGAGGAACAGGTGCAGGTCCTGGAAGGCCATGCCTCCCTCGTCTGCGTACCATTGTTGTGGGTTTAACTTTTAACCTCCGGCCTGCGCTAGACAGGCACGGCTAGAAGCAAACTGCAGGGTAAGATAACACCTTCTTCTGCTGCCTCTGGTTGAGCAGTGACCTTCTCACCTGCTGCAGCTCTGGGAGTGGGGAGGGATGGCTTTTCTTTGAGCAAGTGCATGTTTTTGGCCTGAACCAGTCAGTTCTGGCTCAAAACCCCACATGAGGGGTTCCTCTCCTCCTCCTTTGGTGCCAGTAAAGAGAGCTCTGAGTCCCTTCAGGCTCAGCCAGCACCAGGTAAGCCATCCTCCAGCTTCTCCTGAGGCAGCTCATCCCGTTTGCACCTTGGAGGTTTGGTCTGAGCTTCAGGCTTGCAAGTGGCCCCTGGGTGAGTGCTGGAATGCAGGGCAAGGGGAGGCTGGAGGGGCGAGGGCTCCCTCGGAGCCCCTTCCCAGCCAGGAATCGGAGCTCATTGCTTTTCCTTGGAGTAACCAGCCCTTCTTCCAGTGGCGGAGGGATTTCAGTGATTTCACAGTGGCTCCCAGGAACTCACGCTTTCTCCTGAAGTGTGTTTAATGTGTCCGTATGAGTTTTGAAATCTTTGGCAGCTGTTTTTGTCAGCGATTGAAGCAACTCAGTGTAGGGAGTGGGAGGCGTGTGGCGTCCGGAGAGGGAGGGACAGTAATAAACGCCCCAAGCGTGCGGTGCTTCTCCTGTCCTTCTCCCCCAGCTTTTCAGGCAGAGCTTGGCAGCTTGACTACCACTTGGTTTGCTTTTTATCTTTCAGGCGTTCAAAGTCTTTGAGCGAATGGCCCGGCAGGATGATGAGAAGAGGCGCCGAGAGCTGGAGGCGAAGCTAAGGAAGAAGGAGGAGGAGGAGGAGGCTGCCGCATCCGCCGAAAGGGTGAAACTGTCCCCTGCAGCTCAGGAGGTTGAGGTCGAGACAACATCAGAGGACATCCCAGCGCCGGATGCCACGGGAGCTGCGGGGATGCAGGAGTCAGCTGTAGCCCAGGATGCAGCCCCCAGCCCTGTGTCGGCAGAGCCCCCGGGGGCCACTGCCCCAGCAGAGCACCGGCCAGCAGAACTGCCCACGTAAGGGTCTCTTACTTTCTTTGTGCTTCTGGCAGGGAAGAGGCAAAACCACAGAGATGGTGTTTGCTGTCCTGCTGTACAGCCCTTTTTGGGGGGGTGGCCCTTCTCTGCGGGCACTCAGCCCGTTGGGAGGCTGCGAGGATTTCCCTTGCGGGCTCCTGAGGCCGGAGACGTCGTGTAATTCCCCACGGGAGGGCAGGGGTTTGTTCTCCTGCGGGTGGTTTGCTCTGAGCAGGGAAGGTGGCACGTCCCTGTACACAGCCCCGCAGTGCTGGGCCAGTCCCCGTGGCTTCTCCTTGTACTGGCTCCAGTGAGCAGCGTCCCTTTTCCGGCACTTGCCATAGCACAGCTGGGCTCATGGCCCTGTCTGTTGCAGCTCTGGGAAACCCTGGCGCCATCCTGTAACCCTTTTCTCATGAAAATTCAGCGTCAGGCTCCCCTGCTATGCTGTGAGAGGTCTCAGCAGCCAGCTTGGAGCTTGCACAGATACCCGCAGTACCTGCCATTGTCGTGGGCAGGCCTGGCTACGTGGCAGGCAGCGGGGCCAGCTGTGGCATCAAATACATGTGGCCAAAAATGGCTTCAGAGACCTCTGGAGGTCTATGGCCCAGCCCTTTGCTCAGAGCAGGGCCAACTTTGAAGATCAATCAAGTGCTGCCGAGAGTTTTCCCTTTAGCTGTGTTCTTTCACCAGACTCCCTTGCTTTCAAGCGGAGCTAAGCAGCCTTGGTTCTTACAAAAATGTCTGTGTTTCAACATCCTCCAGGGTGTCTGTGTCTCTTCCAGCTCAGCTCTGTCGGCTGAGCAGCGGGAGGCGAGCTCCAGTGGGCTGGCTTGGACTTTAAGAAATGCTCACCTTGCATGGGGTCCTGCGCAGGTTCTGCTCATCCTTCCCTGGGCGTCACCTTGACCCCGGGCCCAGGCAAAGCTGTCTCGCCCTCTCTTGGGGCCTCACACTCCATTGAGTTTCAAGCTCCTGTGTCTACTCACTGCTCGAGTCAGTCTTTGCCTCGCCTTGGGGAGGGATGCTGCGAGCGGGCTGTGGCAGATCCCTGTCGTCTCCTTCCTTCCCCGGTGTCCCTCGTGGTCAGAGCCTCATACGATGGCTGCGCTGCCCCCCACCTGCTCACCGCTGCTTTTCTGGTTGTACATGGGGCTTTGCTGTGGTCTGTCCCCACTGTCCCAGTGGTGCTCGGCGAGGAGGACAGCTTGGACTGGTGATCCCTGGCCTCCGGGCCAGATTTCGACACGTCGATGGTGAGAGCAAGCTGCCAGAGGGAAGCGGGCTTTATTGGGAGAGCCCCGAGTCCTGGAAGGAGTGGGGTGGCCGATGCCCTGAGGGGCACAGAGACTTCAGAGCCCAGATTCTGGGGGCTGTCAGCCCTTGGTGTGTGGAAGGGATGGTCTGAGGACCAAAATCTTGGGGGCAGTGGAAGGATAAGTGGCGGGGTGTGGCGGAGTGTGAGCCTGCAGCCCGGGCTCCAGGCAGCGGTAGAGAGGAGGGCCCGAGCGTTGCAGCCGTCGGGGAGAAGGGGAAGGCTGCATCCGGACAAAGTCTCTGCCGAGTGACTCGATCCAGTGGGGAGGAGGAAGGGACTTGCGCTTGACTCAACCAGTCTGACACACATCCTGCAGCATAAAAATAAGCCAGAGCCAAAAATGAACTCACCTGAAAAGCCGCGTTGTGCTGCCTGTGCTGGAGCTGTCCTGTGAAAGAAAGATTGTCCCTGGGGCTGTCAGTCTGACACCTCTCCCAGTGCAAAATTAACGAGCCAAAAAAAGCCCTGTTAGAGCTGGCAGGTCTCTGTGGCCGGGCTGCGCAGCCACAGCGCTGACCCAAGTGTTTCCAGCCCGGCTTTATCCTAAAGGGAAAAGAGGGAGAGAGGCGCGAGGCCATGAGCGGGAAGGAGCCAGTTGCTCAGGCCCCCTTGAGTCCACGGTTGTTGTGTTCCGCAACATGAAATTTCAACTCGGGCCTTTTGTTGTGGGGGGAGCGGCTGCTGTGAGCAGTATTTAGCTGCCCGAAAACAGATGTCAAGGCTGTGGGAAGTAAACTGGAGGGATTCAGAAGAAATCTGAGGGCCGGTGCGGGGGCCGGCTGTGTTTGACGAGGACAGTTTCTGCTGCGGATGGGGAGAGCCCAGCCCTTGCATCCTCCACCCCTGGAGTGTCTGTCCTGGCACAGCTGGAAAGCAGCCCCAGATGGGCTTCAGACACGCAGATGCTGTTTTGCAGCCTGCAGATGTGTCATCGAGCACAAATCCCTGCGTGGCAGCTCTCGCTCCGGTCTAAATGTGAAAAGAAGGTGCCTTCAGCTGAATACAGGTGCCCCTGCGGCTTCTGCCCTGCCCGGCGGGCTTTTCTGCCTTTCCTCTTCCTGCCCGTGCCTGCTCCCGCTGCCCCAAACACGCCGGCAGGGTAAAACACTGGCAGCCCCCTTGGCACCTGCCTGCTGGGGGGCGTGATGGGTGAGACCGGGGCAGGAGGGATGTCCAGCGAGGCTTTGCAGCCCGGTGATTTCCAGGCCGGGAGAACGGGGTGTCTGCGGGCTCCAAGTAGGGCAGAGCAGCCACTGGGTTTGTCAAAGGGCTGTAGTTGGTTTTTGTGCCTCTGGGGGGCACTGGAGCCCCCCGAAAGGCAGCGGGGATCAGGAACGGGCATCCTGGGCACCCCCGACAGACTATTAATAATTTAGCCGGCTGCTTAATTCTGCACAGCCCCTTCTGAGCAAAACCCAGAGCCACCAGCCTGATTACGAGGGGTGCATGAATAATGTGCGGCTCCAGCAGCAAGAATGCAGAAAAGAGCTTAAACGAAAATATTTTCCATCGCCCTTCCCCCCCAACCCTCCATCCGCCGCTGGTGAAGAAAACCGCTGCCACCAAAATCTATATAAAAACTCGCTCATTCTGTCAACCTGCCTGCTCGGTAAATGTAGGGCAGGTACCATCCCAGATCTGCCAGCTCCCATCAGAGCCTTGCTGTGCGCCTGGGTGCTGGGCGCTGTTGGTGAGCATCTTGTGAAGCGCAGCGAGATGGCGGCAGCTTTTTCAGGGTTGATCCGGAAGGGGAGAGCAGAATGGAGCCAGCTTTGCGGGTGCAGAGGATTGCCCGTGGGCGAGGAGGGTAGCAGGTGACTTGCTTGGCCAGGTCTCCCTGCATCCCTCGCCTTCCCCACCTGTGAAAGGCAGGTGATGCACTTCCTCTTCACTAGGAAGGCTGCCCCGTAAATGCTGAGGACTGGGGCGTCTTTGGGGTGACCCAGGTGCCAGAAGCTGTGTCGAGGGGGACCAGAGGTCGCCTTCAAGCTGCTGAGGAAGCTGGCTCCTCGGCCTGGCTTACAACTGCCCTGGGTGTCCTCGCCATCCTTCCCCAGCCATCGTGGCTCATGTACTCACCCCAGCGCACTGGGAGGGCGGAGGGGAATGTGTCCCCCTTGCACCCCCACCCTGGGACTGCTCATCCCAGGAGCACATAGCCGGGGTCGGCGTTGCAGCTGCGCATCTTACACAGGCCCCGGCTCTTCTCCCATCTGCTCCCAGAAGCCATCCTCGCCTGAGCTCAGCTCCTAATTTTGAACACCTCCGCCGCCCAGCACCCTCCCCTTCCCCCAGCTTGGATTTCATCCTGCATATATTTGCCACACAGCATTTAAAATAGAGCCCAGCAGCCCACGTGTGGCACTGCGCAGCATGGCCTGGGCGCTCGGCTTGTGCTTTCTGACTCCGGTCCTGGCTCCCCTCTGCTCCTTTCTCTTTCTGAGTATGAACCGGGGGGCATGCTGTCCTCCTCTGTCCCGTGAGCCCCCTCCCAGGGTTACTCTGTGCAAGATGTGGTGGCAGGAGGTCAGGAGCTGCAGCTCTGGAAGCCTGTGCATGATGGTGAATGTCCCACCTTCATATATTTCTCTGTCTAGCCTCTGCATCTTGCCCTTGCATCTCTCCTGGGTGCTCTGGCCAGGTGTGCTCAGGATGGCCAGCTCTGGGCTGTATCTTAGAGACCGTCTTAGACCTTGGGAGAACAACCCAGCAGGGCCTTTGATTGTCAGGTGGGGGAGGTCCCCCAGAGAAGAATTTTTAGGGTGGACAGATGTTGAAGGGTTTCCCCAGAAGGTGGTGGTTCCCTCCAGGTGAGTCCAGCCTGGCTCCTGCCTCCCCTGGGCAGCGGGGAGTTGGGGGAGCTTCTGGTCCCTCCTCTCCCCGGCCTGTGCAGGGCCACGGCTCACGCTGGAGCGGGCTGGTGTGGAGCTGTTGCACCCACACGCTCCAGGTCAGGCGTGCACAGTGTGCCTGGGTCTGGAAACAGGACCAGCAGGACGCGGAGCACCGGTGAGCTCCGGGCAGGCTGAGGAGGACGTATAGCGCCTCGTCCCTGGGGAAGGTTTGTGGGGACCTGCCACAATTCTCACACTGCTGAGCCAGAGCAGAACAAAGCCCTGGGACCTCCGTGGGTCAACTGTTCACCTCCTTCGGGGTGAAGAGGGAAGAAGAGGCGGTAGGAAGGGCCTGTGGTGAGAAGGGGCCTGTTCGCCGCTCCACCACTGCTTTGGTTGGGCCTTGAAGGGAGACCCTGCAGGTCTTTTGCTGTGCGTGAGCCAGGGAAGAGACTCCCCCGGCCCTGTGCGTGCAGTGCGGTTGTGCTGGGGAAGGGGACGGACAGGCAGCAGCGTTGCCACCGCCCCATCCTGGCCCTCGCTGGCCAGCAGAGCCCTGGCCGCTGTGAGCACTCTGTCCCGGTGAGCTCTGCGGCAGGGCTGGCCACCCGCTGCTCTGCCGTCCTTGTAAGTGGGTGGCGGGGCTCAGCAGCAGCCTACAAAACCGCTTGTGTACTTTCCGGCTCACTGTCCCTAGTGAGAGGCAGAGCAAAATTGAAGTGAAATGTGTTAATCCGGTGAGCTGAGTCCTCTGATGCTCCAGCTCTCTTCTTTCCTGAGAGCAGCCACTTCCATTCCATTCCCAGAGCCCCTAGGGCCTGGAGTTAACCCTTTGCAGGGCACGCTCGGGAGCATCCCTAAGATGATACAGTAGCGCTCTGGGAAATTTCCACGAGGCTCCTGTGTGGATCTAATTTGATTTAGCAACGGCTTCGCTTTGCCGCATCCCAGATGGATTTATTTTGTTGTTGCGAGGTGCTTGCAGGATGGGCTTTCTGGCATGGCTTCATTCTCCTTGGGATGCCAGGGAGAGGAATTTCACTGCTGGTGACCCTCAGCGCAGGAGCAGGGCTGTGGAGAGCAGGTATCCCTGCATGTTGCTGGCTTCGAGGCCATTTTTTTTTGACTCAGAGGCGGCATTATCCCAAGCTTTCTTCTCTCAAGCCTTTTCCAGGAGAACAGGCAGGGGAAGGGAGTGGAGCCCGTGGATGCTCGACTCTGTCTGGGACCGTCCAGACCAGAAGCCAGTTAAACTGGTTTCCTTCCCTGATGTCCCTGTGGGCTTTCCTGGTGAGCTCACCACAGAGTCCGTGCTGTTCTTCCAGCCTGACCCAGAAAGACAGAGCTGATCCTGATCCATATTTAAGGGAGAGTCTGTCCTGGTTCCGATTCCTTTTGCACGCATGAGCTGCGCAGAGGTGCCGCAAGGCACCCGGGGCTGCGCATGGGGAATTCCCCCGGCGCGGCCAGGGCCCGTCACGAGCAGGAGCCAGACAGACCTCTGGAGAACGGCCTGACCTGGTACAGCCGAGCTCCATCTGGCCCCATATCCTGTCTCCAACAGCGGCAGATGCTTGGGGAAGAAGAGAAGAACAGAACGAGCGTGCAGTGATACTTCCTCCGTGTTTTCCCGCTGCCGCCGGCAAATTGCGGCTCAGCAGCTTTCCGAGCCAGAGGGAGCGCTTGGTCTTTCATGGCTCTCAACGGATTGTTTTGTTTCCTTTCGTCTCTGAATTTCAGCCCTCAAGTGCCCGGGGTCTGCGCGGCAGCATCCTGCAGCAGGTCCACCACCGTGCAGCAGGTCCGCTGCTGTGCTGCACCGCTGTGTGTGTCTTTTGAACCCCTCCATGCAGGGGCAGAGGTAGCGAATGCTTCCCCATTTCCCTTCTACACCCCGTGTGGGATTTTCCCGTTATGTTCTGTTTCCCCTTCAGCCTGTTTTTAGGCTGGAGAGTCCTCATTTTGCTGAGTTTTTTCTCACTTAATCATCCTTGTGCTTCTCCTGGTCCTACGTGGTCCTCTGTTGTTCCTTGCCGATGCAGGGGCGGTGAGGGCCGTCCCTGTGCTCTGTATGTGTGTGAACCCATCGGGGTTCTCCACTTCCTACGCCGTGCCTTTGCCCCTGGGCTGTCCCGCTGCCCCAGTGAGGCCAAGAAACCTTCCATCCACATGGTTCCCCACCTCAGTCAAGGGGCATCACTCAGACCCTTTTCCTTCCCTCCCGGTGCTCCCCAGCGCTGGCAACCAGCTTTCCCGGTGGGAGCTGCAGCCCATGCTGGCTGGGAACGTGAGCTACACAAAAGCTTCACCACTCAAAAACCCCGTGTTGGCCAGACCTCCCTCCTCCAACGCACCCAGTAGAGGAAAGGCAGCGCGTCCTCGGCTCGTCATGTAACACGAAGGCTGTTTTGCTCTCAGGAGCTGCGGCGCTGGCCTCGCGGTGCCGTCATGTTTGGTTTCTACGGGGGAGGTGTCCAGGTTATGCTGGGGGAAGTGGGGAAACTGCTCTTTAAGTCCTCCCTGCCAAGTGGGGTCTTTCTTCTTGCAATGGAGAGAGTCTGTGGCTTCCCAATGGGAGAATTATTTTAATACGTAAGCCTTCTCCCATAACGGTGCAAACCCAACTGCTCAGGAAGCGTCTTTTCAAAGGGCTGAAGTGCTTGAGCCGAGGGTGAGATCCTCCGTCCCACTTGTCTGGTGTAGCACTGGACTGTAATGAGCCTTTTGCAGCTGATGAGGAACCAGTTGGGGCCCAATTTTCCAGTGCTTTCACAGGGAATTGGAGTCCTCTGGCTGGGTTGCTGAGATCAGCAGCAGAGTGCCAGTTCCCCTGTCACGCACTGAATCGCTCAGGGCTTTGGTTGCCCTACCAAGGTACTGAGCTCCAAAATTAGGTCCCGGGACCAAAAATAACTAAATTAAAACCTATAAATTTTTCTCTTAACAAGCAGAAAATCCCAGGGCTGGAGGCTGAGGGACAGCGTGTGCCTGATTCTTATTTAAAAAAGCAATATCTGTTTGCTTGTTTTAATATCACGTTGTTCACCAAAGGAAGCGGCGTAATGTGGAAAACTACCACGAGCAGGCGGGTCTGGCATGGCCCCGACATGCCGTCAGGTGTTGGGAGAGATTGGGCCAGGTCGCGTTGGTGGTGCAGGGGTCTGAGGGGCCGCCTTGTCCTGCGCTCCCACAGTTCAATCCCGTTGGATTTCTTTGGCCTTATCCCCTTTTTCCAGAGGAGCTATAATTGAATCCAGCCTGGTTTGGCGGTGCGTAGGTCTCTTGGAGGAGACCTCTGAAATCCAAGGTTGTATAAGCTTTGTGCAAACAATAAAGATCCCAGGGGAATTCTCCGAACAGAAGCGTGTCCTGCTGTCCTTGACCTAAATATCCCAGCAGTAGTGAAATCTAGCCCTCCGGTGCGGGCGCTCCGAAGCTCTCCTGTGAGCTGGCGGTGGCATTTAAACTCGCCTAATGTCAGTAAGTTGTCTCCGTTGAATGGCTCCATAAATAACTTGCCATCTGAAAGGGAAGGCTAAAAGCTCCCCTGAAGAGCGCGAGCTTGGAAAAGAGCAAGGCGCTCCCCTGGCAGGGAGAGGGGCAGAGTGTCTCGGGCCTGCGTGGTGGGACTGGTGGGACTCCGGCTGATGAGGGTTGGGCGGATTCGCTGTTGGGCTGCTGGGCTCGGGCATCGTCTCGTGGGTGGTACGCTGGGCACCTCTCCCCACAGCATCATCCAGGCTTGACGACACAATGCGATACAGGGGGAAAGTCTCTTGATGCGTTCTATTTTTGGTCCTTGGTCCCATCCTGGTGATGAGTTGGAGCTCTGAGGATTCCTGAAGGTGAGGAGACCTTCCTGTAGAGCTGACGGTGGGTATGACGGGCTGGAGTGTGGGTTGTATGGCCCAGCCGGGGTGTGCCTGGGTTTTGGGGGTGCAGGGGAAGGCATTAGCTTCCATTTTTCAGTCTTCTGGAGCAGGACCACTAAGGCTGCGCATTGCAGCCATGGAGGTGTGTGTTCGGGAGCCCCAAGGCCGGGGTCATGGGCCGTTGGGGAACCACTGAGGAACTTCTTTCCGCTTCAGGGATGAAGGAGGCCTTCCAAAACTGGATTTGGGGTGTTCTCCGCCAGCAATCCAAACACACCTGGGCTGGAAGAAACCCTGAGGGTTGGGGGGGCCCTGGGACCTCCCCGGTCCACTGCCGCGCTTGGGACTGGAGCTCGCTGACAGCCAGAGAGCGGCGGAGCGGATGGGAGCGCGTCCCAAGGCTTGTTGACTGCGGGTGTGAATTGAGCTGTGAGAGGGAAGGGTTTGGTAGTCAGCTTGCTCAACGCTTTGCCGGAGACCTAATTGGCTGAAGTGCTCTGTACAAAGGGAGCCTTTGTGAAACACCGGGTGCCTCCAGGACCTCAGCGAGGGTGCTGAGAGCCCGCAGGAAGCGTTCCTCCTGCCTCTGCGCTTCTCGGGCAAAACCAGGAGAGGCGAAGTGCAACGGTCCTGATGTTTCAATGCCAAAAGATGTTAAGTTTGGAGGTGGGGGGAGGCTTCTTCGTGGCTTGCTTGCAGAAGAAGCACAAACCTGGTATTTTCCCCGCACGCAATCCCCGCAGCTTTGGAAATGCAGCTTTCCAAAGAGATTAAGCTTTTGGCTTCTCTACCTGTTGCTCAGCTGCTCCACCACTGGCGTTGGGACCCCGAAGAGCAAGTTGGACCCTCTTCAGTTCATCTTAAAAGCTGTTTTTTTTCCCGCTGGCTGTAGTGCAGCTGGAGCTGGGGCTTGACAGAAGCTGTACAGGGTGCGCAGAACTTCCATGGCTCAAAGCGGCTTTGAGTTTTCATCTGGTCACGCTGGCAGGGCTCTGGAAATCTGTATTCCAGTGGGTGTGCTGGTGCTGTTGGGCGAAGGTGGCCTTCCCATAGCGAGGTGGAGAGGGCCCTGCCATCTGCCCGCTGCCTGCCCAGCTCGGCCGGCCCTCGCCCCGCTTCTCCCGTGGCGACTGCCACCCCGCTGGGCTGCGGGCAGCCCCGTTAGCGCTGGGAAGGCTGGAGGCAGGTGCGGTCCAGGGCGCTTCCCCGGGAGGGAGAGGGGATTGGTGATCGCGTGAGGCGGCCGCCAGGGCTCTGACGGGAGCAGGAGCCTGGACCCTTGCCGGGGCAGGTGGGCGGTGGCGACTGACACGGCGCTGGTTCCCAGCAGCCCTGTGCTACCTGCAGCAGCAGAGCTGAGCGTATTACAGCGGTTTCGGGGTACAGACGGCAAACACTCCTCTACATTGTCCTCCCAGCTTGCTGGGAAGCCCAGCAAGATGCTTTGAGCCAAGCAGTGCTGGCCGTGAGCTAGAGGGAGGTCTGAATGCTGCTGCCTTGGTCGAGGCAGAGATGGCGGGCCACGGCATGCAGGAGATTGGGCCCTTCTTCCTGGGCGTCACCTTGGGTCCTGCCAGCGCTGGCACTAGGAGTGACAGCGGAGGCGTCTGGCTCGGAGAAACCCACCCCAAAGCAGGCATTTTCAACCAAGTCAGAGGGGAGAAGCCCTCGGCTACAGTCCTGCTGCGGTGCTGAGTGTCTTGCAGCACAGCAGCCTGCCGAGGCGCTTGCATGTCGGCAGCAGCTTCTCTTCCTGAATTGGCTGGTGCCTCCTCGAGTCGTCGCAGCACTGAGGATGCGGGATTAATTATGTTGATGGACGCCACTCGCTCTAGGCTGCTGTCACAGAGCAACGGCCTTGATCCAAACATCTGATCATTGCAATAAATGCTGGCTGGATTGACGGCGTGCGGTGCATCTCCCTGGAAGGCCCCGCTCGCTGCATGCTTATTTGGGTTAGGCACGCGGACGCATTGTGCCTGATTTTCTCTTTTCCTACTTGCTCGGAACTTCATTATTCCTTAATGAGATCTTTCCATTCTTGGCAACCTCTTGAGCTTGAAGGAGGTTTCATGCATTGCACAGGGCCTCTGTCAGTGGTTAAAATACAGAGCTGGGGTGTTTTTTCTCTGCTGTTTGCTGGCAGGGTGACTCTGTACAACACCATTCCCCTCTGTTTTCCCCACTCTAAATGGAGGAAGGTCCCGCAGGGGGGAGAGGCTTGCTTTTGCGGTGAGGATGTGCTTGTGGGGCCTGATGAGATGTGTTGTTGATAGCAGAGTGCAGGTAGGGTGGGACTGTTACAGGTACCTCCTTCAGGAGCACCTTTGCAGAAGGGAGCGGGTCTGGGTCTCCATTTCTGTGTGCACCGGGGTGGTTGTCTTGCAGCACCAGCCCGGCTTTCTCCCCACATCATCCTCCTCAGCCTTGGCCAGTCCCACTTGCCCAGCTTCAGCTTTTGAGGTTGTTTCTCTTCTCCACCCGCCTCCACATCTGCATCACTTAACCGGCTTGACACGTTTTCCTTAAAGCTGCCTAAATAATTCACCTTGACTAAGAGCAAACAGCCGTGCCGGCCCCGGAGGAAGCTTTCTGTGAATGCCAAGTGATTGGAGGGTATCTGCTGTACCAGCCCGCGGTGGTGCCGGCAGGGTGCAGACGCCCACCCTCAGCTCAGCGTCTGCTCGGCTGAAAAACCGGCGCTGGGTGAGGCAGGCCCCGGTCCCGGCAGTGGTGGACACTGAGCCATCGGGATGGCACGCCCGACTCCCCAAAACCCAGGTGTCCTGCACTTCCATTGGCCTGCTTCCCAGAAGGGCAGGTATCCTGGGTCAGAAAGCCGAGATGCTCCGGGCTAAGAGGATCGGATTCCTTAAGTAGTTCTGAAAATCCTTGGGATTTTTTTCTTTTCTTCTTTTTATGGAGAAGAAGAGTCCATTGGGATTAGGCCCATATTAGCTCCTTCTCCTCGCGGAGCTCACCCACCTCTGCTCCCCCCTCAGCCTGTGTCGGGCTGAAGGATGGCTGCTTCCGTGCTGCTGTATCTGTTCCTCAACTTCTGCATTTTTGCACCAAAAGTCCTCAGTAAAGAGGAACTCGGTGAGCTGCCCTACTTCTTCTCGTATAAAAAATTAAATCAAATCCTTTGGCATTTGGTTCCTGCTCTTGGTTTATGTCCGGTGCTTTTATAGAACCGGTGCTGTAGCCGTTGTGCTCTGAGGATGGAAATGGGTTCAGCCGAGTGTCTGTGGAAGAGAGGATTGCTCGGTCGCCATTTCTGCATCGCTTGGCTCATCGTGCATCACCAACCCACGGAACTGGAAATCCCAGAATAAGAAACGCCCAGAAGTCTGTACATGGGGCCCGGCATGCAGCTCAATCCTTGAGCATCCAGCCTGCGTGCCGTGGCCAGCTCTGCCTTGGCCAGCCTCGCTCGAGCAGCACCTCCTGGTGACACCGCCACCTCCCCTCGGGTCCCAGCCACCTCTCGCTGCCGTTGGGGGTCTGACCCCACGCGAGGGGAACGGCTCTGGGACCGGTGACAGCGCAGCCGTGCGGTGCAGATCCTAGGAATGGAAAACAGATCGGCTGCTTCTCGACGGTGCATTGTTAAAGGTTTCACCTCCCCCAAAATGACACATTGCAAGCAAAAATAGAACAAGACAGAACACACAGACCCACCCACACCATCCCCACCACCCGGCAGCCAAGTGCACGCGGTGCCAAACCTTTGGGTTTAAAAGATGATGCTTTTTCACCCTCCCTCTCCTCAGCCCTGCCACCACCTGCCCCGGCCCGGCAGGCGGCTTGGCGTCCCGGCAAGCTGACCATCGTACCACCATGCTGGCGCCAGGCTGCTGGGAGGATCGCCACCTGACCTGCACCGCGCTCTGCGTCCGGTCTCCATCTTCACCGGCTGGGTCTGGGGACGGGGATGTCTCCCGGCCATGGTGTTCCTGCCGGAAATTCTCTCGCCCGCTGCACGGTGGTGCTGTTGGAGCGACACAAGGGACGGCTTTGGCCGGGAGAGCCACCTCCAGCGTGGCAGCACAGCTCGGCCCAGCTCGCTGGGAGCTGGAGCTTTCTCCTGCGGGTGGCCAGGGAAGCTGCCTCCCAACCAAGGAGCTGGGTCCAATTTCTTGAGTGCCGCCGGCATGAAGGGTGGTGTGTGCTACGCACAGTTGGACCAGGCAAGGATCTGGCTGGAAAACCTCCAGGAAAGGAAGAGTTGCTCCAGGAGATGGTAGAGCTGTCAGCCGTTTCTCAGAGGTGCCTAACGAGGCTGAGGTCTGCGTTCATCACCCCAGTCCTCGTTTGCTCAAGAGCAGGCAGTAAACTTGCAGGGGAATTTACTGAGGCCTTCATGAGTTCCCCTCGTGATGTGGTTTTGGGGCACAAAGTCACCCCGTTACTTTCACATCTGAGGATTTTGAACGCCAGGAGCAGAGCTGGTACAGAGATGGTGACTTGTGGGAAGCGCTGGAGGGGTTCGGGCTGGCTGTTAGGGAAAAGAGAGGAGTGGAGAAGCGACAGCGCCTGTCCCCGTGCCCCCGGGATGAGCAGCCATGGCTGCAGGGAGGTTTAGGCACGAGGGGAAACTTCTCCCTGCTGAAGCTGGCTGAGCATGGGGGTGGTTTGGCTGGGGCGCATGTTGCCCAGCCAGTCCAGCAGGGCTGTGAGGACTGGGCAGCGGGGCTGAGCTTATCCCGGCAAGCTGCGCAGGGAGGCAGAGGTGGCTGTGAAACGTCCCTCCGTCACCCAGCGTTACGACACAGAGGGAGCGAGGACAGAGCTCTCCTGTCGGGGACGGTCGGAGCTGGGAGATAGACTGCTTTTGCTTGTTCGGTAGCAATGCCATGCGAAGAGAAGCTCGATGGGGTTATTGCACAGCAAGTTGTGCCTCAGTTTTCCTGTGGAAGTAACCCAATTAACGCCGGTGTCTCCCGGGGCTGCCGTGAAGCCACTAGTGCCCTCACGGGACAATGTAATCATGCTCGGTGAGCTCTTGGGAGGGCTAAAACGTCCGTGATGCACTTGGCCAGGGTCTGCTCAGCCCCAGCGCTTTCCTCCCAAGGAAGATACACAAGGACGGACCCAGTGGCTTTGTGGCAGTAAGTGGCTGCTCCGGGATCGTATTTATCTGCTGTGGCTGTGAGGCGTTTGCAGCTGGTGTCTTACCCACACTTGGCTTTGTGCTGATGGGTTTTCTCCCATCTTTAATGCTCTGCATCTGCTCTGACACGCCTTGGCCCGGGCACGGGCTTGCTGCCTCCCCCTTTAGCCTTCGAGCTTTTCCTGGGAAAGGCCGAGGAGGGGAACAACCTGGAGGTTGTTGGTTCTCGTCTGGTTCTTTGCTTGCTCTCAGGGGGGTGATGATGCTTGGGATGGTGACTTCCAGCCGACATGCCTTCCCTCTGGCGTCTCGCTGGCAAGGAGCGTGGTGAGCTCTGCCGCGCAGCTCACGTCCACGCTGATTAGAAGGAAACGCCTCCTTAGGAGTCAAAAATCCAGCGGGTTTTAAACCCCGGTCAGGCTTGGGTTCCACTTCACTGTGCCGCCAGGTACGCGCTTGCCCCAGCCTCGAGGGCGTTGGGGAGAGGACAGGAGCCTCGCAGACGTGTGCGGTGCTCGGGCAGACCCCGCTGCGCAGGGACACCTCCTGCGAGGACGCTTAACCAGGCAGCGCACGGATCCTCACCTGGGAGAGAAATGTCCCTCCCCTCTGCCGGGGGCTTGCGCAGGGTGGGCTCGGGGATGATCGTGCCCAGGTGCCACCACTGGGATGGCTCGAGGTGAGGACCTAGAGGTGAGGACAGACAAGACGATGCTCGGGGACGTGCTGCCTCATTTCAACCCCTTTGCTTCCCTCGGGGTGAGCACACGGCCCCGCAGGCCCCGGCCGCCTGCACCGTTCCCCCTCTCGCCCTCCAGCCTGTTCGACTCCTACAATCCGGGGGCGGTTGGGAAACCGACAGCCGGAGCCAACCCGCGCCGGCACTGGTTTGGTGCTGCCATGCCAACCCCGTTTCCATGGCAATGGGCACCCAATGGGCAACCGCCAGGCAAGGCCAAGATGCCCAAAAAAAGTGATGCGGTACCCCCCGAAATCGCCGGCCTGAGGCTGGGAGCCTGCGGCTGCTGCCCGGGCAACCAGATCAAAACCTCCCCGGAGCGTAAGTCGTTGTAACAGGGCGGGTAAAACCCCGTGAAACCATTAAGGAAAAAAAAAGGGGGGGGGATGTACACACAGAGCCCCTTCGACAACACCCTCCGACCGTCTTAGAGCCTAATTTAATTAAAATCGATGGAACTTACATAATTCTCAGGGCACCGCGCTGCTGGAAGCCACCCCCGCCCGGCGCTGGCGAGGGCCACTCGGTGTGGGGGTGTCGGAGTGGCAGTGGGGTGTGGGGGGACGTGGTCCCCAGGGCCGGCTGACCCCCGGGGCCACTCGTCACCAGCCCCTCCCTTTATGCAACTCGCCGCAGCCCTGTGTTTATACAGCTCCAGATTGAAGACTAGGTGCGTATCAAAACATTTTAAAATAACTCTGCCTTTTGTTAGCACCGCAGCTATCTTTAGAAAAAGATTTTATTTTATTTGAAAGCCCTCTCTGGGAGGTTTCAGTGGAACAGATCCTCAGCCTGCCAGCAGTTTAAAGGACACGGGTGTGGTGGAGATCTCCTTTCTTGGCTGGAAACGCTGTATTGATTATTGCTTATTGATCCAATAGATCCCATCCTACCCTCACAACGGCTTCCTCGTCCTTCTCCTGAGATTTCCGCAGCTGGCAGTGGCTGTGTTTTGCTCAAAGTGTTGCTTGTGACCCACTTGCCCGGTTGCCCCCTTCCGGTGCTGCACCGGGCTGGCTCTGCAGCTCCGTCGCCTCTGTGTCAGCCACTGCCCTGGTCACCACGGCTGGTGGTTTTCCCAAACATGCTTGAAATCAGGGGGAGGACGACCACGTTTGCATGTGGTGAACCCAGGGCGCAGTGATGGGCCGCCACCTCTGCAGCCACGGCAGCGGCCACGGAGACAGCACACGCCTTCCAGTGAGTGATGGTGTCCCCTGCTCCAGCTGCGACGGGCATGGTGGACGCAGCAGGGAGGTGGAGGGGCAGAGGAGCTCTGTGTTCGAGCAGAGTTAGCTGGGAAGGCGCCCGGAGCCAGCCGGGTGCCAGTTTTGGGAAGCCAAACTATCCTGTGTCTCACCAGTTGTCCCTTTAGCGGCCTGACTTCCCTTGGGGCACCCTGGGGAGAGGGGTGTGCAAGTCACCCACGACAGGCAGGGTGCCTGGGGTCCCTCCAAGGCTGCCAACCTCAGCCTTCGCCTTCCTTGGTAGCACCGGCAGCGAGGGAGAGACTGGGCACCCAGCCTGAGGCGTTCGGGTGCCAGCAGGGTGGCCGAGCAGAGGCTCTGCCCTCCCTTTCTGCTTCTTGTGCGCTGCTCTCTGGTTTCCTGCTCCCTCCAGACTCTGATCTCCCTGACACTGAGCATGTCGCCCCTTTCTTCTCCCCCAGGAGACAGGAGCAGTTCCAGACAAACCCCGACAGCTACAACGGGGCTGTGCGAGAGAATTATGCCTGGTCCCAAGACTTCAGTGACCTGGAGATTAAAGTGCCCGTGCCCAAGCACGTCGTAAAAGGCAAACAGGTAAAGTGGTGTTAATTGTGTGTCTTTCAGCATTTCCCTTTCCTTCGGGGCGCCTAGCTTTCCCAGGAAGCTCTGTTTGGAGTGGGAAGGCTCCTTGTCCTTCGTACTCAAGGAGCCGGAGGCAGTCGTTCCTTTTTCTCCGGCGCTGGGTGTGTGGCTGGGGGGGACTGACAGTCCCAGCCTGGCTGTGTTCCCGTTGTGACAGCAGTGTCCTGTTGCTCCGGCCCCAGCGGCCTTCGCTGGCACCGTGTGGCACTTTCTGCACTTTTGCTTTCCACTTCCACCGACTGCAAACTTGCACATGGGTTTCTGAGCCTGCCTGGGGATGAAGGCTCCTTCTCCGGTGTCTCTCTGTGGCTTGGAGTGTCTCCTGCAAGCGGGAGCTGCTGGAATGGCTCCTCTGGCACTTGGGAACCGGAGCAGGCACAGCCCATATGAGACCTGCCCTGCCCTGGGTGGAAGGGAGCTGGGGCCGGGGTGCAGGCTCAGCGGCCAGGCTCTCTCCCTGGCTGCCTGCGTGGGCAGGGGCGTCTCACCTCCCTCCTTGGCTCAGGCAGGAGCTTACCTTCTCTGCTCCCGGCCGCGAGCGGTCATGTCGCTTCTCCTTCACCACTTCTGTCCCCTCCCAGCGAGGGACTCGAGAGGAGCGTGCCCCTGGCGGGCGTCAGTCGGCCCCAGAAGTTTCAGCTCTCCTGTCTTTCCTGAGTCCTGCCCTCCCCATGGCTGATTCTGTATTTTTCCATTTGGGAAGTTCGCGCTCCCCCCACCTCCCCTTCTCCTCTGCTTCCAGGGCGGCTGAAATGAGCACGCTTGGGTTTATTCACCGGCTCCAGCCTACACAGCTCCTGATCATGCCAAAAGAGTGTAATTGGCAGCAGCAACCCGGACTGGAGGGGTGAGGGAGCAAGTAGCTGCCACGGGGACAGCAGGGGGACCAGGAGATGCATCTCTCCCGGTGGGTCTCTAAAACAAACCCAGGCTGTTTCTTGGAATGATTTGGGGGCATCCAGACGGGTGTTCCATCCCTCTGCATCATATTGCAGTCACGATGCCTCTCCCTGCCCAGGGAAGTGCCCTTTGTGCCAGGGGAGTTGTGTCCTTGCCAAAAAAAAAAAAAAAAAAAAGCATCAGGCTTTGTCCGCCCCGTTCTTTGCCACCCAGAGGTGCAGAGCCCTTGCAGGTGCCCGGAGGAGGTGGCACAGGACCTTTTCTCGACTCGAGACTGTGCCGTTGCTGCGGAAGAGCCCCTGCCCGGCAGTGGGGTGATTATCGGGGCAGCTCCTTCCCACGCTGTTGCCTGTGGCACGGCCCTGCCTGCCCTGGCCCTAGTTTATGCCTGCGCTGCCCTCTCGGGGCAGTCAGATGTCGGAGATGTCGGACTTTCCTTATCCTTGTGAGGTGTCTCGTGGTATTTGGTTTGTACATCCCCCTCAGGGCTCCTCTTGGCAGCTGCGTTTTCACTTTGAAGTGATTCTTTAAATCTCTTCCAGCCTCGGGGGACTGGAAGCGGTTAGGCTGGGTGACGGGCCAAAGCAGGATGGTTCAGAGCCATTTTAAAGCTCAACGGACTTCGGACGCGTTGTTGATGGGTTCTTGCTAAAGAGAAGCGTTCCCCTACGTTCACCACACAGCTTCATCTTTTTAAAAAATTATCAGGTTTTTTGGCTTCTGCCTGCCAAGGCGAGATTAAAAATCTCCCCCGTTTGGTCCCCGGGCTCAGAGTGCGCTCAGCTCTAATGCTGCTCAGAATCTTCCTTGTGACATTTTTTTGGGTTCGAGATGTTGCTATGGCACATTTTCGCTTGGGCGAGCTTGAGGTTTCCTTGTATGGAGCTCCAAAAAAGTGTCCGTGGAGCAGGAGTGGGTGATGGGGTAGGTGGGAGCATCTTCCTCTGCGGTCTCCACCTCTCTGATCTACTTACAGGCGCAACAGGGGCCCGTGGATCCAAGCGCTTTCCAAGCATTTAAATAGAGATAATGACAACAAGCCTCTCTTTTTGCCTGGCTCGGAGGAGACGAGCTAGATTCCTCCATAGGTTTGTGTTTGCTTGTTTGATTTGCGTGGGCGGGCGTGGGCGTTCTAGTGTGCACAGAAATTATTGTGGTGGAAAGCGGCGGCAGAGAGCTGAGATCTGGGTTTCCTCGCGAGCACCGGCAAAAGCCAGGCATTTTGGGGGGCAGAGGCGCACGTGGGGTGCGCGTGGTGGGGGACGAGCAGCCTTGGAGCCTCCGGGGTGCCCCTGTTCGTGGCTGCGCTTGCTGGGACAGGGTGTTTCCCGCGGGATCGCCCTTGGCTCGCCCCTAGCCGCTGCCTGGGGTCGGGTGCAGGCTGTCTGCGCCCGGTTCTGCCAAACCCCGGTGTTGCCGGCCACGCATGCCCTGAGCGCAGCGCGATGGGACGGTGCGGGTGGCGGGGGCTGGGGGGAGGAAGGGCAGCCCCTCGGAGAGCCCCGCCACCCTCCCCGGTGGAGCAGAGGTGATTTTTCCACCAAGGCACCCGCCAAGGAGCTGCTGCCCACATGCGCCAAACCCTGTGTTCTCCGGGCAGCACCACACGCACACGTGAGTCCTCTCGGACGTTTCTCTCCACACAGGGGGTCAGGGCTCTCCGGCAGTGCGTGCTTTGCCCCTGTCCCCTGTCCCCGCTCCCAGTGGGCTGGCCAAGAGGGGCCTTTTTGTTGGCTGCAGGTGGAAGCGGGTGTTGGGATCGCTTCTCGCTCTGGCTGGTTGTGCAGCGAAGCGGCTGGGTTAAGGCTGCTGGGTTTGGATCTCTTCCTCCATTTGGGTTTCCCTGCTCCCTCTCTTAACGCCCTGCTGGTCCCAGAGCCACCTCGAGCACATCCCTCAGCCACCTTGGAACAAAACCCCTCTCACATTTGATTGTGGATCCGACGGCCCTGACGCTGCGTCTGTGCCTTCCGTATCTCCAGCCTCCCTGGCCCTCCGTGCCCCAAAGAAGCCCCCCCAGAAGGCGACTTGGGGGTCACCTTGCCTTCTTCCCCTTGACCCTTTCTGAGCAGGCCCTGTGCCGCACTGAGGGAGCTCGGCGCCAGCAGCCCTGTCCTTGCGTCCGGGGACCAGAGTCGGTGGTGGCAGAGGGCAGAGGCTTGTCCCTGTGGTGAGGCCTCAACCCTGGGCTGGGGAAAGCTGCTGCATGCTGCGGCCTCTCTGGAAACGTTTCCCATCCAGGAGGAGCTGCTTTCACAGAGGCTGCCTGCAGCCACACGCCGGGTGAAGGCCAGGCGTCCTCTCCCGTCTGGCAGAGCCGGAGCTCGCTTCCCTTCCCCGATCCCCCGTGGCTGCAGTCCTGCTGCCAGCCTTGGCATCAGAGCTCAGTCCCAGCGTTCCCTGTGCTGTGTGCTGGGACTCTGCTCCTGTCGAAGCCCTGGCAGCTCCCTGTCACGCACAGCAGGTCTGGGGGCTTTATCTGGGTGGCATCGATCAGATGCAGCCATGGTGCCCTCCCCGGCTGGAGCAGCTTTGCCTGTCTCTTGCCTGCGTGGAGCTAGTGAGCCGCTGGAAATCTCCTAGGTAATGGATAATGTAATAACATTTCAAATGAGATCTGCAGAGCGGGAGGAAGATCTGGGGGAACTCTGGGAGAGAATGCAGGCAAATCTCACCGCAGTCTCCTCCTCTCAGGCCAGAGACAGGGCACTGCCAGGGGCCACAAAACTGCCCCTTCCCGGCCAGGTCCTCTCTTAGTCCCCTGGCCCAGCTCGGGCTCTCTGCTGGCGGCAGCTCAGGGCCAAAGGGGAAAGGAGAGAGCATATGGTCTCTCTGGAGACCGAGGGTACTGCGTGCAGCACAGCGAAGTTGCAGTCTGCCTCTGTCTCCCTGGGGGAGAGCCGTGTCACCTCCGCGGCAGGTCGGAGCAGGGTTCCCCATATGGCTGCTGCGGGCAGGAGCTGGCCCCGTTCCTGGGGATGGAGCTGCCTCATCCCCTGGCCCCCGCCGCAGGGAGAAGGGGAGCCGTGCCGCAGCGTCCCTCCTGCCCGCGGCCCCTCCTCATGCCCAACGGGAGGCCTGGGCTGAGCCCAGCGCTGGCTCTGGTGGCAGAAGTGGAGCCAAGGAGTTTCGGTGCGGTGCAGCAGAAGGGACGAGCTGCTGCAGCCCTTCCCGGTGTAGAAATCCCTGATTCGCTCCTGCTCGGTAGGGAAGCGCTCAGCCCCCAGGAACACACTCCCCCATGCCCAGCTCATCACGGTGACGGCCGGGCACCCGCTGTGCTCGGAACAGCTCGGTCATGGCAAGTGGGCGTTCAACCTTTGAGCGCTGTATGGAGGAGGCCTGGAGCATTGCTGGCTTTCTCTGTGGGGAAACTGAGGCACAGGGCAGTCACAGTGGCAAAACCAGCTGCCTCAGATCCTTCCTAGGCGTCTGCTGGGTCCCGTTGCCTTTCCTTCCCCGGAGAGGTTTCCTTTCTCCTCCGAGTTGTTGCTGTTTGCTCTGAAATGACAGCGGGATTCCCACCCTCCTGCTACGTGCAGGTCTGAAAGCTCTTCTTTCTCTCTCATCCCCAGCGAGTGCACTTGACTCCGCACCCCAACTAACACAGCAAGAGGGCAAGCGGGAACCTTCCTGATTATTTTCTGTCTCTGTGTGTTTCCAGGTGTCTGTGGATATCAGCAACAGCACAATTCGCGTAGCAGTGCTGGAGGGGAGCAGTCAGCGTGTCCTCATGGAAGGGAAACTCACCCACAAGATCAACACAGAGAGTTCCCTCTGGAGCCTGGAGCCAGGGAAGTGCATTTTGGTAAGGGTGGTCCACACTGGCCATGTCTCCACACCTTGGCTTGCAGCTCTACTGGGCTTGACCTAGAAAACTGGAGCAGATGGAAGCTTGAGCCGGTTCTGGATGTGTCTGGTTTTCCCCAGCCAATGTCCAGCTCGCTCTGCCCTTGACTGTGCGCCGTGCCCTGCCTCCAGCTCCTGAGCTGCCCCTCTGGGTGAGCAGCAGTGGCGTGCTGGCAAAGCAGCACATCCATCGGGTTGGGTGAGGAGGGTCCTCAATCACAGAATCACAGAATGGCAGGGGTTGGAAGGGACCTCGGGAGGTCATCTAGCCCACCACCCTGCCAGAGCAGGGTCACCCAGAGCAGGTGGCACAGGAACGCGTCCGGGGGGTTTGGAATGTCTCCAGGGTTGGAGACTCCCCCACCTCTCTGGGCAGCCTGTGCCAGGGCTCTGCCACCCTCACAGCAAAGAAGTTCCTCCTCGTCTTGAGATGGAACTTCTCATGTTCCAGTTTGTGCTCGTTACCCCTTGTCCTGTCCCAGGTCACCAGTGAGAAGAGCCTGGCCCCGTCCTCCTGACACCCCGCCTTGAAGTATTTATAAGCATTGATCAGATCCCCCCTCAGCTGTCTTTTTTCCAGACTGAAGAGACCCAAAACCCTCGACTTTTCCTCATCAGAGATGTTCCAGTCCCCTCATCATCTTCATAGCCCTTTGCTGTCCCCTCTCCAGCAGTTCCCCGTCCCTCTTGAACCGGGGAGCCCAGAACTGGACCCAGTGCTCCAGATGGGGCCTCCCCAGGGCAGGGCAGAGCAGAGGGGGAGGATGACCTCCCTCCACCTGCTGGCCGCGCTCTTCTTGATGTCCCCCAGGATGCCATTGGCCTTCTTGGCCACAAGAGCCCATCGCTGGCTCATGGTCATCCCATTGTCCCCCAGGACTCCCAGGTCTCTCTCCACAGAGCTGCTCTCCAGCAGGTCACCCCCAACCCGTCCTGGTGCGGGGGGTTATTCCTCCCCAGGTGCAGCACCCCACACTTGCCCTTGTTGAATTCCATAAGGTTTCTCTCCACCCAGATCTTCAGCCTGTCCAGGTCTCTCTGGATGGTGGCACAGCCTTCTGGGGTGTCAGCCACCCCCCCCCAGCTTTGTGTCATCAGCAAACCTGCTGAGGGTGCGCTCTATCCCCTCGTCCAGGTCATTGATGAAGATATTGAACAATCTCCAGGCCGTGGTGGTGGGAGCACATCTCTTATCCAGAGGTGGTCACTGTCCCCTGATCCCAGCACATAGGCTCTGAGAGAGGCCGTGGCACCGCACCGTGGTGCCGGTGCCGTGCACCTGTCCTTGCCGGCTTTGCCCTCTGGCTCTCCGGGCCCCAGTCCTTACCCCAGCATCCCGGCAGGTGCCTGTTCCCTGCCATTCATTTCACAGAATCACAGAATGGTTCAGGTTGGAAGGGACCTTAAAGATCATCTGGTTCCATTTCTGTCCTGCCTCAGGTTTCTTATTAATCCTGTCTGAAGCGGTCGCTGTGACCACTTCTCTCCCTGCCTTCAGCAGCCACCGTGACTTACTGTGCCTGCCGCCCGAGCACCACACATCTTCCCTGTCAAGGTGGTTCGGGGGCTGTTGCCTCCCAGGAGTGTGTTACTGGGGGGTTCCCAGCCTCGTGACTGGTTTCTGGCGTGCTCCCGGCGTCCAGGCCGAGGGTGTGAGTTCTCTCCCGGGCTGTCCGTAGCTGGAGTTGTCCTGGGGGTTGCGTTGCTGCCCATCAGCCTGGGATCTCGAGTGTCAAACCGTTGCAAAACTCCTGGGCAAGTTTTGGGATTGTGCGAGCAAGGATTGTGCTGGCAGTGGGGTTTTGCCATCCACGGCCATCTTTACTCTCTCCTTTTCCACCCAGAGGCTTTCCCAGAAGTTTTGTGATCAGTCGAGGCTGCCGTCAGCCCCAGGAGGGGATTCCAGCTGCCGGGCTCTGGCAGCGGCTCCTGACCCTGTGCAGGCAGCACCGTCCCTGCAAGAGGAGCGGGCTTCGAGCCTTCTCCCCGGGTCACAGGGTGGCAGCAGATGGGCACCCAAAGCCAAGCCCCCGCAGTGGGAAATGGAGTGGGAACGTGCTGCCAGAGGCAGAAGTGCTGAAGGTGGTGCATGAGGAGGCTGCACGGGCACCGCCTGCCCACTTCAGATCCCTATGGATGTGCTCTGGAACGACAGACCCGAAAGGGTGAAGTCCCTGCAAGAGAGAGGAGCTTCTCCGACTCCGTTAGGCTGTTGAAAGGACGTGAAAAAGGAGGCGGTGGCATCATTAACCTGCATTTTTTAAATGTTCTTAAGCTTCTTGAAAATTAACTGATCCAGGAAGAGAAACAATCCTGGGAAGGAGTAAACACATTCAAGAGGAGGTGGCCCAACGGGTGGCTGCTCCGTGGCACGGATGGGAGTCCCTGGTGGGTGTTCCCAGGATTAGCAAGGGAGACAGTGTTTGTTAAATACCCAGCGCCGGAGGAGGATGGGAATGGCGCGCGGGTGGAGCGAGACTCGGGGTGTTCTGGAGCGTCCGCGGGCAGCGCGGGGAGCGGTCCCATTACCTCCAACCCTCGAGCTGGGTCTTGCCTTGAGTTAGCAGGAGTGCAGGGTTGTGAGGATCTCCAGCTGGCTGCCAACATATTGATGGTGGGATGGAGTTTCGCTTGAAGAATTGTAAGGTAACTGGAGCAGAGTGAGTAATTCTCGCCCAAGAGCATCTCCTTTTTCCGTGCACAGGGTAGCCAAAAGTGGTTTGCAGCTCCTCCCGATTCATTCATCAGGAGACACCCAGCCATGTATTAATGAATCGCTTCATTCAGCGCCTGGGAGGGAACGGGACGGGAGCCGTTTGGGCTGGGTCGAAGGACTGATGGGGTGCACGGGCCCTTTCTGTACCCGAGTTTGTGCGTCCACGTGTTGCGCAGCTCCAAGTGAACGCCGAACGTGGTAGTTGGGAGTGTCTTCATCCCATGAGATGCCGCAAGGTGCCACCTTGCTTCCCTCCCTGACAGCCAGCGTGGGGATGCGGCTGAAACCCAGCTCCCCCAGTACCAGCGGTGGAGTTGTCAAGGACATCCTGGCTGCCTCCGTTACTGCTTGGGGCACCTCAGTGGCTTCTGTCCAGAGGAAAACCTGCGCGTGCTCGTCTTTTCATGGTCTGCGAGTTGAAGCAATCCCTGTGGGCAGAGCTTGATCCCCGCACCGAGGAGGTGAAATCTCTCCTGCTTGGTCTTGTCCATCTGAGAAAGTCCCAGTTCTGTGCAAAGAGGCCATTTGGTCCCATGCATTATTGCAGGACGCGTCAAGGATTGTCGAGTTCCCTGCTCTCTCCGGGCTGCTGTTACAGCCGCCTTTTGTGTCCTTGGCTTCCCCTGCCCCCTGCTCAGTTCCCTTCTGGGATGGCTCTTCACGGGCTCTCGTTACCTGCCTCCCTTCTCCCCCCAGCTCTTACTGTAAGAAGGTGAATCTGCCTTATAACCCCTCCCAGCTCCGCTTTCCCCATCCTCTCTGGTGTTCTTATCGATTTATCCTCTTCATCGTATGTCTGCTCACTCTCCAGCAGCCCCAGAGACTGCTCACCTTCCCCCTGCTGCTCCGCGAGGTTCTCCCTGCCGGAGCCCGGGCTGAGCTCCGGTGCGTTTCCCGTCTCGTCCTTTGGCACGCTCGTGGTTCGCACGGCAGCCCGGCCGCGGCAGACACCCAGTGGGCGTCGTTTCGAAGCGGAGCGCTCTGCCGATGCCCACGACGTGTGGCGAGGCCTCCGTCCACACCTCCTCCTGCTCGGGATCGTGTCCCGGGATCGTGTCCCTGCCTGCCGTGCCGCGCCAAAGCCCCAGTCCGAGTATAATCCCTGCGCGCTCCCTTTGCTGTCGCACCCGCTTGCTTGTCAAAAGTGAGATTAAAATAACTTCGCACAAGCTGTTTTTAGAAATCTCCGCTGGGTGTTGTGCACAACACATTTTGGGATTATTTTTGTTGTTGAGGATTTTTTTCCCCCCGTTCCCTTTCTTTTTCTCCTCCTCTCCAGCATTTGTTATCCACACTTGGGCTGTTGTCACCAAGTCCTGCCTTGAACAGCTATTACAGTCTTCAGCTTGTCATCTTGTGAGCCGTGAGGCCGAGTTAATAATAATCTGTGATGCTCTCCCTCCGCCTTGCCCTCCACACACTGCTGGAAACATGGCCTGCTGCCTCCTCCGTGCCCCCTAAACGTCTCCTGCTGGCTTTTGGGGCGACGGCTGCTGTTGTCCCTGAAGGAAAGCAGGTGGTGAGAGGCTGTTTATCCAAGACCTACTTATATCCCTTGGCAGCGTCTCTCCAGCTCTGACAAGGTATTTAGGATCGGGGAAGAAACCTCATGCTATGACAAAGCCCAGCACCGGCAACAAAGGGGTGTGCCCTTCCTGGCAGGGTGTTGAGATGTGACATGACACCGTGTCCATGCCGATGATGCCTGTCACCCTCTTTGCGCACCGCGGGAGGATCCCTCTTGGCCACAGATGTGCCTGCCGAGTGTCCCATCCCTCCCGTGCGTCCGTCTCCGCCTGCAGCAATGCTCCTTGCCATCCATCCTCGCCCGGCCCCTGTGCTTTGCCCAGCGCACCGACGTGGGAGCAGCCCCTTCCCCTGATGGCTGACAGCTCATGTCACCAGCGTTGGGAACACGGGCGCTGCGGCACAAGGACGCTGCTGGCTTTGGACGCAGCAGCTTGTCCCCCTGCGAGCCTCCCTCTCCTCAGGCCACTGTTGCAGAGGCTGTTCCTGCCTCCCCTGAGCCCCAGGAGGCTCAGCTGGGCTTTTACCCCTCTCGGCCATGGGTGGAAGATCTCCTACGGCCCAGGAGGCACTTTGGGACCCGCCAGCCAAAAAAGCAGAGCCGAAGTCTGCCTGAGAGCCCAGGCACGCTGCAGGGCCCTGATCCTTCCTCTGGCAAACAGACGCCAGCGTTTCTAGGACCCTGGAGGGTTGGGCTGGGGAACTTGTAGAGGCAACTTTCAAGTGAGAGCAAAGCTTTTGGCTTGTCTCGAAGCGAGTAGTGTAATCAGGTCGGGATTTGTCCTTGTGAAAAAAATCCCTGCTTCCTTCCTGGAGCCCCCCCCAGGTTTGCGGAGCGCCCCCGAGGCAGCGTGCAGCCTCGCGTGGTGCTGTTGGTCGAGCACCCGGAGCCTTCCTCGGTGAGTGGGTGAGGTCCGGTGCTCACAGGGCGTCACCCCGCCTGGGCTGAGCCCAGACATCTGCCGTGGGCTCTCGGCTCTCCCTTAACCTCGACCTTCCTGCACCTGAGCGCTCGGTGAGGCTCCAGCCCGCCTCTCCATCACCACAAGCTTTCGTAGCCCGGTTGGCCAGCGGAGCGCCGGGCTGAATCACCGGAGACCGTCGGCGGAAGCCTGTCCAAGGATTAACCTGAGCCCGTGCTCCCCGTCCTGGAGGTCGGACCTGTCCGCCGCGAGCTCTTCGCCACCGCTTCAAAGCACAAAACCCCAAGCTCAAGGTGACAGAGAGAGCTTTGCCCTGGCTCGTGGGCATTTCGGAGGCTCGCATTGGAAAGTGGGGCTCCCAGCTCGGAGCGAGTCCCACTTTATCATATCTCCCCCTGGAACAAAGGGGGATGAGCGAATTCCCCCGCGCGCGCAAAGCGGGCTGCAGAGGTTAATTAATTATTGTTTGCAAAGCGCTCGGCACTGTAGCGATGTGCACCGCAGAAAAGCTGGTGAGGAAATGAATAATTCTGTCTTCCCAGCAGGGCGGGAAACAGTGTGTGGTAAATAAAGCGAGGGCCACGCATGGGGTGGGGAGGAGGAGAGGATCCCCGGGCTGGCGCTCACGGCAGCGGCTCCCCTGGCTTTCGCTGGGGGTGGTCTGTGGACGAGGGGGGTTTGGATCTCGTGGGTGTTTCCCACCTGCTCTGTGGCTCTGGGGGGGTTCCCTGGGGGGGACAGCGGTGGGGTGCCAGGGGAGGAAGGGATTTGGTAGCAAAGGGAGAAGGGATGGCTTTTCCTTCCCCTGGTGCTCTGGGATGGAGGTGAGGTGATGCCTGATAAGCCATTACGTCCTCCGGCCTCCGTTTGTCCCTCCACTGCCTGCCTGGCTCTGGCGGGGACACACCAGGCAGGGCCTTGCCGTCGCACCGAAGCCATCACCAGGGAAGCTCCCACCTCACCAGCGTCGCCGTGGGGACATTCCTCTGGTTTCAAACCCGGAGGAGCAGCAGCGAGCCCGGAGGGTGCTCCGGCATGCCGCAGGCTTGGGCTGGCCGGGCCAGCTGGCCCACGGCTCGTCTTGCCCGTCGAAGGGCCGAGGTTCCTGGCGAGCTTGCCGTTCCCCCTGCCTGCCCACCCAGGGCTGGGAAGCCCACGAGCAAAACCTCATCAGCTCTTCCTCCCCTGGAAAGTGGAACCGTGCAATTAAGAGGAGAGCAAGCGTGCCTGTCGAGCTGGAAAACACAACGCCTTCCCCGAGCTGGAATATTTTACCGGCTCTGCTCTCCCAGAAGGATTAAGCCCCAGCCACCCCCTCCCGTATTAATTGGTTCCTTTTCTTCGCACCGCAGAGAGACACCCGGCTCCATAACTTTAATGGCTGCCCGTGTTTTCCCCTCCAGAGCTGTTGAGCTTCCAGGGAGGTTTGAGTAAATTGTATTGTCTGCCTTTATTGATGATTTTGCGGAGAGGCTGACGAACGCCATAAATCTTCCTTGCTGCTGGGATTATTGCTAAAATAATACAGGAGAAAGGAGCCCACCCCTCCTGGCCAAAAAAAAAAACCAAGCGGGTCGGGGTTCCCAGTGTGGGACGCCGACACCCGGCACGGCCCCGTGTGGCTCCGTGCGGGGCACTGCTGGTGCGGCGGGGATGGCCGGTGGGTTTTGCCGGCGAGGATGTCGGCTGGAGGCGAGGGGATGTCCCCTCTCCTCGGGCCATCCTTCCACGGCCTCCCAATGAGCCACGGCGCTGCGGGAGGCGGGTGCTGGTGACAAGCAGGGGTGGCACGGAGGGGCAGGGGACTTTTTTGCCGCCTTTGTCACCCGCACTGCCACCCGTGGAGCAAGCCCCGTGAGGAGCCGAGGCGAGGGCTCCTTCTGGGTTAGCAAAACGCAAAATTGCAGCGTGGCCGTGCTGGGAGCCCTGGCCCCGTGCTCTGCTGGGCAAGGCCTCTTCAGCTGATGGGTCCCTGGGCTCTCGGCTACCAGGGTGGCCACAGACCAGCCGACCCGGCTCCCTGGGCCCCATACTCTGTGGCATCAGCCATGTGGCCCGGGGTGGCATTAAGTCAGGCTCACAGTGTCGCTGCCACGGGGTGTGGGACGGGCTGGGGGTAACGCAGGATGGGGGCTCCTCTCCCCGCTCTCCTCTGACCCCGGCCTTGTTCCCCAGATCAGCCTGAACAAAGGGGATGAGTACTGGTGGAACGCCATCCTGGAGGGTGAGGAGCAGATCGACATCGACAAGATCAACAAGGAGCGCTCCATGGCCACGGTGGATGAGGAGGAGCACGCCATGCTGGACCGCCTCACCTTCGACTACCACCAGAAGCTGCAGGGCAAGCCCCAGAGCCACGAGCTGGTAGGTGCCGGCTGTCCCATGCCCCCAGCCCAGCCACGTGCTCTCCGGCTCCTCCGTTGATGCCGTCTCCGGTAAAAGGGTGCGGCGTGGGGCAGCTCCACAGCTCTGCTCCGTCTCCGAGCTCCTCCTCACACAGCGTCCCCCCACATCTCCATTTTGGGGGCATGAGGTTCTGGTGGTCCCTGGCTTTTGCCGGAAACACTCCTGCCTTTCCCTTCCTGGCCCCTTGGCAAATGCCAGTGAGCTGATTCCCCGCCATGGCCCCGCCGTCCCCCCGCTCCCTCTGCGCTGGGATGAGCCCACGTGGGTCCGGGATGAGCCCCACCGAGCTGCCGCCTTTCGCTGCCTGTCGCTCCCTGCCTCCCACGTGCCCGTCTGCCCTTTCCCGAGCCAGGGAGAGGGGCGGGGGTGAAGCACGGCAGCGGCTGCGTGCCCTTGGGAATGGGCACTGCCCTCGCCCAGGGGACAAAGGTGCGGGGTCAGCCCTGGCCTGACGGGAGCCTGTGGCCTCTTTGCAGAAGGTGCATGAGATGCTGAAGAAGGGCTGGGACACCGAGGGCTCCCCGTTCCGCGGCCAGAAGTTCGACCCCTCCATGTTCAACATCTCCCCCGGCGCCGTGCAGTTTTGACGGCGTCGGTAAAACCGCCGAGAAACGAAGTGGGGAGAGGAGAAACCCACCCACCCACCCGCCCGCCCTCCTGGGACCCTCGCGCCCAGCGCCGGTGCCCGTTAACCCACTGGCTGGTGAGATGCGCTGCCGGCATCCTTCCGCTGCCTTCACCACCCGGCACCGGCCGTTTGATGTACGCGCAGGGAAACCTGGCGAATGCAGATTTACGTCCCATCACCAAGGCAACCCGGAGCGGCTGGGACCCTTCTCCTCTCCTCGCCTCGCGCTGGCGACGGCGCGGTTGTTTTTCAGGAATAGACGGAGCTCGTTGGGTGACATAATTATTATTTCTGGTGGCTGAGGATGCTTCTTTGCAGGCTTCTGGGGGGGCAGCTCCCTCCCTGCCCTGGCACCGGGCAGCTTTGCCCCTTGCAGGTGGCAGGGAGCAGCGGGGCTGTCACCCGTAACACTGTGGCACGGGGCTGGGGGGGGGGGGTCCAGGCTGCGCTCGGGGGTCCCTGTCAGGGGGTACAGGCCCAGCCCTCGTAGCCACCAGCCCCCCCCAGTAGCCCTAGAAATGTCTGGGCTTCCCTGGCACAGCACTTTGGGGGCCGGGAGGGGGGACATGGGAGCCCTCGGGCCCACCCCCCCAGGCCCAGCCCAGCTCTTGCAGCTTCCCAGTGGCCCCCACCCTGGGGCAGTGGGCTGGGGGTCCCCGGCCATCGCCTTCCCCCCACCCCCCTTTATTTTGGTTTGCAATAAAAACGTTTCTGGAGCGCGGGGCGTGTGAGTGATTCAGTGCCACCGCCCGGGGAGGGACACACATGCACCCTGACCCCCCCCAACACCACCCTGCTTGAAGGTTGGGGACAGGGACGTCTGCGGGTGGCCCTCGTGTCCCCCACCGTGGGCCCCGGGGACAGGGGTGGTGGGGGCTGGATTTTTGGTGTCCGTGTGGGTGGTGGATACGGGATCCCGGGCCGGGGGGGGTGGGTGGGCTGGATTTGGTGGGGTGGCTTTGGGGGTGCTGACCTCGGAGGTCTCACCCCACTGCACCCCACCTCCCTGTCGCCGTGTGTGTGTGTGCGTGCGTGCGTGCGTGCATGTGTGTGTGTGTGTGTGTGTGTCCCATCTCCCCCGCGCCGGGCGCTGAAATTTCTCCGGTGGCGATGCACAAATATAACCGGGCTCGGCGCAGTCCCCCACGGCCGCCCACGGTCCCCATGGCAACGGCAGCGCCAGCCGCCAGCCGCCCACCCGCGCTCGCCCCGCGCCCCGGGGTGGGCACCCGCGCCCCACGCCGCCCCCCCACCCGCTCGCCCCCACTGGGCCGCTGTGAGGCTTGGGGGGGGGCGGGGAAGGACCCCGCTGTCCCCACACACCGGCCAGGCCCTGGGGCTGCTGGTGGCTTCCTGGGTGGCCTCTTGCGCCTGCCCCCCCCCCTCCCCACCCGAGAAAAATTTGTCGTCCCCCCCCTCCAACAAGCACTGGGGGGGCTTCGAGGTGCCCTTGGGGGAGATTTTTGCCCCCTCAGACCCCTCCCGGGTCTTTTGCTTAGTGGGGAGGTTGGAGCTGGAGGGGTTGTTTGAGGTGACGTTGGGGGGGGGTCGGTATTGGGGGGCACATAAGGGGGTGTCCGCAGGGGGGGGATGCGGGGCGATGGTGGAGGGGGTGGATGTGTGTTCCTTGAGGGGGGGTATCTGGATACTGGGGTCTTTTTTGGGGGGGACGGGGGGGGAAGATCCAGGGGGGGACAGTAGATTTGGGGGCCTTGGTGGGGATGTGAGATCCCGGGGAGGGGGTCTGGGGATGGGGCTTTTTTGGGGGGGGTGAATGTGGGTCCTCAGGGCGGGGGAGAGGGCCTGGATTCGGGCTCCTGTGTGAGGGGGGATGTGGGATCCGTGGGAGGGGTCCTGGATGCAGGAATATTTCGAGGGGGGGGAATCCCGGGGATGGGGGGGGGGGGGGGGGGGGGGTGTCTGGATATGGGACGTTTTGGGGGGGTGGATGTGTGTCCCCCCCAACCTGGGGAGGGGGGGGGGGTGGGATTTGGGATAAAAGGGTCCCGGAGGAGACACCTTTGGGGAGACACGTTGGAAAAGGGGGATCCCCGCGGGGTCCCGGAGGGGTCCAGCCCCGGGGTGGGGGATGCGGGTGGGGACCGGCGTTGCGGGGGCGATCGGGCGGGTGCCCCGGGGGAGGCGGAGGGGAGGGGAGGGGAGGGGAGGGGGCGGGGGGGGGATCCCACCCCGGGGTTGGGGGGGGGGATGTGGGGGGCGGCGGGGGCTGTCCCGGGCTGGTGCCTCCCCCGGCCGGTGCCTCCCCCGGCCCGGCAGCGCCTCCTCCCGCCCCCCCGCGCCAGGCGGAGCCGGAGCCGGAGCCGGAGCGGAGCCGGTGGCGGCTCATTGCGGCGCGGCGCGGCGGCAGCATGGCCACCACCGTGCCCTGCACCCGCTTCACCGACGAGTACCAGCTCTACGAGGAGATCGGCAAGTAAGAGCCGCCGCCGGCACCGGCCACCGGGCACCGGGCGAGGGGCGGCGGGGGGGGGGGGGGAGATGGGGGGCGGGGGGGGGGGGGCTCCGGCCGCCGCTCGGTGCAGACGTGACGCATCTCCCCCCCCCCACCCGGCGGGACGGGGCAACCGGGACCGGCCCTGCCCAGCCCCCCCCCCCCCCCCGGCACTGCCCTCCCCCCGGTACTGGCCCTGCCCCCCCCCATAACCCCCCCCTTCATACCCCCCCCTTCCCCGGGCCGGTACCAGCTCCCCCCCGCCACCCAGCATCCCTCCCCGGCCCCGACCGCAGGGACCCCCGGGCCTTACAGCCTCCGACCCCCCCCGGTTCCTCCGCGTCCCCCTCCGTGCCCACAGACCCCCCCCCCAGTCCCTGCAGCCCCCTTGTTCCCCAAGGACCTCCCCATCCTTACAGACATCCCCCCCCATTTTTCCTGACTACCCCCCCCCCCGCCCCCCGCAGTCCTTATGGATGCCCTGGACATCCCGGTCCTCCCCCAAGCCCCCCCGGATCCCCCCCTCAGTCCTTATAGACCCCCCCAGCCCTTATAGCCACCCTTGACCCTATGGACCCCCCCATCCTTATACAGCTCCCCCCGTCTCTCCTGACCCCCCCCCCAGTCCTCACAGATCCCCCAGCGCTCCCAATGCCACTCTTGGCTCCTGCGGACCCCCCCCCCCCCAAATCCTTACAGTCCCCCTTGCTCCTATAGACCCCCCCCATCCTCACAGACCCCCCCCCCCCAAATCTCTCCAGACCCCCTTGGTCCTTATAGCTGCCCCGGTCCTTATTGACCCGCATCCCTCCAGAGCCCCCCCCCAAAGCCCTTACCGACCCCCCCCCCCCAGCCCTTAGAGCCACGCGGGTCCTTATAGACCTCCCAAACCCCCTCAATCCTGATGGACACCCCCCCGCCGGGGTCCTTATCGCCCCCCTGGATCCCTCATCCTCCCGCCTGTCCTTGAGTCTCTGGGGGCACCCGCTCCTTTTAGACCCCCCCCCCCCATCCTCCAGGCCCCCCTCGCCCCCCCCTCGCCCCTAGAGATCCTCCCATCTCTCCAGCCCCCCCCCTGCCCCATCTCTATAGACCCCTCCATCCATGTCTCCCCTCTGTTCGTTACAGACCCTCCTCATCCTCCAGCCCCCCCCCCCCCCCCCCCCAGCCCCCATTAGACCCCTTTGGGCCTTATATAACTCCCCAAATCCACTAATTCGCTCCCCCCCCCCCCTTCTGGACCCCCCGAGTCCTTAAAGACCCCAGGGTCCTTCTGTGCCCGCCGTGTGCATGACCCCCCCCCCCCGGGAGCGAGTGCTGGGGGGAGCTGAGGAGGGGCTTGTTTTGGTGGGGGCTCATTTGCCCTCAAGGCCATGGGGCGGCAGATTGCCCCCCGCCCCCCCGCCACGACCTGCGTGCAGGGTTGGGGGGGGTAAAACTGGGGAAAGGGGGTAGGTGGGGACAGACCTCATCAGGGAAGGGGGGACACCACCCCCCCGGCGGTGGGGGGGGACATTTTGCAGGCATAGACGTGGTCCCTTCGGGGGGATGCGGTGCCATCAGGGGCTATTCCCTCGCTCTCCCCAAAATCCAGCCCGTCCTGGTTGCTATGGCAACGCGGTTTCCCCCCCCCCCCCCATCTCTCCGTGTCACCCGCCAGCCATCGCGCGTGTGTCATCCCCCCCCATGCCGGGATTTTTGGGGACATCTGCCCCCGGCCGGTGGGGGAAACTGAGGCACATCTTGGCTGGGGGTGGGGGCTGTCCGGGACAGTCGTCCCTCCCGCAGGAGCTGTCACCCACCGTGTCCCTTGTCCCTGGGGCCATGTGGGGAGGGGACAGGGGGACAGGGGGGTGCCAGGCCCTGGGTTGGGGGGGGGGGGGGTTCCCCCTTGTCCACCAGCAGCAGCAGGGTCCCCATGGTCCCGGCCAGCGAGGGGCCCTCAGTGTCCCGGTACATGGGGGCCCAGCCTGGCCACCACCCTCCCGGGCCCATGTGTCCCCCGTGGGACACTCAGTGTGGCAGTGCCGGGGTGCCACGGGGCTCTGCCACGTCCCCAGCCTGGCTCAGGGGTCCCTCTGCCACCCCCAGGGCAGAGCGGGGGCACCCGCTGCCCCCAGGACCCTCCAGGCAGGGGAAGGGCAGGGACGTTGGTGCTGGGAGGGGGACGGGTGGTGGTGGCCCTTGGAGAGGCCGTGGGAGAGCGGGTGCCACTGCATGGGCACAGCCACGCTGTCCCTGTCCCTGGGGCTGCCGTGTCCCGTCGTGCCCGCAGCTGGGCCCCGTGCCCGCTGCCGCCACCGCCATCACCACCGCCATCACCACTGCCGCCGCCACCATGGCCACCGCCGCCATCCGGGGCCACCCGCCGTCCCCATGGCAACCAGCTGCCGGTGCTGGATCCTTCCCGCGACCCCCTCCATGATGCTGCCCCCCCCCCCCGCACCCCCAACACTCATCCCACCAACAAACCCCCCCGCTCAGCGTCCCCCCCCCCCCCCCCATCCCCCCATCCCGGCACCATCGGGGTCCCCCCAGTGTCGGGGTTCACCCCCCCCCTCCCCCCCAATGCTGAGTCACGGCCGGCCGCGGGTGCTGAGTCACGGGTGGGAGCCCCCCTTTGGGGGGGGGGGGGGAGCTGAGGCAGGCGGGGGGCGCTGAGGCTGTCCCCCTCCCCAGGGGGGCTTTCTCGGTGGTCCGGCGCTGCGTCAAGCTCTGCACCGGCCATGAGTACGCCGCCAAGATCATCAACACCAAAAAGCTCTCCGCCAGAGGTAGGACACCCCCCCGGGACACCCCCCCCCCCCTCCCCCAGGGCCACCCCGCAGCCCGGCCGACCCCCCGCCCACGGTGACACCCGTGGTGCCCATCACACCCGTGACGCCCGTGATGGCCGTGGTGACGGGTGCCAGCTGGGGGTGGGGGGGTGCTCAGTGGGGGCTGGACCCGGCCCCTCCTGCTGCTGCCCTGCGGGGTCTCGCCCCCGGGGTGTCCCCCCGGTGCCCTGCGGCACCCCTGGTGTCCCCTGGGGGCGCGCGCCCCTGTGCGCAGGCTGTGTGTGTGTGTGTGTGTGTGTGCGCGCGCACATGTGTACGTGCATAAGTGGGGTGGGGGGGCCGGGGGGGTGTGCACAGGTGTGTGTGTGTGTGCACTGGTGTGAGCCCTGTGTGTGTGTGTGCGTTCATGGGGGGGGGGTGTGCAGTGTGTGTATTCGTGGCGGGTGGGGGGCGCACACGTGTGCGTGTGTTCATGGGGGGGGGTGTGTGTTCATGGGGGTGCGCACACGTGTGTGTGTGTGTCCACAGCGGGGTGTGTGTGTCCACGGCGGGGTGTGTGTGTCCATGGCGGGGTGTGTGCGCACACGGGAGCAGTGGGGGGGGGGTGCTGTGTCAGTGGGTCTGTCGCACAGGCCAGCAGCGTGTGCACGGTGCGTACGCGGGGGGCTGCGTGCCCAGGAGTGAGCGGAGCGGGTGTGCGTCCCAGGGTGTGCGCGCGCCCCCCCAGCAGCGGGTGTGTGTGCTGCGCGCAGTGGGGGGAGTCCTCGCGCCCAAGTAGCGTGTGCGTGGCGGGGGGGTGTAGGTGCGGGGTGCACACACGTGAGCAGGCAGCATACGCTTGCACGGGGTGTGGGGGGTGCACTGGGGTGTACGTGCGTGTGTGTACCTTGGCCGGGGGTGGGGGTGTGTGTGCACACGCGTGTGAGTGGCGCGTGTTTGCTCTGTGTGAGTCCAGCATGCGTGGAGGGGGGCTGTGCGTGTGAGCGTGTGAGCTGTCTGCGTGTCATCGCGACCACACACGCGTGTGTGCGCACACCACAGGTACGGCCACGCCGCCGCATGCGCCCCAGTACACACGCGCGCGGGCACAGCCGCACGCTTGTACGGTGGCAAACACGGGCACACGAGCGCACACGTGCCCGGGCACACCCAGGCGCGCCCACGCGCGCGGGCACAGCTGCACACGCAGGTACCGCCGCGCGCGCGGGCACTTGGGGGTACGGCCACGCCCGGGCACAGCTACAGGCACTTGTAGCACCCCGCGCCACGCGTCCATGGGTGACCACACCCCACGCCCGCGACGCGCACACAACCGCACACACGTGCACAGTCACACACAGGTACAGCCGCACACGCTTGCCCGCCCGCCCGCGCGCGCGCGCACACCTCCGTACCTGCACAGCCACACACGCGGACGTCCACACACGAAGGTGCGCAGCCCCCCGCGCCTGTGCACACCTGCGCACCCTCGCACCCAAAGTGCAAACCTGCCCGCACCGGCACGTCTGCGCACGTGCACACCCCGACGCGCGCACCCGCACACCGGTCGGTGCACACATGCTCGGTCCCCACACGTGTACACCGTCACACACACCTGCACCCATGTGCACACCTACATGCGCACCCCCCCGAGAGCCGCGCGTGCTCACACGTGGGCACCCGCGGGCTCCTCCAGCCGGGGACGGGGACGGGAACGGGTGACCCCTGTGGGGCAGGCGGGGTGGGGACAGGGTGGTGTCCCAGGGTGGGGACAGAGGGTGGCCCTGGCTGAGCCCTGTCCCCCCAGACCACCAGAAGCTGGAGCGGGAGGCCCGCATCTGCCGGCTGCTGAAGCACTCCAACATCGGTGAGTGGCACCTGGCCCGGGACACACTGGGGACACCGCGGGGGCGTGCGGGGTGCCAGCATGGGGACAGGCTGGGTGCCACCCTGGGATATGCCGAGTGCCCACCTGGGGACGTGTGGGGGAGTCTCATCCATGGTGTCCTGCTCGGTGCTAGCCCAGGGACACGCTGGGTGCCACCTTGGGGACACGCTGGGTGCCACCATGGGGATGTGCCACCCTGGGAACAGGTGGGGTCCTGCTGGATGCCATCCCAGCGATCTGCTGGGTGTCAGCCCTGGGACGTGCCAGGTGCCACCGTGGGGGGTGTGCCAACGCCACCCAGGGCCATGTTGGGTGCCACCCTGGGGACATAGTGGGTCCCACCCTTGAGGTCCTGCTTGGTGCCACCATTGGGACGGGCAGGGTGTCCCCCTGGGGCCGGGCCGGGTGCGGGTGTGAGGGCTGTGTGTGACACAGACGCGCGTGTGCCACGCGTGGGGGCTGCCTGGGGGCTGGGGGCTCCCAGGGCTGAGCCTGTCCCCGTCCCCGTCCCCGTCCCCGCAGTGCGGCTCCACGACAGCATCTCGGAGGAGGGTTTCCATTACCTCGTCTTTGACCTGTGAGTGTCGCTGGGGGGGGGTGGGGGTTGTCGGTGGGGGGTGGCTGTCGGGAGGTGCCGGGGGATGGGGGCGCCTGGACGCGGGGGGGTCCCAGGGTGACGCGGTGGCCCGGCTGCGTTGCAGGGTGACCGGCGGCGAGCTCTTCGAGGACATCGTGGCGCGGGAGTACTACAGTGAAGCTGATGCCAGGTGAGCCCCCGCCCCACCCCCCCCCCCCCGCCAAACCCCCCTGGATTCCCCCCAGTGGCACCCCGCCACCCCCCACACCCCCCCCGGGCCCGGGGGCTGCAGGGATGGGGCAGCTCCAGCAAGGCAGGCAGAGGCGGGGGGGGGCACCCAGCGGGTGGAGCGGTGCCCCCACCATTACCGTGACACCCCCGGCCCCCACCACCGGCTCCATCCCGCTGCCGGGTGCTCGGTGGGGCCCCCCCCACCCCACAACGTCCCACCACCCCCGCCCCGTGCTCCCCCCCCCCCCACCGCTGAGGCCTGGTGCTGTCATGACATGTGCTGGAGGGGAGGGGGGGCTGGTGGCGGGGGAGGGGCCCCCAGGGCCCCCCCCCCCCGTGCCGGTGCCACCCCCAGTGCCCTGTGTGCCCACCGTGTGCCTGTCCCCGTGGTCTCTGGGCTTTCACAACATTGTTTCTCCCCCCTCTCTCGTTCCCCCCATCTCCGCCCCCTCCCTGTCCCCCCCACCGCCCCCCCTCCACCCCCCCGTGCCCCCTCCCCACTCCGTCCGTCCTCGTCCCCTGTCCCCCCCCCGTCCCCCCCGTCCCCCCCCCGTCTCCCATCACGCGTTGCTCGGGCTCTGTGCGTGTCCGTGTGTCCGTCCGCGTGTCCGTCTGTCCCACCGCTGCCCCTCCGCTCGCTGCCCCCCCCCCGGCACCCCCTTCCCTGTGTTTTGCCTCCTGCCCCCCCACCTGCCCCCTACTTGCCTTCCTGCCCCCCCCACCACCCTTCTGCCCCCCACCTGCCCCCTCCTGCCCCTGTACCCTCCCACCCCCCTCTCCTGCCCCCCCGTCCCCCCCCCCTTCCATCCCATTCCTCCCCATCACGCCCCCTCTCTGCCCCCCCCCCATCCTGCCCCCCACTCCCACCCCTTTATCCCCATCCTCTCCCCCACCCTCTGCCCCACATCCTGCCCCCCCCACCCCTTTATCCCTATCCTACCCCCCCCACTTTATCCCCATCCTCCCCCCCACCCCCTGCCCCACATCCTGCCCCCCCACCCCTTTATCCCCATCCCGCCCCCCCACCCCACCCCCTGTCCCCTCTCCTGCCCCCCACCCCTCCATCTTGCCCCTCACCACTTTATTTCCATCCTGCCCCCGCCCCGCCCTCCGACCATCCTGCCCCCCTCCCACCCCCTTTTACCCCATCCCGCCCCCCCCCACCTACTCCCCCCCCGCCCCCCCCGCCCCCCGTTTTGTTTTGCAGTCACTGTGTCCATGAGCTATTAGCACGCGTTTCTCCCACCCATCACTTTGCCCCTGTGCAGAGGGAGCCGCAGGTCAGTATAACGGGGGGGGGGCCGGGGGGGCCGTGCCCCCCGCGCTGCCCCCACCCGCCGGAGCATCCCGCTTCCCGGCCCCCCCGCTCCCCTCACTGGGACCCCACTTTGGGGCTCTCTCCTCCCTCCTTTTTCTGCCCCCCCTTCACTTTTTTTGCCCCCCCCCGCCCTTGCAGGGAGGTTGCCCCCCACCCCCCAGCACCCCAGCCAGGCGGGCCCCCCCCCCCACCTTCACCCCCATTTCAGCCTCTCATCCTCCCGCTCCTTCCCTCTTTCTTTCTTGTCTCGTCTCCATCCGCCCTCCCCGCACCACCCCCCCCGTGCCCGTCCCCCCCCCCCGTGAGTCTGTCTGGGGGACCCCGGCGTCTGGGTGGCAGCAGGGCTGAGGGGGGGGGGGTCCCCATAGGCGGGGGGGGGGGCACAGCAGCACCGTTAGGGTGACCCCCGTGGTTCCATGCCAAGATGGGGGCACTCCCTGACGGGCACCCAGGGGTGACCCCCAGGCAGTGACCTGTCGTCCCACCCCCGCCACCCCCCAGGGGTGGCTCTCCAGAGGTGACACCCACAAGCGGTGAGTCCCCAGGCAGTGACAACCCCCCCCCCCCCCAGGCAGTGACCCCCCAGAGGTGACAACCCAGGGGGGAACCTCCACTCAGTGACCCCTCAGGCAGTGACATCCCCCCCCCCCCCCGGCAAGGCGGGGGCACAGGCGTTGCCGAGCCCAGCACCCCCCCACTACAAGATCACCCCTTGTTCTCACAGCGTGTCCCCCCCCCAGGGGGCTGGCAGGGGGCTGGTTTGGGGGGGGTGCGGGTGCCGGGTGCCCACAGCTTAGGGAGGGATGTGGGAGGTGGCGGGGCGGGGGGGCAGCGTGCCCCTGACCCCCCCGTCCCCCCCGATGTTTGCACGCAGCCACTGCATCCAGCAGATCCTGGAGGCCGTCCTCCACTGTCACCAAATGGGGGTCGTCCACAGGGACCTCAAGGTGAGTGCGTCCCCTCCGTCCGTCCCTCTGCACGGGGGGGGACTTCCCCGCCACGCTTTGGGGGTCCACAGCTTCCGGGGGGATGGTGGGGAGGGGCCTGGCTCCATGGGTCCTGGGGAGGGGGGGGGGAGGGTGTCAGCTTCCCCTGGCTGGGGGGGTCCCCTCTGCTCTGAGGACCCCCAGCTGCCATCTCCCCTTTCCGGGGGTGTGTGTGACCAATCCCCCTCCCCCCCCCCAGTCATGGCACCCTCCTGCCTCGAGTTGGGTGTTCATGGTGTGCCCCCCACCCCCCCCCCCCGCATCGCCCCCCACGTCCTCCCCGTTGGGGCTGGGGGGATGCGGGGTGACGCCGAGCTGGGGCTGGCGGTGGGGGACCCCCCCCCCACCTTGTGGGGGCGGCTGCAACGTCCCCTCTGTGTCCATGTCCCCCCCCCCGCCACCCCCTTCCCCGGTCCCTCCTGTCCCTGCCCGCGCCAGCCCGAGAACCTGCTCCTGGCCAGCAAGTGCAAAGGGGCGGCCGTGAAGCTGGCCGACTTCGGCCTCGCCATCGAGGTGCAGGGCGACCAGCAGGCGTGGTTCGGTGAGTGCCACCGCCTCCCCGCGTCCCCGTCCCCTGACCCCCGCGTCCCCGTCCCCTGCCCGCCAGGGTCTGCCCCTGCCCCACCACGGCCATGCCCGCAGCATCCTGCCCCCCGCGTCCCCCCGTGTCCACTCTCTCCCTGCCCTGTGCCCACCGCGTCCCCCCGTGCCCACCGTGTCCCTGCGCTGTGCCCACCACGTCCCCCCCTGCCCGCCATGTCCCTGCCCTGTCCCCGCCACGTCCCCCCATGCCCACCGCGTGCCTGCGCTGTGCCCACCGCGTCCCCGCCATGTCCCTGCCCTGTCCCCGCCGCGTCCCCCCATGCCCACCGCGTCCCTGCACTGTGCCCACCGCATCCCCCCCTGCCCGCCATGTCCCTGCCCTGTCCCTGCCACGTCCCCCCCGTGCCCACCGCGTGCCTGCCCTGTCCCATGCCTGCCGTGCCCTTGCAGCGTGCCCACTGCATCCCCCCCTGCCCACGATGACTCTACCCCGTGTCAAGCCCGTGCCCGTTCCCCAGTCCCGTGCCCACCGCGTCCTGCCCCGTGCCCGCCCTGTCCCTGCCCCTGCCCCGTGCCCGCGCGGCTCAGTCGGCTCCTGCCGCTCTCGGTGGCAGGCTTCGCGGGCACGCCTGGCTACCTCTCCCCCGAAGTCCTGCGCAAAGAGGCCTACGGCAAACCCGTGGACATCTGGGCATGCGGTGAGTCCGTCCCGCCTGTCCCCTTCCCGCTTCCATCCCGATCCCCATCTCCCTCCCGTCCTCTCCCCTTCCTGGCTCCTTCCTAGTCCCATACCACTCCCATCCCAGTCTCATCCTCATCCCCACCCCAGTTCCATCCCGCTCCCATCCCAGTTCCTGTCCCAGTCCTCCTCCTGGTCCCATCCCTGTCCCCATCCTGGTCCTGTCTCCTTCATCCTGGTCAAATCCCACTCCTGTCCCCATCCTGGTCGCACTCTGGTCCCGTCCTTGTCCCCATCCCTGTTCCATCCCCTTCATCCTGCTCCCACCCTGGTCCCATCGCACTCCCCATCCTGTCCCCATCCCGGTCCCACCTTGTCCCCACCCTGTCCTCATCCCGTGGCCATCGTGCCTGGGTGGTGCCATGCTCTCCCAGGTGGGAGGGTGCTCCGTGGGGGACAGTGCCACCTGGCAGCACTGGGGAGGCTGGCGTGGGGACAGGCCGTCCTGGGGACCCTGCTGTCCCTGGGCAGGGCTGGAGGGAGCCATGGGGAGGCCGAGCGTCCCCGTCCCTCCCTGCCCTGACCTGGCTCTCCCTTGCCCAGGTGTCATCCTGTACATCTTGCTGGTGGGCTACCCGCCGTTTTGGGACGAGGACCAGCACAAACTCTACCAACAGATCAAGGCCGGTGCCTACGACGTAAGTCCCGGTGCCAGGCACCCCCCCCCCCGCGCTGTGGCTGGCCAGCCCGTTCACTCTGGAACCTACTGAGGGACACTACAGCTAATCACCACCAGGCAGAGCCTGTGGGATGGCTTTGAGGACACGTGGGGAGGTGGAGGGACGCAGGCTCCGTGGGGCTGCCCCTCTCCAGCTGTCGCCCTGCCATGTCCCTGTGTTGTCCCCCCCCTGCAGTTCCCTTCACCCGAATGGGACACGGTCACCCCTGAAGCGAAAAACCTCATCAACCAGATGCTGACCATCAACCCCGCCAAGCGCATCACAGCCCACGAAGCCCTCAAGCACCCGTGGGTCTGCGTAAGTGCTGTCCCCCCCAGCCCCTCAACCCCCAGCGTGTTGCCAGTGTGTCGTGTCCTCCCGCCCCCGGTGGCTACCAGTGCCTCTGCTGACCCTCCTGTCCCACGCAGCAACGCTCCACCGTGGCCTCCATGATGCACAGGCAGGAGACGGTAGAGTGTCTGAAAAAATTCAACGCCCGGAGGAAGCTCAAGGTGAGATCCCCAGGGAGGAGCGGGGGCTGCGCCCGGCCCTGGCCATGCCCGGTGTCCCCGTGTCCCCCCCCCCCGGGCTCAGTACCACCCTGCCCGTCCCGGGACTGTTCCCATGGGCCACTGTCCCACCTCAGCCATGCCCCCAGCGGTGCGGGCCGCATCCTGGCAGCGCCCAGTGGAGCATGGTCCTGTCCCAGCCACCCCAACGGTCCCGTCCTGACTGTGCCCGGTGCTTCCCTGCCCAGCGTGGTCCCATCCAGGCAGCCCCCCGGCGCTTTCCCACCAGGCACAGTCTCATCCCAGTGGTGCCGTGGTCCCATTGCCGGCCATGCCCGGTGTGGCACGGTGTCATCCCAGCCGTGCCTGGTGTCATCCCGGCCATGCCTGCTGTGGCACGGTGTCATGCCGGCCATGCCCGGTGTGGCGCGGTGTCATGCCGGCCATGCCTGGTGTCATCCCGGCCATGCCCCGGTGTGGCACGGTGTCCTGCCGGCCATGCCCGGTGTCATCCCGGCCATGCCCGGTGCTTTACCACGGCCCACGGTCCCATCCCAGTGGTACCCGGGGCAGGACGGTGCCATCCTCCCCCTGCCCGGTGTGTCACCCTGTGCCATCGTCACCACGTGCCCTGCCTGGCGCATCACACCGTGACACGGCTCCCCCCACCGTCCCATCCCCCACCCTGTCCTGCACCCCCCCAGCCCAGGGCCTCACCCTGCCCCCCCCCCTCTTGCAGGGCGCCATCCTCACCACCATGTTGGCCACCAGGAACTTCTCAGGTAAGGGGGGTCTCCTGCTGGCTGGGGGGGGCCAGGGGGCCACAGCCCCCCTGCCCACAGCCCCCGCCGAGGCCAGTGCCCCCCTCCCCCCTCTCTCTGTCGCTGTCTTTCTCTCTTTCTCCCCCCCCCACCCCGCCTCTTTATCCCCCCCCCCCTTTTTTCCCCTGTTGGCGAGGACGGGGGCATGTGTTAGCCAAGGGGGGGGGGCAGGATCCGGCCCCCCCCGGCCCCACGCACACAGCAGCAGGTAGTGCCCGGTCCCTGTGTCCCCCCCCCCGCCTCCCAGCCCCACTCTGGTGGGGGGAGGGGGGGTGACACGGAGGGGGGGGGGGGGGATGGGTGGGGTGGGAGGGTGGGACGAACGACAACGGAGCAGCGCCAGCCCCTTCCAGGCCTGAGGCCGGGGTGATGGGCACCCCAGGGTTTGTTTGGGGGGGGGGGGTGGGAAGGTGGGGGTCCTGGCTGCAGCACCGTTCCCCCCCCCCCCGCCCCCCCCCCGGCCGTCCCTAACAGGAGCTCTGCTCCCTCTCTCTCTGCTCTCTCTCTCTCCTGCCCGCAGTGGGCAGACAGACCACCGCTCCTCCGACCATGTCGGCGGCCGCCGCCGGGGCCCCCCTGGGGCTGGTGGAACAAGGTAGACGCGTCCGCAAAGGGCCCCCCCCGGGCCCCCCCCACCCCCCCCACCCCCCTTCTCCCCTGGCCCCGCTTGGTTTCTGTGTGTGTCACCCACCCCTCACCCTCCAGTCCCCATGTCCCCCCCAACCATCCTCTTCCTCCCCCCAACGGGTTTCGGGTGCCCTCCTCGGAAATCGGAGCGCATGCATGGCCCCCCACCCGCCGCACTGATCCCCCCCTTCCCCACCCCCCCACCTCTCCCCCTCCCCACAGGGATCGAGAGATGCCACTCTTCCTCCCCCCCCCCCGCTGCTGTCACCCCCGTGGCTGGTCCCGGGGGGGGGGGGGTGTGTGTCTCTGTGCCCCCCCCCAACCACCTCCGGCAGCGCTTGCCCCCCCCCCATCCCGGGGGGCCTGCTTGGGTGCTCATGCCCTGCTCTGGGCTGGTGGTTCCTGGCGGGGGGGGGGGCACACACGGTGGTGGCACCCCCATGGGACCCCTCCAGGGGCCCCCGCCTGGGTCAGCAATGGGGAGCTGGGGGTGATTGTGCGATAATTTTAGGGTGTTTTCCGCCCCGCCCCCCGCCCCCCATTGCTCCCACCCCACAGCACTGCCCCCCCCCCCCCCCCCACCCGCACACAGGGGGGGCACACCGGTGCATGCGGGGGGGGGCAAACTGGCCGCATGCCCCGCGTCCCCCCCCACGTCCCCCCTTGTGTGTGTGTGTGTGTGTCCCCCGCATGCCACCCCTCTGCATGTGCCCCCCCCAGCCCCGCACGCCTGTCCCACCCCCCCCACCCCCCCCCAGCATGGCTTCCTGAGAGCTGCAGCCGGTGTTCGTGGCGCCGCGAAACACTCGGCGGGTTTTAAACCGTGCCCCCCCCCGGCCCCCGAAAAGGGCTACAGCTGCCCTGTCCCACCCACCCCCCCCACGCCGGGGTCCTCCCCTGGCCCCCCCCAATTCGGCTCTGGTTTAAACCCCCACCTCTCAGCGCCCGCCTGCTTTCGGAGGAGGGACCGGGACCCTTGGGGACACCCCGCCAGAGACCCCCATGGGGACATGGGTCCGCTGGGGGGGGGGGGGGAGTGGGGGTGTCCCCTGCCCCCCTGCCTGCCTCCCCAACCCCCCCCCCACCCCCATCCCCCATTGGGTGCTGCTCCGTGCCACCCTGCTGTCACCGGACTTGTCACCACACAGACACCCCCCCCCCAGCCCGGTGGTGCGGCGCGGGGGGGGGATCCCCGGGCCTGGAGGAGCAGCGAGGATGCTCGAGGTGACAACCCCGCCACCCCCCCCAGCCACTTGCCCCCCCCGCCAGGTCCCAGTTTCCCCCCCCCTCACCGGCCAGAGGTCTCGATAGCAGTGACAGATTTTTTTTTCTCCCCCGTCCTCGTCCCCCTGCAGGGTGACACTGGAGGGGGTCACAGGGGGCCACCCCCCCGCCCCCCCCCCGACTCGACTCATCTTTTTTATGTTGTTTTTTTTATGTTTTTCCCTTTTTCCTCCTTTTCTCCCCATTTCTCTCTCTCCCCCCCCTGCCCCCTCCTTTCTCTCTCGCTTTCCTCTCTGCATTTCTCCAAGGTAAGCCAGCACTGCCCCCCCGCCGCGGGGGCCATCAGAATGGGGACCCCCCCCCGGCTCATGTGTGTGTGTTCCCCAGGATGGGGACACCCCCTCCCTAAGGATGGGGACCCCCCAGATGGGGCCAGCTGCCAGGATGAGGACACCCCCAGCTTGGGGACAGCCCCCCCAGCATGGGGACAACCCCCCAAGGATGGGGACACCCCCAGGATGGAGGCACCTCCCTAGGATGGGGACACCCCCTAGATTGGGGACACCCCCAGGATGGGGACAACCCCCTGCCAGCACGTGTCTCCCCCCCAGCACCAGGGTGGTGGGTGCTGTCGGCAGCCGGGGGGGGGGCATCGGGGTGGGGGGTGGGGGCTGGGTGTCGGTGGGGGGGACACACACATAACACACAGTGTCCCTTGTCCCCAGGGGAGGGGACGGCCGCTGACACTCTCTCCCCCCCCCACAGCAGCTAAGAGCTTACTGAACAAGAAGGCGGATGGCGTGAAGGTGAGGGGCCGTGGAGGGGGCTGTGGGGGGGCCGCCCCCCCCCATGTCGCTGAGCCCCCCCTCTGTCCTCCCCAGCCCCAGACCAACAGCACCAAAGGCAGCGCTGGCGTCACCAGCCCCAAGGGGACGCTCCCACCCGCCGCACTGGTAAGTGTGTCCCCCCCGCAACCCCCCCCCTCCCCCCGCAACCCCCTTCGCCGGATCCATCCCGCCAGCCCATCCCATCCATCGCCATGCGCCCCCCCACCCCCACCCCCCGCCCCCCCCGCGTCCAGCTGTCTGTCCCTCAGTCCCTGGTGTCGGTGGGCATGGGGGGGCGTCACAGGGAGGGGGGACGGAGGGGGGGGGGCAGGATACGGGCACAGGGGTACCCCCACCGCGGGGACGTGAGGTGGGTGGAGGACGCGGGCATGGAGACGTGCTGCGACACGACAGCAAGGTGGGTGCAGGCTGCGGACACGGCGGTGGTGCCACCGCAGGGACAGCGAAGGGGGTGGAGGGTACAGGCACAGGGGTGCCCCGTGGCGGGGACAGGCTGGGTGCAGGGCGTGGGCAGGGGATCCCCGGTGACGTGGACAGCAAGGTGGGTGCAGGGTACGACCGTGAGGTGCCCCCGCCATGGGGACGAAGAGGTGGGTGCAGGGTACGACATGGGGTGGCCCCGGCCATGGGGACAGCGAAGTGAGTGCAGGGTACGACCATGAGGTGCCCCCGCCGTGGGGACGAAGAGGTGGGTGCAGGGTACGACCGTGAGGTGTCCCCGCCATGGGGACGAAGAGGTGGGTGCAGAGTACGACCGTGAGGTGCCCCCCCGCCATGGGGATGAACAGGTGGGTGCAGGGTACGACCGTGAGGTGCCCCCACCGTGGGGACAAAGAGGTGGGTGCAGGGTGCAGGTGCAGGGTTGGGGATGCTGAGCAGGACCCTGAGGTAAGTGCAGGGTACGGCAGGGGCTGCCTGGCCGGCACGGCGGGCACAGGACGCGGGGCCGCCCCGGCAACGTGGACGGCAAGGTGGGCGCAGGATGCGGGCACGGGGGCACCCAGCCGGCACAGGGGGTGCAGTGTACAGGCATGGGGGTGCCTGGCCGGCACGGCGGGCGCAGGACGCGGGCACGAGCATCTCGAGCTGGTTCCGGCAGCGCGGGATACGGGCAAAGGGAGGCCCAGCCGGCATGGCGAGCGTGGGGTACGGGCATGGGGACACCGCGCCGGTAATGGTAAGCGCAGGATACAGGCAGGATGGTGCCTGGCCAGCGCAGCCAGGAGACGGGCGCGGGGGATGCCCGGCTGGTAGTGTGAGCACAGGGTACGGGTGAAGGGGTGTCCAGCCCGCGCGGCAAGTGTCGGGTACGGGCAGGGGGATGCCCGGCCGGCGCAGCCGGTGCGGGGCACGGGCAGAGGGATGCTCAGCTGGCACGGTGAGTAGAGCACCCGGGCAGAGGGATGCCCGGCCGGCGCAGCCAGTGCAGGATACGGGCACGGGGCTGCCCTCCGCAACCCAGCCGGCTTTTCCTCGGCCGTCTCTCTGCGTCTCTCCCCCCACAACCCTGCTCTTTCCCTTCTTCCCCGCCCCCCCCTCCCGTCTTTCTGTGAATTAAACCATTTGGGCTTTCGCTGGACTAATGACTCTCTGCTTCTCTCCCCCCTCTGCCCCTCCCCGAATCCGGTCTGGGTCTCTCTTCGCCCCCGTCCGCGTGCCGCTCGCTCCGTCATCCCCCCACTCCGTTGTGTCCCCCCCGGGCTCTCGCTTCCTCCCCCCCCCCCCCCCCCGCCTCTGTCTCTCTCCCTTCTCCCGTAGGAGCCTCAAACTACTGTAATTCATAACCCCGCGGACGGCATAAAGGTATTGCTGCCTCTCTTCCCTTCTCGCCTCGCCCGCGTTCGTTAGCCCCCGGGGTCGTTTGGGGCCCCGCTTTCCGCCTCCATCCTCCCCCCCAGCATCAGCCATGGCGCGGGGCAGGGAGGGGGCTGACGTGGCGCTGGAGCGGATGAGGAGCGCGCACGGGGCACGGTGACGACGAGGGGGTCCCGTCCCCCCCCCGCCGCTGCGGCATCCGGCATCGCCGGGGTCCTGACGAGCCCCAGCCGGGCTCATCCCCCCGCCAACTCCCAGCTGGGCCCGATTCTGACCCCCTCTGTTTGTGTCTCTCCCCCTGCACCGCCGCCGTCCTGCTGGCAGGAGTCGTCCGATAGCACCAACACCACCATCGAGGACGAGGACACAAAAGGTGACAGGGATGCGGGAGGGCTGCGGGGAAGGGATGCACTGGGAAGGCGCTGGAATGCCCTAGGATGGAGCTGGGGCGCACTGGGATGGTGCCAGGATGCTGTTTGACAGCACTGGGATGCTCTGGCACAGCACTGGGATGCGCTGGAATGCACTGGGATGGAGCTGGGGTGCAGTGGGATGGCACTGGGGTGGCATCAGGATGCACTGGAATGCACTGAGATTGCGCTGAAGTGGAGCTGGCACTGGGACGGCACTGGGATGCGCTGTGAGGGTGCTGGAATACACCAGAACGGAGGCGGAGCTGGGATGCAGCTTGTGAGGTGGAGCCGGGATGCAATTTGACGGCTCTGGGATGCACTGGGAGGATGCTGGGATGCACTGGGAGGATGCTGGAATGCACTGGGAAGGTGCTGGGGTGCACTGTGATGGTGCTGGGATACAGTGGGATGACACCAGGATGCCTTGGGATGCACTGAGATGGCACTGGGATGGAGCTGGGATGCACTGGGGTGGCACCAGGATGCACTGGGTTGCACTGGAATGCACTGAGATGGCACTGGGGTGGAGCTGGGATGCGCTGGAAGGGTGCTGGCATGCCCTGGGATGTATTGGGCTGCACTGGGATGGCAGCGCAATGGATTGGGATGCACAGTAATGGCACTGGGGTGCACTGGGATGGCATTAGGATGCATTGGAGTGAACTGGGGTGGAACTGGGATGGCTCTGTATGCACTGCAATGGCACGGGGACACTGGCATGGCACCGAGGTGCACTGGGATGGGCTGGGATGGCACTGAGATGTACTGGAATGACGCTGGGTCACAGTGGGATGGTACCAAGATGAATTGGGATGTGCTGGAATGGCAGTGGGATGCACTGGGTAGAACTAGGCTGCACTGGGGATATTGGGATGCGCTGGCACAGCACTGGGACAAAGCAGAATGGCATTGGGATGTCACTGGGATGCACTGGAACAAACTAGAGTGTAATGATATACTCTGGAATAGCATTGGGACATACTGCGGTGGAACTGGTCTGTATTGGAATGCACTGGAGTGGCACTGGGATGTGCTACGATACAATGGGTTGGCACTGGGATGCACTGGGGTGGAACTGGTCTGTGTTGTAATGCACCAGAATAGCACTGGAATGCACTGGGAAACACTGGGACGTGCTGGGGGTGGCACTGAGATCCACTGGAACACACTGGGATATAGTGCAGTGGCACCGAGATGCATCTGAACAGCACTGGGATGTGCTGGAAGCCACGAGAATCGTACTGGAAGGGACTGGGAAGCAATAAGATGGTACCACAATGCGCTGGAAAGGAACTGGGATGTATTGGGATGCACTGGAATACCACTGGGACGTAGTAGATTGGCACTTAGATTCAGTGGGGCATCACTGGGATGCATTGGGACAAACTGGAGTGTAATGATATACTCCGGAATAGCGCTGGGACATACTGGAATGGAACTGGGCTGCATTGGAATGCGCTGGAGTGGCACAGGGATGCAGTGGTGTGGCATCAGGATGAAATGTAGCACTGGGATGTAGTGGAGTGGGCCCATTGGAATGGTGCTGGAACACACTGGGATTGCACTGAGGTTCACTGGGACACCGTGGAATTCAACAGCATGACACTGGGATGCACTGGGATGGAGCTAGGGTGAACTGGAATGCACTGGAAGGGCACGGGACACTGGGATACAATAGGAAGGCACTGGAATGCTCTGGGATGCACTGGGATGGAACTGGGGTGAGTCGGAATGCTTGGAATAGCACTGGGACAGAGGAGGCTGCCACTGGGTTGCACTGAAATGCACTGGGATGGCCCTGAGATGTACTGGTGTAAACTGGGGTGTAGTGGGATGCACTGGAGTGGTACTGGGGTGTCCCCAGGATGCAGAAGGATTGCACTGGGATGGAACTGGGATGTATCGGAGCGCACTGGCGCAGCACTGAGGTGCAACAGGATTGCACTGGGATGTATTGTGATGCGCTTGCATGGAACTGGGATCCATTGCAATACACTGGGATGGTACTGGGATGCACCGGAATGGCACGGAGCCACAGTGCCACTGCGGTACTGGTAGCCACTGGTACGGAACTGGCTGTATTGGGACTGGGACGTGCTGAGCTGGCACTGGGACGGCACTGGGGAGCACTGGGACATGCTGGGAGGGCACAGGACGCCTGGGCCATGGGGATGCTGCTACTGGTATGGCAGAGCTGCGGGGCCCTGGCTGTGCGGAGGCCCCTGTGCCTGTCCCCAGGCTCAGTCTGGCTGTCCCCATAGGCTGTCCCCCAGGGTCAGTCTGTCCCCGTCGTCTGTCCCCAGGGTCAGTCTGGCTGTCCCCATGGTCCCTGTGTCTGTCCCCATGGTCCATGTGTCTGTCCCCATAGTCCATCTCTGTCCCCATGGTCGGTCTGTCCCCATGGTCCCCCTCCCATGTGTCCCTTCTCCATGTCCATCCCAACAGCCCATCCACCCATCCCCATGGCACCTGTCCGTCCCTCTCCCACCCAGCCCCCTCCCGCCACCACCTCCAGTGTGTCCGTGTCCCCCCCCCGCTCCATCCCAGGGACCCCAGTGCAGGGACGGAGACAGGGACGGGGCGGTGACAGTGTCCATCGTGTGTGTGTCCCCCCCCCAGCCCGCAAGCAGGAGATCATCAAGATCACGGAGCAGCTCATCGAGGCCGTCAACAATGGAGACTTCGAGGCTTATGCGTGAGTGGGGGCCCGCAGGTGGGGCGGGGCCGGGTGGGTGTGGCCGGGTGGGGCGGGGCCGGGCAGGGCGGGGCCGCTGCTGACCCTCCGCCTTGCAGGAAGATCTGCGACCCGGGACTCACCTCCTTCGAGCCCGAGGCCCTGGGCAACCTGGTGGAGGGCATGGACTTCCACCGCTTCTACTTCGAGAACTGTGAGTGCCCAGCCCTGCCTGCCCCCTGCCCACCCCCTGCCCGCCCCCTGTCAGTGCCCTCCCTGCCCCCTGCCCTCACCCTGCCCACCCCCTGCCCGCCCCCTGTCAGTGCCCTGCCCGCCCCCTGCCCCCTGCCCACCCCCTGCCCGCCCCCTGTCAGTGCCCTCCCTGCCCCCTGCCCTCACCCTGCCCACCCCCTGCCCGCCCCCTGTCAGTGCCCTGCCCGCCCCCTGCCCACCCCCTGCCCGCCCCCTGTCAGTGCCCTCCCTGCCCCCTGCCCTCACCCTGTCAGTGCCCTCCCTGCCCCCTGCCCTCACCCTGCCTGCACCCTGTCAGTCCCCTCCCTGCCCCCTGCCCACCCCCTGCCCGCCCCCTGTCAGTCCCCTCCATGCCCCCTGCCCACCCCCTGCCCCCTACCCGCCCCCTGCCCGCCCCCTGTCAGTCCCCTCCCTGCCCCCTGCCCTCACCCTGCCCGCCCCCTGGCAGTGCCCTGCCTGCCCCCTGCCCACCCCCTGCCCCCTGCCCTCACCCTGCCCGCCCCCTGTCAGCGCCCTGCCTGCCCCCTGCCCTCACCCTGCCTGCACCCTGTCAGTGCCCTGCCCACCCCCTGCCCTCACCCTGCCCTCACCCTGCCCGCCCCCTCCCTGCCCATCCTGCCTCTCCATCCACCCCTCCCTGCCCCGCATCCCTCCCGCCTGCCTACCCCCCGCTGCCCACTGATGGCCGCCCCCCCCCGCCCGCAGTGCTCTCCAAGAACAACAAGCCGATCCACACGACCATCCTGAACCCCCACGTCCATGTCATCGGGGAGGACGCCGCCTGCATCGCCTACATCCGCCTCACCCAGTACATCGACGCCCAGGGCCGGCCCCGCACCAGCCAGTCCGAGGAGACCCGCGTGTGGCACCGTCGCGACGGCAAGTGGCAGAACGTCCACTTCCACGGGTCGGGGGCCCCCGTCGCCCCACTCCAGTGAAGGTGAGGGCGGGATGGGGGCGACGGGGAGGGGAGGGGAGGGGAGGGCGGCCGGGGTGCCGCGGTTGCGCCTCACCGGCGTCCCGTCCCCGCAGAGCTGGCGGTGGCTGTCCTGGTTCCAGCCCGATGGCGATGGCGATGGGAGCCGAGCTGGCAGCCGGAGCTGCGGCCCCGAAGCACGCGTCCGCATGCCTGTCCCCCCCCACCCCCCCGCCCCAAACCCCGTCCCCCCCACCCCAAGACCCCTCCACCCTGGCCCCTGCTCCTCACCCCCCCCGCCCTCCACGTCCAGTGCCTGTGTTTGCAGAAAACAAAAAGACAAAAAAAACAAAAACCAAAAAACCCAACAAAAAAAGCCAAAACGACAAGGAAAACAAACAAAAAAACAAAAAAAAAAAAAAGAAAAAAAAAAATAAACACCAAAACACAATCCAACCCAACCCACACCCAAAAACCAACCAGCCGCTTGGCCACAGGCTGGGGGGGGGCCCCCAACAGCCAGACACATCCCCCCCCCACCACCTCCCCCCTGCCCACCTCCGCCTGCGGGGGCAGGGGGTGTCTCCCAGCTGGCGGGGGGGGTCCCATCCCCTCCCCCCCCCCTCCCCGGCTGCGCTTGTGGCGTTTTCGCTGTTGCTGGTGGTGGATGTTGTTCTTCGGATTCCGCTTGCGCTCTTTTCCCTCCCCGGGCCCTGTACATAGAGAGAGCTCTTTATTTTTGAATTCCCACAAGGGCGTCCCCGGCCGCGGGGGGTGCTCCGGGCTGGGGGCCGCCAGCTGGGAAGCAAGGTGGGACACACACACACACACACACTGGATGCCTTTGGGAGGGTCCCCCTGATGGGCACCCCCCCATGATGGGCACCCCCCCATGTCCCCATCCTGGTGACGCAGACCGGGCATCCAGCACCCCATTTTCCCCCTCCCCGGGCAGGCGGGTGGCTGGGTGCCAGCTCCAGGTGCCGGCAGGTTTTAGGCGATGGGGGGGGGGGGGGGTGGGGGGGTGGTGGTGAGGGGGAACGCAGGCTTTTTGGGGGGGGGGGCACCTGGGGGAGCTGCGGGGCTCGGGGTGGGGGGGGCTTGGGGCAATCCAGCCAGCACTGACGCAGCATCGAAAGCACTTTAGACTAAGAGAACGGGTCTCTTAGGGGGCACATGCTGCTCCGCCGGGTGCTGGGGGTTCCCCCCTCCCTCATCCGCCTCTCCCCCGCCCCGCTGCCCCCCGACTCCCCTTCCCCAGGGGAGGCATCGCCCTGCTCCGGGCATCTCCGGCTCGATCACGCGTGTTCCCCCCGGGGTTTCCCCTTCCTCCATCTCCGTGTCCAGAGGCGCCATGTGTTGCTGGGGGCCTGGTTTTGGCTGGGGATAGGGGGGGGTGGGGGGGGGGAGGGGGTGTGGGGAAGGTATTGGGGGCGGGGGGGGGAGGGCTGGGGGATAGGTTTTGGTTTTTTTTTTTAATTTTTTTCTTTAATTTTTTTCTTTTCCTGCATGCCCTTTGCGCGGGAGCAAACCTCGGGCGCTAACGCTGTATGTCGAGGAGCTGAGCTGAGCTGTTACTGTCCCATGAATGCTGGTGGATCGTTGCCAAATTTTTCTCTTCTCCCCTTTTCTCTCATTCTTTTTCCATCCCTCTTCCCGCCCCGCCCCCCCCCCGGCCTATCCCCCCTCCCCGACCCCTCCGTCTTTTTTTCTGAGCCTTGTTAAGTGTAAAAGATGACTCTTGATTTCGTTTTTGTCTCGGGAAAACTGCAAATAAATTATGAGGAAAAACAACTGACAAAAAAAAAAAAAAAAAAAAAAAAAAAGCTGGAGGGAGAAGGCTGAGTGAATCTGTGCCGCCGGCTGCCCCGTGGCCATGCCTGGGCCACCTGATTGCGCCCCCCCGGGAAGCCACAAGAGTCAGAGCTGGGCTACAACCGTCAAAGACAACTTTATCCTCGCCGGGCCGGTGCGGCCAGCGGCAGGGAAACGATAGGCAACACCGATCACGATACAATCTCGAGTGAAAGTTTTCCCTTCCGCAGGAGGAGGAAGAGGGGGCAGCGAGGGGTGTTGAGCCACCCCCCCGCAAGCTGACAAGAGCAGGGGAGGGGATCTCGGTGCTCCTGCCGGCCGCCCCTTGGCCCCGCTCCCCTCCCAGCACAGGGACCCGAGCCCAGGGGCTGGCTTCCAGCTGGCCCCACGCTGCCCCAGCTTCCCTCTCCCCACCTTGGCAAAGTGGGGGGGGGGCCTGCAACACAGCCCCAAGCAGCACAATGGGGGACACCCCCCCGCAAGCCGGCCATGGGGACAGGGGGGCCGCAGGGGCCAAGTGCCACCCAAGCCCCCCCATCCCATCCCAGCTCTCCCCCACACCCCACCACCCAAGCGAGGGAAGGGGCCCGGAGGTGACCCCCCTCCCTGGGCACCGGGGCCACCACTTCCAGTTCACCGCCCAGGGGGGGCAACGGGCAATAGCCCAGCAGCGAGTACCCCCACCGGAGGAAAGCACCTCTTCTTCCCTCCCCACCCCTCTCCCACCCCCCCGGGCTCACTCTTAGGACACAAATACATAAAAGACCGCCCCCCCCGGCCCCAGCTTCCCCCAGGCAGCCCCGACTCCTCTCCCTGACCCCGAGGCCGGCAGTGCCGGGGCGCCGAGGCACCGGCTGGTGTTATGGATCTAAAGGCCGGGGAGGGCGCGGGGCCAGGCGCCCCGTGGTCCAAGCCGCCCTCGGGAAAAGCGAGGGCGGGGGGTCTCCAGCACTCCCTCCACCCCACGAGGTGCCGGCCCGATGCCAGCCTCGGCAGCCCCTCCAGATGAAAAAAAAAGTCACGTAAGCCCACGGCGCCGAGGACGCCCAGCGCTGGGCTTCTGCTTCCTGTCGTCCCGGGCGCGGGCAGAAGGGGAGCGAAGGCCTGGTGGTCCGGAGCAGGAGCCCCCGGGCTCCGCGTCACATGATTTCACAGCAGGAGTTCTGCTTTCGGGCCTGGGAAGAGAAGGAAAAGCACGAGTGACGCTGGCTGCAGCTCCCTGAGGGCCAAGGGGGGGCCCAGGGCCACCCACACAGCCCCCCTCCCGCCGGAGCAAGCCAACACGGTCCCAAGCCCTCGCGGTTCACCACAAAGGCGACGGCCCTGTGCCCCCGCGGCGATGGCTTACGGCACAGATCTGACCCCCGTCAGCCATCGCCGCGGCCACAGCCCGTGCCAGGAACCACCGCAGCCGGCATCAACATCACCCTCCACCAGCCACGCGGCCTGAGCGAGGGCTGGGCGAGCTCCGCAGCCAGAGTTCGGGCAACCGAGCTCCCTCCGGGCCCAAAGCAGCCAGGCCAGTGGTCCTTGCCTGGCACCCACACCCACCGCCGGGGGGGGTTTATCCTGCCCTTCCCCAGCCCCAGGCCACCCCTGGCTCCTCAGGGAGGGGTGACCCTCCCTGGGGATGAACATCTGGACTCACGGTTTTGTAGAAGGCTTTGGATTGTGCCCCGAGCACCTCCGATTTGGAGACCAAGTCATCCAGCTTCTCCCCTCGCTCCAACAGCGACTCCATGGTGTTGTGCTGCCGAAAGAAACCGGCGCTGAGCCACGGCGCTGGCACCCCGGGCCCTCCCTGTTCCTTCCCCGGCCCCGGGCAGAAGATGGAGGTGCCACCGTGTCCCATCTGGAGAGAAGCCTCCAGGCCGCCCTACACCCCAGCCCCCAGCCGACGTGCCAGCTGGAGTGTCCCGGCCGCAGGCCCGGCATCTTCCTCACCAGGATGATTTTGGTCTCGTCCAGCTCTGCCTGCACTCTGGTCATCGGGTCGGCATCGCGGGGGTTCTCGGAAAAACAACACGATGTCGGCATCGCGGCCGCAGGGACGCCGGCGTCCCCCAGGCCACAGCCCTGCAGCACCCGTGTCCCAGGACGTTGCCGGGGTGTCACCCGTGGGGGCCATACCTGGTATTTGCTGAGGTACCCGTCCAAGGCAGCGTAGCTGATGGTCGCCGGGGAGCCCGAAGGCCAGTCGATTTTGCTGACCTGCCTGGAGAATTCATCCAGCACCTGTGGCACGAGGGAGCGGGCGGTTACTGCCAGGAGGTTCTGCCTGCGGGGCCGCGGCTGGCAGAAGGGATTTTCCCCTCGAAAAAGGAGATTTTTCTCCTCCTCCTTTTGAGCGCTCTTGAACCAGCCAAGGGAAGAGACAGAAATCAACTTCCTCGGCAAAGAACCGACGGAGCGGTGCCCACGTAGGGGTGGCTGTCCCCTGCTGTCCCCAAAGCCCTGCGCCCTGCCAGGGCGGCCAGACACGTTATTACCGGTTTTCGGCAATGCCAGGAGCGCGGCTGCACTGCGTTTTCCCCCATGAAACCCAAGGCAGACAGGGAGGACGGGGTGTTTGCGAGACCGGTGCCTGGGCTGGCAGGAGAACGGAGCTGGGCCTAAGTCCCAGCTGGCAAAGCCAAGTCACCGCGTGGCTTGGAAGTTTTTGGGCTGGCCGGATCCTGCTCGGCTCAGCTCTGACGTCCCCCAGCTAACGAGCAGGAGGGTCATTTCCTTGTCAGAGTGTGGACGGGAGATCTGGAGGAGGTCCTGGGAGCAGCCCCACCGCAGACTGTCGCCTCCAGAGCTGCTCCCGGCCCCGCATGCTCACCTTGTCCAGCAAGGTGAAGCAAACCCGCTGGGGATACTCGTTGTCTGCAATCACCACGCCGGCCAGCCCGTCGTTCCGGACATACACGTGGCAGAGGTACTCTGGGCAGAGAACGCATGTCAGAAGCAGCAGAAAGGTCCAGAGCCTCCCCCAGTGCCCGCCACCTCCCACCCGGGCGTTTCAATTCAGTGACCGCGTTTCACACGATTTCATTAGGAGAGCGGGAAGGGCTCGAGGGACGCTCAAAATCAGCCCCAAATTGTTCCCGTAGCCTGGCCACACGGCGCGGGACGCGACGCTGCCTTTCTAGGGCAGCAGGTACTGCCAGAGTTAAACAAAGATCAGCGGGGGAAGCGCTCGGCCTGATTTTAATAAAATAACAACTTGTCACAAGCCTGGAGTGTCATTAAAGAGGCCACAGTGGCCAGCTCCAGGCCGCACCCTGCGCGTCTCAGGGTTCAGGAAGTACGTGAAACAGGGCGGGGAAGCTGGAGAGGAGGCCAGAGATCAGGGCACAGAGCCCAGACTCACGCGGCAGAGCTCAAGGGAGAGGGGAGGGAGGCTGCGATGGCACAGTCGCCCCTTGGGGGACGCCGGCTGCCGTGCGGGCTAGGGATGGGACAAACTGGGCAAGCTTAGGGGCAGCAGGCACACAGCCCGACAGCTCCGAGTGTCCCAAGGGCAGCACGGAGAGTAACGAGGCTGGAAGGTGGCAGCCAGCCGTCAGGCAGGTCCCTGCTCCTGCCGTCGCCTCTCCCAGGGCAGGCTGGGCTCTTGCCCGGCTCCACCACCTCACGTCTTTAGCGCGACTGGCCTGGGTGCCATTTTGAGTTCTTATTTTTTATTGTAAACAGACAAGGAACGAAGCACGTGCTGACCCGGGGTTATCCTCTTACCTTGCTCCTTGACGGAGGCTCTGCTGCCCAGCTCCGAGCGTTCCACAATCAGCTGGCTCGTGAAGGTCATGAATTCCTGCACGCTGCAAACACAAAGCGCCGGCACTCGAGTCTGCGAGGGGACTCAGGCCTGCGGGAGGGGTGCTGGCACTGTAACTGCGGGGGAGATCATCTGTTCCAGAGGTCCCTGGCGCTTTCGGTGGACTGAAACCCTTGCCCACAACCCCCCCACCACGTTTGGGTAGCGGGGATATGGCTGAACCGTGGGTTTCCCCTCGGGGAACAGGCCGGACCCTGCACCTACGCAGAGCTGCAGCCACCACCCAAACACCTCCAGCTTCACCAGGCCCAGGGCAGGGACTCGCGTCCTCAGGCAGAACTTGCTTTTTGGTGATTCAGCAGAAAGTAAAACACCGTGGAACTGCGGATCTCGCGCCCTGCGCACTCGCAGCAAGGAGCTGCAGGGGCAGCTCCGGCCCCTTCCCTCTCCTCAGCTTTTATCCCGTGCTTGGGGCCTTTACCCAAATCCCACCCGAGGCGCTGGCATTCTGGGGAGGCCATTTAACCCACAAACATACCTCAGCTACCTCCCACTTTGCATCAAAATTAAGGAACAGCCTTAAGCCAGACTCACCCTAAGTCTGGAAAACATTCCCAAGCCCAGAGCTCAGTCCTGCCAAACAGGCTCCTCACGTAAACCCTGCTCTTCCCCCCACAGGAAAAGAAGAGGCCAAAAATCACGAGCAAGTGCAAAATAAAACTGTTCCCAACGCACGCTGCCCGGGGCACGTCGGGATTAAGGAACACGAGGCAAGACATTCCCGACATCAGCTGGGAAGCCCCAGGAAGGGAAACCTGTCAGAGCTCAGACCGCAGTTTGCTCAAACACCCCCCCAACACCGACAGCTCCTGCCCGGGAGCTTCACGTGACACGGTGCCGATGAAACGTCAGCGACACCGACGTGGCAAAGACCACGGTTTCCTCGCTGCCTTCCACTGCTGGACACGGCTCCAGCACGGGGATTTGCCCCTCGCAGTTTAGGTACTCCTTAGGGGTCTTTGCATTTCTGCCAGCCCAGACACCACGCGATCAGACACTGGCTCCACCGAGACTCCAAACTGTTTCCAGGCGCTGCAGAGAAAAGACCAGCCCAAAGATTTCTTAACATCCAACTTCAGCAGAAACAGAGGACCGACCCCTTTCTCCTGCTCTGGGGATGTGCCGGCAGCCGCAGCCATCACAATTCCCGTATTTCACGATATTCCCAGAGGAATCGGCCACCAAAAACTACGTTCCTGACCCTCCCAAATGATCCAGCAGAGGTTTGAGGGCAGACGCTGGCGCCATCCTCCTGCCCAGCAGGTTCTCACGGCTCCCCGGAACCACAACCACATTTATCCCAGACTCAAACCCCAAACCCAGCTCTCTGGTAACTTCGCAGCCTCGAAAAACGCACACGCTGCATTTTTAACCCAAGCTTAAGTTAATGGCACCCCAAACATCGCACCTAAGCTGCCCTCTCACAGGCACCAAGGCACAGCCCCTTGAGCACGACCAGGCAACCAGCTCAGGACAAGGATTAGCCACCAGAGAAAAGCCGTGAGGCTGACAAGCACAGATACGCCCCCACGCTCCGCAAAAGGCATCGCTGCTCCCAAAAAGCCAAGATTTTTTTTTTTTTTTTTTTTGAGCAAAGAAATAACCAGCTGCCAGGGAAGCGGCTCTTCTGGCCGTAGCTGATGGCAAAACCATGCAGGGAACGTTCTTGGAATTTGGAAAACCAAGAGCTACGACTACGAAGCAATTTGGGTTTTCAGGAGATCACTTCACCCGCCGCAATCCATCTTCAAGCGCGTGCGTTGGCAGCACTGGCACAGCTCCTCTATCCCTCTCGCGTATTTGGCTAAAAGACTATTTTTTAAGACAATCTTCCTTCAATATTTTCCCTTTATCACTAGAATTGCAGAACCAAATGTGCTCGAGGCTCCATAAAATCTTGGCAGGGATGAGGCGTGGAAAATTCGAGTCCTGTGGGTGAGTATTTCCTACAGCCTTTATCGCCTGGAGCTGGGGGACAGGAAAGGAGCTGTTTTGCAACAGGCACACACTTTATTTCCCAGCTTTTAGAAGCAGCTCCTCTCGGCTGCAAGGGCAGCTGCTAAGAGCTCCATGACCCCTCTGTGTGCACGGAGCGGGACACGCAGGAGCCCAGACGGGCTAAACCGGCTCACCCCAAGCCATCAGAATAACCCAAGCGGAGGTTTGCGGGCTGGGAAAAGTTTAAGATTAGACCAAGCACCTAAATAAAATGCTAGTGGAAGTGTCAGGTGAGCCTTGTTAGCCCGACAAAAAGGCAAGCCTCCTCCCACTCACGTCTCACATCTCAGGAGCCGCCGTGACTACTGGGTTTAGGCACTTGCCAGAGGGAGAAGAGCTGACCTGAGCACTTGGGGTGTTTCCCTGCACCCAGATTTTATCGCTTGGTGGCCAATTAACCGAGTCAAACCTGGCCTCCTGCTGCTGGGCCTGGGCAGGTCGTAGGGAAAATGAGGTTTCGCTCCATTCCTGAGACTGACAGATGGCTCAAAGCGGATGTTGCAGTGCCGAACCGCACGCACAGGGTCCCAGCTCCCCAGGGGAACATCTCGGGGTGGGGGGGTTATGCCTTAGGAGAAGCCGGTCACCATCATCCCCGCATCCCCAGGGACACAGGAGCAGAACAAGGAAGAAACCCCCAAAAAAGCTTCTACTCCAAGGTCCTGCCCAAGCCACGTGCCAGCCCCACGGCGCCCAGGGGAGAGTCACCCCTCCAGACACCCACCTGGACCTCTGGAAGAAGTTGAAGGTGGACACGTCGTAGGCGGCTTTCAGTAAATGCACTTTGGGGTCTCCCTTGTAAAGGACACTTAGGCTGTAGAGCCTCATGACGGCGGCTCGGCTGCCCTGGGCGGAGGAAGAGCCCTGGGGGTGAGACAGGGCCCGGGCACCGCCGGTGGGACCCCCCCGCCCCCCCCCACTGCGGGGCCTCACCAGGACCTCTCCGCCCCCCCCCCCCCACCGTGCGCCGCGGGGCTTTACCGGGACCCCCACCTTGTCCCCACCCACCCCCAGTGTAACCCAGCCCCCGCCCCAGCATAACCCAGTCCCCGGCCCCCAGTATAACCCAGCTAACCTGGGCCCCGACCCTCTGGTATAACGCAGCCCCCCGGTATTTCCCCCAACCCACCTCTGGCCCCGGTATAACCCAGCCACCGGTACAACCCAGCTAACCCAGCCCCTGGCCCCCAGCCCCAGCACAACCCAGATAACCTGCCCGCCCAGTATAACCCAACGCCCCAGTCCCAGTCCCAGTCCCAGTCCCAGTCCCAGTCCCAGTCCCAGTCCCAGTCCCAGTCCCAGTCCCAGTCCCAGTCCGGTACCGGGGCTCCGGCACTGGATGTGAGGAGGCGGCGGCTGACGGGGGAAAATGAGCCCGACCCGGAAGCAGAACCGCGGCGACCGGAAGTGACACCGACCCCAGGTAACTGCCACGGGGCCTCGCCCGCCCTGCGCACGCGCTGGCTCCGCCCCGCCCCCGCGCCTCTTGACCAATAAGCGCCCGCTTCTCCCTCTGGCCTCGCCCACCTCCGCGAAGCGGCCAATCAGCACCGATTCTGGCGCCGTGGGGCGGGGCTTCTCCCGCAGGACGTCCGGCAGGGGGCGCTCTGTCCCGGCGTCCTTTGCGCGGGGGGGGGCCCACGGTGGGCCCCGTCGGTGGGGCGGGCCCGTCCCCTTGGGGCGGGGCCCCGTCCCGGGGCCGGCGTCCCGCGCGGCGTGGGCACTGCCCCGGGGGGCGACGGCCCCGCTGTGGGGCTGTTCTGCGCACGGATGGGAACCCCGCTGTGGGGCCGGCTCCCTGCCCGGGGTGGGCAGCCATCTCTGGGCGGGGGCGCCTGAGCCCTTGGGATGGAGACGAGGCGCTGTGGGGTGACCCCCAAACCCTCCCCACAGCCCCCTCATTCCCCTGTGGGGCTGCCAGCTCCCCCACGGCCCCCATCCAGCCTTCCCGGCGGACCTTTCCTGCGCCCTCCCCGGTTCTGTGTCTGAGGGGACGCTGCCGCTGACCGACACCGGGAGGTTTGGGGTCTTCCCATGGCCGGGGCCGTTGGGAAGGGGTCCCCTCCTCCTTGGGGTCTTCCCCTTGCCCATCAGGGACCTCCATAAGGCGCCATTTCCCCAGCACTTGGCTGACGGCACCAATAAGGGGACGTCAAAACCTGACTCCAAAAACCAGCCCCAAATCTGCCATCGATCCCACCATTGCCAGAGCGTTTCCCATCCTGGGGGCATGGAGCACTTCCCAGTCACCCTCGCCCCCGGCTGGGCAGCCACAACCTTTGTTACGGAGCCACTGACTCCTCCGGCTGCCGCCGTCGCCATGGGAGCGTGCTGGGTTGCTAAGCCGTCCGGTGGAGTGCTTGCCACCACCGCCAGCACATCGAGCCGTTGATATGGCAACTGGAGTGGGGACACGGGTGGCCTGGGGCGTGGTGCTTCGCATGACGGGGCCAGCGGCCCCCAGCGGGGAGGGGTCCCGGCCAAGCCTCGCCGCCGCACCGGGACTTCCCTGTTGGCTGTAGAAACCCACCAGGGTGGGCTCACCGCCCCTCACCACCCTGAAACTCACCTGGCATCCCGGTAAATATATTTACCGGTGATAGGAAGCGAGTGGGGAGAGCACGACCTGCATCCCCCGCCCCGGCACGAAGGATGTGGGGCGAGATCGCTGAGCCCGCCAGGGCACCGGGCCCTTCTCCCTGCCCCTCTGCTTGAGGTCCAGAGGCGGCGGGGGGGGAGGGGAAAGAAGATCGGGACCCCCCCCTCAGCAGGTGCTGGAGAGCAGGCAGCTGCCGTCGGATGAGATAAAGCAGCGAAAGTGGAGCATCCTCCGGTGGAGCGAGGGACGGAGCAGCCCAGCGCCGGGACGGGGAAGGGGGCTCACTGCCCCAGGCAGGCACGGCGGCAGGGAGCCCGGGGTTTGGGGGGGGACGGCTCAGCCCGCAGCCCACCCTGCCCCGACAGCTGCCCCCATGCTGGATCACCGAGCCAGGATGGAGAGCGGCAGGAAGGAGAAGGTGAGGCCGGTGCCAGGGCGATCCTAGGGGCGGTGGCGGGGAGACGGGGTGGGGGGCAGCTGGTGGGTGCGGGGAGTGGCACGGATCCTTCCCGGGCTGCCAGGCATCCCTGCGGCGAGTGGCCGGGCGCTGCAGGCGTCTCCCGCTGGTCAAGGTCCTCACTGGGGACAGAGGTAGCTTGGAGGGGAGGACGGCTGGCGGGGAGGACACCTGCTCTGGGGGCAAAGACATGCAGCCTGGGGTCAGCCCCGGTGTGCCCAGGGGGGTTCCTGTCCATGAGGTCATCCCCCGGCACGCTCCGGAGGGGGGGGCCCAGCGCCGTAAGCCCGGGCATTGCATTTTGGTGCACCGGGTGTCACCACGACATGGGCCGTGCCCTGTCCCCGCGCCGGCGAGGACTCGGGACAGAGCTGGGAGCATCTGCGGGACCGCACCGCCTGGCTGGTGTGCTCCCGCAGCCCGGGCATCGCCCTTGGCACCTTGCTGCCAGGCCTGGGATGAGATGGGGCCCGTCACCTCCTTCGGCTGGTCATCACCATTGTCACCGAGGCACCCGGGAGTATGGCACCTGGCGCGTCCCTGGCCAAACATCGGCTGGGGGCAGCTGCTCCCGTCTCCTCTTCTGGGTGGATTGAGCTCACAGAGCTGTGCCGTGGGTGAGGACAGCAAGACGCTTCCCCGCTGCAGACTGGGACATCCGAGGGGACACTGAGGGGGGACAGCATGTGCCAGGGGCAGGAGCGCATGGCTGGCGGAGTCGGGCATCACCAGCCATCGCAGCCTTTGGCCACATGGTTTCCAGCTTTGTCCCCTCTGCGGGATATGTCAGAGCAAGCAGTGTTCTTGGGAAGCTGAGAGCCGGTTTCGGTCGCACGGGAAGAGCCAAATCCCACCAAGGAAGAGCCAAACCCATTGTTTCAGAGGCGAGAGAAGGGATGAGTTGGGGCACGCAATGCCTGAGATGGAAAAACCACTGGAGGAATAAAACTCGGAACTTCCGCTGACATCCTCAGGTGCCAGCCCCAGGGACGGGGACCCTCTGGCTGTAGCAAATTCGGCGTTCCTGTGCCGAACGGTGCCGCAGGCTGGCTTCCGCGTTGTGGAGCGCCGAATGCCTTCAGCCGCCAGCTCCAGCAAGATGGTTGAGTCCAGACCCGCTCTTTTCCTGGCAGGATTTTTCCAACCATCCCAGCCTGAACACCCTTGGGGTCGTGGCCGATCTCGCTGTGGTGCTGCCCCATCCCCTTTCCACGGTGGCCGGTGGCATTCCCTGGCACGGTGGTGTCCCCCGTGGCGCAGCCACATCTTCTCTAAGGGGTTAATGGAGCCCCCGGGCTTTGGGGAGGATGGCTGGGGAGGTGTCGAGATTCCCCCTGGCTGGGGGTGGGGGCTGAGGCCCCCGGGGCGTGAGGGCTCCGCGGGGCAGGAGCTTTCGGGGTGAGGAGATGTTTGGGATGAGCCCCTGCTCAGGGGGGCTGGAGGCTGAGGGACGGCGTTCGGGGCCTGGTGATTGATCAGGACAGACCTGGGGCAGCGGCCAAGCGGCCGCAGCTTTGGCTGAGCCGAGGTGGTGGATGCTCTCCCCATGCCGGAACGCTCCGAACCTCGTCCCGAAGCCTTTAACAGAGCTCCCCAGCCCAAAACACATTGGGAAACGGCGACAGCCTCGAGGAAAATGTCTGTCCACCGGCGAAAGTGCAAGTGGGAGCGTTTTAAGCTTGCCCGGATCCCAGTGACTAATGAGCCCTCTAATGCCGCCAGCTACATCTGGCCGAGCAGCGAGCGCTCGCTCCCCCCGGCTCCATCTGACAGCCCGGGGCTGCCTGCCCCCGATTACGTGCCGTGGCTAATGGAGGCTGCGCCGGCGGCGGAGCCCAGGGTTGCTACGTAAAGGGTAAATACAGGTCCTGCCTGCCAGGCGCTTCCCTCGAGTGGGCCCTGCGATTCTCCCTGGTAGCGAGGCGAGGGAGCATTTCCCGATAGCGCTTTTTATATCCTGCCCGCGGTCCTGCCCGCCCTCGGCTCCCACTTGCCCCGAGTTTGGTGGGCTGGAAATGGTACCCGCGGTTCCCGGGGGACCAAGGAGGATGCGGCATCCTCATTGCAGACACGGAGGGGTCCCCTGTCCTCGGTAGGAGCCACTGAGCCCCTAAATGGCATCGCCGAAAGCACTTCTTGCTGGGAAAGACCCTGGGATTCGGCGGGATGGGATGTCCCAGGTCACTGGTCCAAGCCCTGCTGGAATGGCACCGGCTTCAAAGCAACCGGCTGAGCTCGTGGAAGATGAACCGGCTGAAGGTGACAGCACAGGGACTCCTGTGCTGACCACGGATGTCTCGCAGGCAGCGCTGGGAGCGGTTTTGGGGCCACAGCGGCTCGTGCCAGCCCTGCGGATTCACCAGCGTGTCCATTAGGTTGGAGGCAGGATAGCAGAGGGACGGCATAAGGTGGTCTGGGCTGTCTGTGCACTGATGGGGAAAACCAGCGTGAGGAGGAGGAAAATTTGGATTATTTATAGCGGTTCAGGCCACCTGGGTCCCATATCCCCTGTCCCCGGCTGATGCCGTCCGTCCTGCTGCAGGTGGAGCAGATCCTGTCAGAGTTTCGGCTGAAGGAGGAGGATCTGAAGAAGGTGATGTACCGGATGCAAAAAGAGATGGACCGAGGGCTAAAACTGGAGACGCACGAGGAAGCCTCCGTCAAAATGCTGCCCACCTATGTGCGCTCCACACCTGAGGGCTCAGGTACAGCGTGGCCGGGCTGGGCGGGCATTGCTCCCGATGCTTCGCTATGACACCTTGTCCCCACACCTTGCCGAGCTCGGTGCGGGAGGCCGAGACACCCCCCCTGAGCTGGTCACCTTGTGTCCCCTCTCCCCGGCTTCGCAGAGGTCGGAGATTTCCTGTCGCTGGACCTCGGCGGCACCAACTTCCGCGTGATGCTGGTGAAAGTGGGTGAGGGGGAGGAAGGGCAGTGGAAGGTGAAGACGAAGCACCAGATGTATTCCATCCCGGAGGATGCCATGACGGGGACGGCCGAGATGGTGAGCTGGGCAGAAGGGGGCATCCCATCCCCTCCCGCACAGTCCCCATCACCGGGCAGGGGCACGCTGTGCTGTGTTTCGGTGGGGATGGCGGCACGTGTGACCCTCATCCCTCTAGCCTGGCGGGAGCCAGGCGGTGGCAGGGAGTTGGCCACGCTCAGGGCACCCATGGTGGGGATGGTGGCCGGCTGCGGGCAGTGGGAGGATGGGGACAGCCCCCAGGAAAGGCTCGACCTCCTCTCTTCCAGCTCTTTGACTACATCTCCGAGTGCATCTCCGATTTCCTGGACAAGCACCAGATGAAGCACAAAAAGCTGCCCCTGGGCTTCACCTTCTCCTTCCCTGTGCGGCACGAGGACATCGACAAGGTGAGGAGGTGGCCAGGCAGCAGAGGGACTCAGGGGTCCCCATGAGCCTGCTACACCTGCAGCCCCATTTTGGTCTTCCCCTCGCTCCAGGGCATCCTCCTGAACTGGACCAAGGGCTTCAAAGCCTCTGGCGCAGAAGGGAACAACGTGGTTGGGCTCCTGAGAGATGCCATCAAACGGCGAGGGGTGAGATGATCGTATGGTTTGTGCTGGTACCGTAGTGGGGGGAGAATCCGGCACCCCCGGCCGTCCCCGCGATGTGGCCGCTGGAGCCCCACGTGTCCCTGCGAGGGGTCATTCCATGCGTGTGTGTGATCTGTGTGTGTATCCTCACCCTTGGGGACCCCCCACCCTGCTGCGCGTCAGCCTGGACCCCCGGTGAGACTCCGACGGTCCCTCTCCCGTCCCCAGGACTTCGAGATGGACGTGGTGGCGATGGTGAACGACACGGTGGCCACGATGATCTCCTGCTACTACGAAGATCACCGGTGCGAGGTTGGGATGATTGTGGGTAAGACGGCCCCTTCCCGCCGGGACGGGCAGGCGAGGGGGAGACCGTTCCCACAGCCCCGTTCACACTCCCCCGCTGCGAGCAGGGGTTTGTCCTTTTGGGGGACACGCACTGAGCACAGGGGGGTGGCAGCAGCACCCTGCTGAGGTCTCCTGAGGTTGGGACGCCGGGTGGCATCGCCTGGGCCTGGCATGATGGTGGGGGCACCTTCGAGGTGGAAAGGGGGTGGTCACCATAATGTGTCTGGTGATCTGCGGCATGGGGCAGTCCCCAGGGGACATCCTCTCTCCAGCTGACGGTGGCTCCGGCATGTCACCGTATGGGTGGGGATCCACTGGAGGCGGCCAGTGCCAGCCATGCCAGGGAGCCCGGGAGGTGGGTTTGAACCCTCCAGGCTCCTTCCCCCCCGCCAAGGGGAGCAGCCCCCCACCACCCTCCAGACCCATGCTGGCTTCAGCGCTATCAACCACCCGGCCATCTGGGCTTTCCGCACTGGCTCTCGGCCTGGGTAAACACCGCGCCGGGCTGTTTATCAGCTCCTCCGGAGGCCAGGCTGCCATGGCCTCGCAGCAGCCGTAGCCCCTGGGACCCCGTGGTGGCCGTCCCTCAATACCCACTGGGGATGAGCAGTCGGCAGGGGCCGCAGGGAAGGAGCCCGGGGGGAGCAAGAGGGCTGAGCTTCCCGATCCATGTCGGGATGGGGCCGTACAGCTCCGAGCGGAGTCCCCCCGCTGCGGTGCCGTCGGGATGGGAGGGACGTGGGTGTTGGGAGGTCCCATCCATGGTTCCTGCCGGCAGGAACGGGCTGCAACGCCTGCTACATGGAGGAGATGCAGAATGTGGAGCTGGTGGAGGGCGACGAGGGGCGGATGTGTGTCAACACGGAGTGGGGGGCCTTCGGCGCTTCGGGGGAGCTGGACGAGTTCCTCCTGGAGTACGACCGCGTGGTGGACGAGACCTCACTTAACCCCGGTCAGCAACTGTAAGGAATAGGACAGATCCAGTTCCTCTGGGCATCCCGCCCCCGACCCTCCCCATCCCCGGCCGCGTCCCCTCCACCCACCCTTCTCCTTCCCCCTGCCCGCCCGTGCCACGCTGGGCTCAGTTGAGGCCGGAGGAACTCATCACAGGTACCCCCAAAGTGGGGGTCCTTCGCCCCGGCTGCCATGCCCGCATGCAGGGATGTGTCCAGCAAGTGAGGGGAAGGAAAGAGGGGGTGCTACGGGACGTGGCCCCCCCAAGTCCTGGCTCTAACGGCCCCCCTTGCCTGTGTCTCCCCCCCCCCAGCTACGAGAAGATCATCGGGGGGAAGTACATGGGGGAGATCGTCCGGCTGGTGCTGCTGAAGCTGGTGGACGAGAACCTGCTCTTCAACGGGGAGGCCTCCGAGAAGCTCAAGACCCGTGGGACCTTCGAGACCCGCTTCGTGTCACAGATCGAGAGGTATGGGGCTGATGGGGCCGCGGCGGGGGGCGGCACCCCCAAACCAGCCCACCACATTGCCCCACGGGGGGTCCTCTGTCCTGTCACCCCACACTGGGGTGTCCCGCCGCAGGGTCCCTATGGCCCATCACCCCACAGCAACCTCCTCTGAGCATCCCATATTGGGCCCCCCCATCCCCTCACCCCACACCAGCCCTGTGGAACTGCCCCATATTGGGGTCCCTGTGTCCCACCCGGCCCTGACCAGTGCGCCCCTCTCTCCCCATCCCAGTGACTCCGGTGACCGCAAGCAGATCTACAACATCCTGACGGCCTTCGAGCTGCTGCCCTCGGGGACAGACTGTGACATCGTGCGGATGGTCTGCGAGAGCGTCTCCACCCGCGCTGCCCAGATGTGCTCGGCCGGGCTGGCCGGCGTCATCAACCGCATGCGGGAAAGCCGGAGCCAGGAGACCCTCAAAATCACCGTGGGGGTTGACGGCTCCGTCTACAAGCTCCATCCCAGGTGAGGATCCCTGGGAGCCTTCCTCCCACCGCCATGCCCTTCCTCCTCCTCCTGCATCCTCCAAGTCTTGACCCCATTTTTTTCCCCTTGGGCAGCTTCAAGGACCGCTTCCACGCCACGGTTCGGCAGCTGACGCCCGGCTGCGACATCACCTTCATCCAGTCGGAGGAAGGCAGCGGGCGTGGGGCTGCGCTCATCTCGGCTGTCGCCTGCAAAATGGCCTGCATGATGGGGCAGTGAGAGAGGACTCGGGGGGAGGATGAGGATGATGACGGCAGGGGGGAGCGGGAGGACGGTGGTCCCGCTTGGAGCTCTGCGAGGAGCAGAGACAGACGCGGGATGGGATTTGCCGCCGGCGGAAGCGGCTCCCGGCTCCCCAATAAATGGGGTTTGCGTGGACTTCTCCTCCGGGGCCGCTTGAGCGAGAGCTCCTTGTCTGCCTCATGCCCGCACGGAGACCCCCACCATGGGACTGCCCCACACACGTGGGGCAGCTGAGGGTCTTCCCGTGCTTCCCTGGCACCCCGCATCCCCGCCCAGCTGCAAGGAGTGGGGCTTCCGCGCCTCCCCCCAGTCCCTTCACTGGGGGTGAGCCCCCCCCAGGGGGGGTGGCTGAGAGATAAGGGCCTGGTTGGGGGGTACCTGGGGGCTGGGGGGGCAGAGGGGGCTGGCCCCCACCAGTGAGCCCTGGGGTGCAGGGACCGACTGGGGTGCACCAATGTGGTGGGGATCTTCGGGGATCCCCTCCAGTCTCGTCCCCATCCCAGGGATGGGGCGGGGGGGCAGAGCCTGGGGGCACCCCAGCCTCCCCCTCCTACTGCTGACCCCCAAAAAAGGGGGCATAGACCCCCACCAAGGGCTAAACCCCACTCCCGCCAGCAGCAGCTCCCCGAAACCCAGTGGGTCCCCAGCCCACCCCAAGCAGGGGGGCACATGGGGGATCCGCCAGGGGCTGTTTTATGCTCTGGGACGCTACAGCTCCGCCACCTTCCCCAGCAGCCAAAATTAGTGTCCCCCTGCTTCCAGTGACACCTGGGGGGGCCCCGGCCTGGCTTGTGTCTGGCACAGCCTGGCGGTGTCAGCGCCGAGTTTGGCTCGGCTGCCTGCATCCACTGACGGATTTAGCTGAGGGTGATAAGGGGGGGATAAAAGCCGGAGCAGCCTGGGGACCCCCAGCCCGGGGCCGCAGTTGGGATGGTGAGTGCAGCCATGGACCCCCCCAGGAGACGGGGATGGGGCACCCCCGGGTGTGGGGATGCTGCAGGGGGGACTGGGGGTACCCCAGCGTGTCGGGGTCCCTCTGGGGTGCAGGAGCAGCCCAGGTATTTGGATCCGCCTGAAGGTTTGGGGCACCCCAGGGTGTTGGGGTCCCTCTGGGGGTCTGGGGTGTTGGGTTCCCCAGAGGGGCCAGGGCAGGGGTTCGGGATTTGCCGCGGGGGACTGGGGTCACCCCCGGGTGTTCGGGTCCTCCTGGGGCACTCCAGTGCGGTGGGGTCCCTTTGTGGGTTGGGGGCACCCCAGGGTTCTGGGATCCTCGTGAGGGTCTGGGGCACCCCAGGGATTTGAGTCCCCCAAAGGGTCTGGGGCAGGGTGTTGGGGGTCCCTGGAGGGTCTGGGGCACCCCAGGGTGTTGGAGTCCATCGGGGGCCTGGGGGCACCCCAGGGTTCTGGGTCCCCCTTGACGGTCTGGGGCACCTTGGGATGTTGGGGTCCTCAGGGGGTCTGGGACACTCCACTGTCTTGGGGTCCCCCTGGGGATCTGGGGCGCCTGACGCTCTTGAGCTCCTCCTGGGGCAGCCCAGGCTGTGTGTGGTCCCTCGGGGGGTCTGGGGGCACCCCAGGGTTTTCAGGTCCGTGTGAGGGTCTGGGGCACCCCAGGGTGTTGGGGTCACCCTGGGGGTGTTGGTGTCCTCCTGGGGCACCCCAGGATGGGTTCCCTCTGAGGCTTTGGGGCACCCCAAGGTGCTGGGGTCACCCTGGGGGTGTGGGGGCACGCCAAGGTCTGGGCCAACTTGGGGGTCCGGGGACACCCTTGGCTATCTGGGGCCACCACATGGGTCTGGACCACCCCAGGGGGTCTGGGGCCACCCTGGGACATGGGGGCACCCCAGGATGCAGGGATATCTCAGGGTGTTGGGGTGACCCCGGAGTGTTGGGCCTCATTAACTTCCCCATCTTCTTGACGCCCTTTGGGGAGCAGCTGAACGGCGAGCGGCCCCGTAAAACCCCCTGACACCCCACGACACCCCGTGACACCCCGGGGGTCAGCCCCAAACCCCACCTAATCCCCCCCCCCGCCAGGGCACCGACCCCAGGGAGTCCATCCTCAACACCTTCAAGCTCTTGGACCCCGCCGGCACATGAACAAGGACGAGTGAGTGGGGGGTGACAGGGACCCTCAGGGCACCCGGCTGGATCCTGCGTCCCCCGGGATGGGGACAGGAGCCGCCCCCCAGCTGGTCCCTCTTCCTGCAGGTTTAAGCAGCTCCTCCTGACCCAGGTGGATAAGTTCTCCCGGGAGGAGGTGAGGTGGCTCCCCTGGCTGTCACCCTCACTGTCACGGTCCCCTGCCCATCCTGTCCCCTCGTGCATCCCTGCACAAAGGGGAGCAACAGGACCCTCGGGCAAAGCGGGTGCACAGGACACCCGGCTCCGCCTGCCCACAGGGAGGGGGACACAGCTCCCGTCCCCAAATCCCTGTGTGTCCTCCAAGGTCCCCGTGTGCCCAGCCCCATCCCCGTGATCCCAAACCCCATCCCTGAGATCCCCACGTGCACCACATGGACCCTGTCCCCAAGATTGCCATGTGTCCCCCCTGATTCCCGACCCCGAGATCCTGGACCCAAGGTCCCCGTGTGTCACCCAAGGTCCCTGTCCCCGTGGTCCCCATGGGGACCCATCCCAGCCCACAGGGTACGTGTCCCCACGCAGGCGGAGCAGCTGTTCGTGGTGACGGCGGTGTCGGGGAACATCGACTAAAAGTCCTTGTGCTACATCATCACCCATGGGGACAAGCAGGAGGACTGAGGCGCCCGCGGGTCCCCCGCCCCCGCCACTCACTCCAGCCAAATGAACCACGAAACAAGGGGATCTCATCCATCTGCAGCATCCCCAGGGAGGGAGGTGTCTCCGTTCAGCCTGAGCTTCACACCTAGTGTCCCCGTGGAGCTGGCGTGTCCCCCAACACAAGGGACAGCCCCCCTCCCCCAAAGGACAGGCACTCAGGGGACCCTTGGCACAGGGAGACAGCAGGGCCACTGTCCCCAGGAGACGTGGTAGCCTGGGGCGCGGTGCTTTATTGCATGGGGAGGGGGATCCAGGCTTTGGGGTGGTAGGTGGGGCTGGGAGAGGGTCAGGGGTTTGGGGGGTGGCACTTGGGGCCAGCTGTGGGGCTGAGCCCTGTGGAGACAAGGAAGGAGCGGTAAGTCGGGGGCCACCGTCACCCCGTCACCACCAGCTGAGGCGCCAGCAAAAGTGGCTCCTCCAACCTTGCCCCCCTCTCCAGGATGCATTTTGGGGTCTCCATCTTGCCCCTACCCTGTGGGGGTGCAGGCAGGTTCCCTCCTGGAGGCACAGGACCCCCAGGTGCCCTCCTACCCCTGGGGCAGGCGTGGGGTGCTGGGTGTGGGGTGCGGGATATGGGATGCAGGACACGGGGCCGGGGGGCAGGGGGTGCAGGATGCCGGATGTGGGGCGCGGGGCGCAGGGGGCAGGATGCAGGCTGTGGGGTGCAGGATGGGGGACGCAGGACACGGGGCGGGTGCTGACCGGGCTCAGGCCTTGCAGACGCCGATGGCGGCGCAGGTGTCCTCGGGCTGGTCTCCGTTCTGCAGCGCCTCGCTGATCTCCTCCCGGTACTTCTTCACCAGCCACTTGCAGACTCGGCTCAGCCGCTTGCCCAGCGCCCGGCAGGCCTTGCCCAACACCTTCTCCACCGCCGCCTGCCGAACAGCACGCTGGCATCAGTGGGGCCACCCGTGGGGTGCCACCCCCACGCCCCGCTGCCCCGAACCCCCCAGCCACCCCTCACCTCGTCAGGATCGTCGCCCGCCATCGCCTTGATCTGCTGCAGGATTTTGGTGCACAGGCTGCACTTCTTCCCTCTGCCTGGCCCCGACACGTCCCCTTCGGCCATGTCCCCTTCGGCCACGTCCCCCTGCAGGGGGACAGCGTAGACCCTCAGGGCGTGCCCCAGCGTGGCCCCAATGCGAGTGTGGGGCTGCCCCACGGCTGGCGCTGAAGCAGTGGGGCTGGTGCTTACCAGGGCCAGGCTGTCCCAGAGATCGTGGCAGTACTGCTCCCGGTGGCACTGGATGGCGGTGGCCATGTCCTGGCACCAGGATGCGGGGCCACCCCGGCAGGGCTCAGGGACAGCAGCCTGCGCCGCTGAGCGGGGATGGGGAGGGTGAGCACAGACATGGGAGCGTGTGCCTGTCCCTGTGTGCCCCAGGAGTGCCCAGACCCTGTCCCTGTCATCCCCAGGTGGATCTTGCCTGCACCATCCCTCCCACCTGTCCCCATGTCCTCCTGTCCTTGCCATCCCAGGTACCTGTCCCCACACTGACCCCATCCCCACCATCCCCAGGTCCCCAGGTGGACCTTCTCCCTGCCATCTCCACGTGCTTGTCCCCATGGCTTCCTGTCCCTGCCACCCTCAGGTCCCCACAAGGACCCCATCCCCACCATCCCCAGGTCCCCAGGTGGACCTTCTCCCTGCCGTCTCCACGTGCTTGTCCCCATGTCTTCCTGTCCCTGCCACCCTCAGGTCCTCACAAGGACCCCGTCCCCACCATCCCCAGGTCCCCACGCAGTCCTTGTCCCCACCATCCCTCCTGCCCATCCCCACATCCTCCTGTCCCCACCATCCCTGGGAACACATCCCCATGAAGCCCCCATCCCTGCCATCCCCAGGTCCCCACACAGTCCCCGTCCCCAGCTGCTGTCCCCAAGCACACTGCCACCCCCGCTGACCCCGTGTCCATCCCCACGTGCCCCCCTACACCCCAGGGTCTCCCTTCCCTGGCTGGGACGCAGGGCAGCAGGGACCCCCGTTACCTCCCACCGCCACCAGCACCAAGAGGAAGGCGGCAGCCATGGCGAGCCCACTCGAGAGGCTGACAGCGGGTGACAGCGGGTGACAACCGGCGTGTCCCACCCTGACGGCTTTTATAGCCCGCCGTGTGGGCTGTGGGGACGGCTGCGCCAGTCAGCGCCGCCGAAACCCAAAAAGCCCTTAAAATGGAGCGTGTGGGTTCGCCACCCCCCTTCCTCCCTCACACCTCCGCCCCCGCGGCAGGAAGGGGGGACAGGGACGGGGGGGCCCCACTCCCCAGCCCCCCAGGCCCACTGGGGGCTGAGCGCGGGGCCACGATGGGGGGAGGTGGGTGCGGGGCCGGGTCCTCCTGGGCTCCGCGGCATCCCAGCGGGCCGTCCCGGTGTCCCCCCGTCCCCTCCCGGGCTCCCTGAGGCCTCAGGGGTCGGTCGCGGTGTCCCCTGTCCCCCCGTGGGCTCCCTGGTGTCCCGGGCCCGCCCAGGTGTCCCCGTCGCCCCCCGGTGGGTGCCGGTCCCACCCCCCCTCACCCCCCGCCCCGTTCCCACAGTGACGGCGCCGCCACGGATGGTTGCCACGGCGACCCGCCGCCTTGACGTCACTTCCGCCCCGCGGCCACGCGACTTCCGCGCTTTGCGGCGTTCGCGCCTTTTCCCCCCCGCCCCCCCCATGGCGGGTCGCGGTGCCGGGCAGGCGGCCCCCCCCGACCTCTGACCCCTGACCTCTGACCCCGTACGTGACCTGCGGCCGGGGGGCCCTGGGGGAGCCCCCTGTGGGGGGGCCATGAGCGGCCCTGAGGGGGGTCTGGGGCGGGGGCCTTCGCCATGGGTCCTGGGGGGACCCTGGGGCTGGGGAGGCCCTACAGGGTCCTGCTAGCCGGGGGAGTCTGGGTGGGGGGTTTGGGCTGGGGTGTTTGGGGTGGGGGGGCGATGGGTTCCGGGGGCGTCCTGGTTCCAGGGGGTGTTTTGCGGGGAAGGGGGGTCACAGTGCCCTGGGGGGGGGGTGTCCTTGTGCCAGGGTGTGTGTTTGGGGGGGGCTGAGAGGGGTCTGGTGGCAGGAGGTGGTTTTTTTGGGGGTGCTCCTGGTGCCCTGGGGGTCCTTTATGGCAGGGGGTGTGTTTAGGGTGGGTCCGGGGGGGGGGCGGGGGCGGTCCTTGTGGCGGTCCTCGTGGCAGGGGGTGTTTTTGTGGGGGTCCTGGTGTCCTGGGGGGGTTCTTTGTGCCAGGGGGTGTGCTTAGGGGGTGTCCTGGAGTGAAGTCTGGTGCCAGAGGGTGGTTTGGGGGGGGCTCCTGGTGCCTTGGGGGGGTTCTTTATGCCAGGGGGTGTCCTGGTGCAGGGGGTGTTTTTGGGGGGGGTCCCAGTGCCCTGGGGGGTGTCTTTGTGCCAGGGGTTGTGTTTAGAGGGTGTCCGGGGGGGTCTCCTGGTGCCAGGGGGCTGTGCAAGGCTCCTGGTGCCAGGGGGTGTTGGGGGGGTTCATGGGAGGCTCTGGTGGCCGGGATGTATTTGGGGGGGGCTTTGGGTGTCCTGCTGCCGGGGTATGATTTGTGGGGGGGGAGGGGGTCCTGGGGTTTTGCTGGCACCTGGGTGTGTTTGGGGGTGCCGTGGTGTTGGAGGGGAGAGAAAGGAGGGGGGGGTGCAGCGTTTGGGGGGGTTAAGGCCTGGTTCGTATTTTGGGAGGGCGAGGGGGTCAGTTTGGGAGTGGGGGCCACCTCCAGGGAGGGATTTGTGGCACCTTGGCGCTGATGGTCACGGCTGGGGGAGGTGCCGGGAATTTGCCGGGATCCTTAATTTTCTCATTTGCTTTCCAGCCCCGCCGTTAAAACCCGCCGGCGTCCAGCCCCGCTGCTACGGCCTGACGCCCACCATGTTCTGGGAGCAGGCGGCCCCCACGGCGCAGGGTTTGCTGGCCCCCCCCTCCGCCGAGGCCTCCACCTTCGCCCGGGTGCCGGTCTCAGCGTACACCGACTGCTCCCAGCCCTTCCTGCTGGGCGAGCGCAGCTTCAGCCGCCAGTACGCCCACATCTACGCCGCCCGCCTCATCCAGATGCGGCCCATCCTGGAGGAGCGGGCGCGACAGAAGTGGGGTGAGTCCCTCTGGGGAAACCCCGCCTTGCTGTGGGAAAGGAGGACAAAGCCGCGCGGCTGGAAGCTTTTTGGAGATTTTTCAGCACGTGTTGGCCATCGGTTCCTAAGCTTACACACACGTTAAGGGGTCAAATAACCCACGGGTGGTTTTTTGGGGGTGGTTTCTCCACTGGACAGTGTCCCGACATTTAAACATCAACTGTGGGGAGAAAAGAAAACCTTTTTTTTTTTTTTTCTTTTTTTTTTTGTCCTGCTCACCAGGCCAGCTCAAAGCTTCCGCTGGCTGTCAGCAGCACGAGTTAAGCGTGAGGTTTGTCGGGGGGTGGGAGAGGCGCCGGTTGCGCCGGGGGGGCCATTTCCTTGCCTGCGGGGCTGCGTGAGCGGTTGGCGGGTGGGATTCTAACGCCTGAGACTTTCCATCCGAAGGCGTAACGGCGGCGCTGGATGAAGCCACCACCTTGCTGCTGCCAGGGCACGGTGGCTGAGCTTTCTGGCTGGCCTCGGCACAGCACATGGCTCCCCCAGTGCCGTAAAAGCCCATTACCGAATTTCACCGCTCTTGGGCCAGCCAAGCTTTCAACTTTGCCCTTCTGTGGAGATTTTTGGGCTGGCTGCTTGTTTTTCTTTCTCTCCCCAGCCCCAGGGGCTGCGCGGGGAAGCAAAGCCCGCGCCGGGCTGTGCCGGCTCAGCAGCGGATGTCGTTCCTTGGCCGGTCGCCCCTGGACCGTAACCCTGGATTTTGCCAAGGGTGATGGGAAGCAGCGGTTTTGTAAAGTTCCACTTCCCGGCGTCATGCAATGGGATGCGATTTCTGGGGTTTGTCTCACAGCAAGAAGCGCCTGCAGGCAAAATCTGGAGAGAGCAGCCCCCCCTCCCGCTAAACACACACATTCGGGGGGTTAGAGCCAAGAATAAGAAACTAAAATGGGATTGTTTTTTCTGACTCTGAGTGTTTGCATTCCTGGGGTGGATGAAGCCATGTTTCCAGCTCCCCTGAGCCCAGGGTGCCTGTGACGGCAGCGGGGCGCTTTCCACCGGGCAGCAGTCACGTTCAGCAGGCGCGTGATTAGCAAAGGGAGAGTTTGGAGGGAGAAACGTCCTGTGACCAGAAGGGATGACCTGACGGAGGGTCCGGCGCAGCAGCGGGCTCTGGCAGTGTTGTTCTGGGAGAGGAGCCCGGCAGCTCTCGCAGCGCCAGCGCAGTGCGCAGCCAGTCTTCCTCCCTCCTGGGCTGGAGGCTCAGGATGGATGGGCTTGATTTAAACAGGGGGAAATAAAAGTCCTGCAGTCTCGTAAAGGATGGGGCTGAAGCGTCTCTGCGTCCTCGTTCGTGAGGTGAGAAGTCTTGAGCTCAGCTTGTGCTGAGGGAGATGCATTTTTTTTGCTGTCTGCAAACGCTCCTCACCACAAAGGCGACAAAGTGCTGGAGCTGTGATGCTCTTTGCACCTCCGGAGGCACCTCCTGAGTTTTGGTTCCCCCAGCCCATATCTCCCTGTGGATCCCTGGCTAAAGCCCAGGGACCTGTTTGTGCCTTTCAGGGAGAGGAAACCCTGACCCTCCCCAGCAGCCTGTCTTCATGCCGGGATCTTCTCAATTGCCCGGCTGCGATGGGAATCCTGGCTTCCAGCAGGGATCCCAGGTGGAGGATCTGGCCCTGGCAGAGGTCAGACTTGGGGGTGGTGAACGATCTCTCCTGCCTGTCAAATTTGAGTGAGATGTTTGGGTCGTCTCCTGGTGGGAGAGCACGAACACGAGCCCCTCGTGCCCAAGGGCAGGAGCACTGGCTCTGTGCCCAGCTGGGGCCGTCCTGGAGCCATGCACCCTCCCTTCCTGGGCAGAGCTGGACCCGTGGGCGCAGCGGGGGCTTTGCACACTGTCCTGGGTGGTGGCTGGTAGCTGCGGTCCCCCAGATGCCGGCATGACCCGGCTTTCCTCCCCCTCGACGCAGAGGAAATGCCTGCGGGCCATGCTGCCTCTCTGGGAAGCTCCATTGGCCCCATCTGGCCTACACATGTGGACTCGGCTCCATGCCTCCAGGAAAGATGAGAGGCTTCGCAACATTCCCCCACCGCCTCTTGCTGGCTTCGACGCTTCGAGTTGGTCCCAGTCAGCCGTTGAGCCTCGCCTGCCCTCATGGCCATCCCTGAGGCCGGCTGAGCCCCATTTCTCTCCGCAGGGAATGACGTGGCACTGAGGAAGCTCTGCGAGCTGCGGGCGGGCGAGAAGTGCTGCGTGGTGGGGACGCTCTTCAAGGCGATGCAGCTGCAGCCCTCCATCCTGCAGGAGATCAGCGAGGAGGTAATGGCGGGGACGTTCCCTCCCTCCTCCTCTGCGCAGTGCTGGGGGACGTGCCAACAGACATCGGGACCTCGGCTGGCTTCCCATCGCTTCCTTCGTGCTCACTGTGGCCGAGCAAGTGGGAACCGTCAGGGCTTTGACCTGGGGAGCTGGTGCCTACCCCGTCCCTACACACCTTCTTCTCTGTGCCTACCCTGTCCCTAGACACTCTTGGTGCCACCTCTTTATGCCAGCGTGCGTCCTGCATGCGCCTGCTTGGTGTGCTTTTCCTGCCCTTGGAGGGTTTGGATCCATCGGGGTTGGCAGAGCAAACCCCTTCCCCCACCGCAGGGGAGGAGGATGAGGGGGGCGTCGCGGAAGCTCTGCCGTCCCCATGCCGTGCCGGGGGCCCGTCTGCTCCCAGCTGGCTCACAGGGAGCACATTGGGATGTTTGGAGCCTGCTCGTCACGGCGTGGGGTTAGCATCGTGCCTGCCGGGCAGGGTTCAAAGGCAGCGGAGTGCTTGCCCGGACGGTGATTGCAAACACGTTTCCTGAGGCTAGCCAGAGCTCCGTCCCCCGCCGCCTGGCTGAGCCACTTCCTCCTTGGCCAGGGAGCCGCGCTCGTGTTCGCTTAGCCAGCATGCTGCGGGGAAGCGTTAAGCGAAACCAGCTCGCCTGGGTGCTGTGCAGCTGGCGAGCAGCTTTGAAGCAGCAGCGGGGGTGTTGGCCAGGCCAGCGGTGGGGGGCCACGGCAGCAGCAGCTCTCATGAGTCACGTGCCCGCGCTCTGGTTTCCACCTGCGGGGTTTGGCTGCGGGGGGAAGGGCCCTTTGGGGCAGCTCGGCCTCGCTGAGGCCATCACAGCCTGCCCTGTCCCCCCCAGCACAACCTGGTGCCTCAGCCGCCCCAGCCCAAGTACATCCACCCCTCCGATGAGCTGATCCTGGAGGATGAGCTGCAGCGGATGAAACTGGAAGGAGCTGTCGAGGTGCAGAGGCTAGTGACAGGTAAGGGGACGATGGCTTCTCAGTGAGAGCCACCTCGCAGGCTCTGGCTGGGGGCTTGACCACCCGCTCTCTGCCATAGGGACTATCTTCGCTGTGTACGGCTCCGAGCAGGACAATGGCAAGTTCCTGGTGGAGGATCACTGCTTCGCCAACCTGCCCCAGCCACTGCCCTGGAAGGGCCCCAGCTCAGATCGGTGAGTCTCCACAGTGACAGGAGTGGGGGTGGCACCATGTCCCCTGCCGAATCCCCGAGCCCTGGGGACCATTTCATAGAATCATGGAATGGGTTCAGTTGGAAGGGACCTTGATCATCTTTCCTACCACGGGCAGGGACACCTCCCACCAGCCCAGGTTGCTCCAAGCCCCGTCCAACCTGGCCTTGAACCCCTCCAGAGATGGGGCAGCCACAGCTTCTCTGGGCAGCCTGGGCCAGGGGCTCACCACTGGACAGGACTCTAAGGTCTCCCTGGAGCCATCTCTTCTCCAGGCTGAACCCCCCCAACTCTCTCAGCCTGTCCTCACAGCAGAGGGGCTCCAGCCCCCTGAGCATCTTCGTGGCTTCCTCTGGACCCTCCCCATCTGCCCCATGAGTCCCTGATGCCCCCCGCATCCTCCTCCCCTGCAGCAGGGGAAGGGGGTTTGCTCTGCCAACTCCCCTGGATCCAAACCCTGCAAGGGCAGGAAAAGCAACACCATGACTCCCTGGAAAAGAGTCCCTCCCCATCTCCCCCGTGTGCCCCTCGGAGTCGGTGCCTTGTGCTGGGAGAGGTGGCGGATGGGGACTGCTGTCCCCCACACCTGGCTCTTGGCGTGGGCAGCCCTGTCGTGGCCGCGCGGGCAGGGACTGGGGCGGGCAGGGAGCACGGCATGCTGCCCCCGCCTCTCCGCCCAGGTTCGTCCTGCTGGTGTCGGGGCTGGGGCTGGGCAGCGGGAGCGGCGAGTCCCTGCTGAGCACACAGCTGCTGGTGGATGTGGTGACGGGGCAGCTGGGCGCTGAGGGTGGGCAGAGCTGTGCCGCGCAGATCTCCCGTGTCATCCTGGCAGGGAACCTGCTGAGCCAGAACACGCAGAGCCGGGACACCATCAACAAGGTATGGCGGGGCAAGGGGTCTTCAGCCTCGGCCATGCTCTCCAGGGCCTGGGCTGGCACGGGGAGTTCCACGGAGGTGGGGAAGGAGGGATCAGAGGTGGCACAGGGCTGTTCCCTCACTGTCTCCACACTGACCCAGGCCAAGTACTTGACCAAGAAGACCCAGGCAGCGAGTGTGGAGGCCGTGAAGATGCTGGATGAGATCCTGCTGCAGCTTTGTGTGAGTGCTTGGAGCAAGGTAGGGTTGACCGGGGAACGGGGTACCTTCCGGCGGAAGGAGCCTGGCTCCCGAGCCAGGGAAGCAACGCTCTGCCAGGAGCCTGGGTGTGTGGGGTGGCAAAAGCCCCTTCCCCGGCCCCCGCCTTCTTGAGCGCTGCATATGGTGCCGTTCGGGAACGCAGCAAGACAAGGAGGCAGCGCGCAACCCGGCTTCAGATCCTTCTCCTGGCATCTGGTCTCTGTGGTGAAGCCAAGCTGGGCTTCCTGCAGGGAAGTGGCAGGAGCCAAATCAGGGAGCAGGGCAGCGCTGGCAGCAAGCTCCGATCGGGGCTTGGCTCGGAGCCCCTTTGAAGGAGGGTGGTTTGGCCATTCCCGGTAATCCCCACTCTGCCCACAGACCTCCGTGCCTGTGGACGTGATGCCTGGTGAGTTTGACCCCACCAACTATACGCTGCCCCAGCAGCCGCTGCATCACTGCATGCTGCCCCTCGCCAGCGCCTACTCCACGCTCCGGCTGGTCACCAACCCCTACCAGGCCGACGTGGATGGAATCAGGTAAAAAAGCCTCATGTGCCACCAGCTCTGTGACAACTGGCGGCGTAGGATCGCAGGGCAAGTCGTGGCAAGTACAGCCATCTGAATCTCTCCTTCCTTCCCCCAAAATGTAGGTTTTTGGGGACATCAGGGCAAAATGTCAGCGACATCTTCAAATACAGCAGCATGGACGACTACCTGGAGATCCTGGAGTGGACGCTGCTGGCGGGACACATCAGCCCCACAGCCCCGGACACCCTGGGTAAGGGGAGAGCTGGGTGGGCGCCAAGGCTGAGGGGCATTTGGCCTCCGAAGGGGTGCGAGTGCAGGTTCCTCTCCTAATTTCCGTCCCTCCCAGGCTGCTACCCTTTTTACAAATCAGACCCCTTCATCCTCACCGACTGCCCTCACGTCTACTTCTGCGGCAATGCTCCCCGCTTCCAGTCCAAGCTGCTCAAAGGTGAGTCCCGCAGCCTGCAGCACCCCCTCGCTCGGAGCCAGGACCCAGCGCCGGGGTGCCAAATGGGGGCTTGTCTGCTTGATGCCTGCCTGTCTTTGCAGGGGAGGATGGGCAGCAGGTCCTGCTGGTGACAGTGCCCGTCTTCAGCACCACGCAGACCGCCTGCCTCGTCAACCTGCGCGACCTCAGCTGCCAGCCCATCAGCTTCTCTGGCTTCGGGGCCGAGGACGATGATGGGGACATGGAGGTCGGGCACTGACTGAGCAGGCAGAGCACAGACTTGATAAACCCCTGGCCCTTCGGAGGGTCCTGGCGCCCGCTCCCTGGGTGTCATCCCCATCTGTCCTCCCAGGAGGGCTGGCGTGGAGCTGCTGGGGCACGGAAGAGAGGAGATGCTTGTACCAATATAACTTGATTTATTTGTGTAACAAAAAACTGTGTGGAGGGGACAGGGGCTGCGTCTGCCTCCGTGCGGGCCCTGCCCTGGAGAGTGGGACCACCCCTGCCAACCCCACTGTGCCGGGAGATGGGGATGGGGCGAGGGCTGGGTCCTGCGTGACCCCCTCCCCTGCCAGGCAAGGGCTGGCACCGCCCAGCCCCGAGGGATGGGGCAGCACGTCCCTTTCCTGCCTGGCCCTGGAGCCTGGCAAAGGGGACGCTCTGCAGCCGCCCAGCCGTGGGGTGAGCATCGGCACGGCGTGCCCTGCAGTCTTAGGAAGCAGCGCGGGTGAGGAGCTGGAGCCCACCCGGGGCGGGCTGCCCAGAGCGGGCTGCCCAGGGCTTGAAGAAGACTTCAGAAGCAGATGCTGGAGCCTGCGGCAGGCGAAACCAAACCGGCCGCGAGCGTCCAGCCTTGGCTTGAGGCAGGAGCGAGGGGACGAGCATCTCCTAGTCACCAAAGTTCACGGTGTAGGTCTCGGCCGTGGTGAAGGGCTGCACTGTCCCCGTGCCCAGCTCCCAGGCCTCCGTCTCCGTCACCAGCTCGGTCACCACCTCCGTTTCGGTCTCCATCTCCCAGGTGCTGGCTGTGGGTGGCTCTTGGCTCCAGGGCGCGTAGGCAGTGCTGCTGAAGGGGAAGGGCAGGGCTGTAGTGGGCGGCGGGGCCGTGGGGCCGCTGGTGGCCGTGGTGGCATTGAGTCGCCGCAGCCTCATCTGCTCCCGGAGCCGCATGCGGTGCCGGAGGCGCATACGCAGGCGCATGCGTTCGCGGGGCGTCATGGGGCGGCCAGGCACGATGCGGCGGATGGGCCGGTTCCCGTTCATGGCCATGATCTCCCGGATGCGTTTCCAGTTGGAGCGCGACAGGACGAAGTTGCACTGGGTGGCCCCGATGTCGTAGAAGACGCTGCAGGTCTTGACGCTGGGGTTGTAGCCCTCGGCCCGAGCCGAGACGCGGTACTCGCCCGGGTTCAGGATGCGCCAGTAGTCCCCGCCGCTGGCTGCCAACAGCAAGGGGAGGCAGCGGGGTGTGAAGGGGGCAGCACGGTGCTGCCGGCACCCTGCCCAGTACCCTGCCCCGCGCCCTACCTGTCTTGATGTTGTGGTTGATGCCCCCCACGACGATGGTGGCGTTGGCGATGGGTTCTCCCTGCTGGTCTGTCACCAAGCCCTTGATGCCCCGATGGACCTACGCGAGGAAAGAGGACGAGAGGAGCCGTGTGGGGCAGGGCAGGGCAGGGCAGCCACCCGCCTCCCTCCCTGGCACAGCCCAGCTCCTACCTGCTCCATGAAGGTGAGCAGCGACTCCTTATTGTTCTCCCACTCCTGCTGCAGCTCGCTCTCATGGGGGAACTTGTCGCAGCCCAGGTAGATGGAGAGCTCCAGGCAGTTGGTGTGCAGGTAGCTGAAGTCGTTCATGCCTGCAAGACAAATAACCAAGTGCCCACCCAGCCGCTCGCTCACACCTTCACGAGGCGGGAGCGTGGGGCAGGCAAGCCGCCGCCGTACGGTGTGGCACCCACTTACTGCCGGCCCGCGGGTGCCACTTGGCCCCCTGCACAATGCCCATGGCGTTGGTCATGTCCTGCGTGTGGCAGCCCCCGCGGAAGGTCTCGGTCATGGTGAGGTGGGCCGAAGCGTAGGATATGGCGAGCCAGCGGAAGATGGCATGGTCGGGCGTCTCCTGCAGCTCAGGATTGTCGTCCTCGTAGTCGTCCGGCGGGCGAGGGGCGGCTGCCGGCATCTCGCTGATGGGCCGGGACGTGTCAAAGGGGTAGGACACCAGCTTCTCCCCGCCCTGCAGGTTGGCTCCCAGCACGAAGGGGTTCTTGTCCATCCACGCCATCACTGCCCGTGTCTCCACCGCCACCTGCCAAGGCAGACGCAGACGTGTGAGACGCCATCTCCCCGTCACCGCCCTGCCACCGTGCCTTGTGCCAGGGCTCACCGTGGCATCCTCGGCCAGGTAGTGCTCCGGGATGGGGATGTGGTGGTTGGGGAACTTGTGGGGCACCAGCCTCCTCTCCTCGGCCGCCCACAGCGCCGAAGCCAAGTCAGGGAAGTTCTCAAAGAGGTCGTAGCCCTCCTCTGTCCAGTGGCCCAGTGCCCAGTTGCCCAGTTCGGAGCCCTGCAGGCAGCCCAGGGCAGCGGTGAGCCCGGGGGCTGCATCCCGCCGTCCCCTCCCCTTGTCCCGCTGTCCCATCCCACCACCCCGCCGTCCCCTTACCGCTTCGCGGGCCAGCTCGTAGCCGTCGGGGTTGAGGGAGGGCACGAGGTGGATGCGGGTTTCGGTCACCAGGCTCCGCACCCGGGGGTTGCCGTCCTGGTACTCCTTGCACAGGAACTGCATGAGCAGGAGCAGCAGCTCCCGGCCCAGCACTTCGTTCCCGTGCAGCCCCGCCGTGTACCTGAACTCGGGCTCGCCTGCGGGCAGGGTGTGGGCAGGCTCAGCGTGGTACCCGCCGCCTGCCTGCGCCGGGGCCCCCTGGCCAGGTGTCCCCTCCCCTCCCCTCCTCACCCGTCTCGTGCTCGCCCGGGTTGTCAGAGATCTCCATGGCGTAGATCTTCAGCCCCCGTGAGCTCTTGCCGATGTTGTAGATGCGGGTGATGGTGGGACACTCCTCGTTCACCACCTTCATCAGCTGCGGGTGCAGAGGGGGCGGGTGATGGGGGGGGGGTTGGGGAGGGGGCAGCGCTCGGGGGCCTGAGCCCACCTCCCACGGAATATCCCGCCCCCACAGAGGAGCCCACCCCACAGAGGTGCTCACCTGCCTCATGTCCTTGTAGGTGTGGTGGCGGAAATCCAGGTTGTCCGTGGAGGTCACCTCGTTCTGCTGGGCGTAGTAGCTGCTGATGGCTGCAGAGGGGACAAAGACACAGCGGTGGGGGGGCCGGGGAGCCGTGACCCTGCCATGGGTGGTGTACCTCCAGCTTTGGGGTGGCTCTTACTGGAGAGGGGGCAGCCCAGGACCTCGAGGCGCAGGCAGAGACTGCCGTTCCACGTCTGGGGGTAGATGCGGATGTAACGGGCCACCATGGGCTCGGGGAACTCAGTCAGCACCGGTGTGTCCTTGTCCACATTGCCGTAAAACATCTGACGAGGGGGGTGAGACGGAGCTGAGGGTGGGGGCAGAGGGTCCCTATTGTCCCCGTCCCGCCCCAACCAGCCCCTTTTGGGGTCCCGTACCATCTCCTCGTAGCCGTTGGTGTACATCACCCAGTTCTGGCTGTCGTTGCTGAAGCCCACGTAGAAGCTGGTGACAAAGTCCTCGCTGCGGGAGGAAGGGGACAGTTTGGGAGGGGGCGTCCCCAAGATGCTCCCCCACCCCACGTCCCCAGATCCTTCCCCTCCCGCCTGTCCCCATACTGGATCTGGGAGTCACGGCCCTGGGTGATGACACCAGTGAACTTGGTGGTGCGGCGGGTGTCCACCTCGATCCAGTGCGCCCGGCTGTCGTCCTCGGCGCACCAAGCCCCGTCGAAGAAATCGTCCTCGTTGGTACCCGCCTGGGGTGGGGACAGCGAGGGGGGGCATGGGTGGGGGGGTTCGGCGGGCAAGGCGGGGGGTGGGCGTGGGACGGGTGACCCTCACCTGCATGTTGAGGCGCCCGCGCTGGGCACCCAGCCCGTGGCGCAGCATGGAGGAGGCCAGGATCTGGTCGTCATCGATGCGGTGGGACTCCAGGCCGATGGGTGGACATTCTGGGGACAATTGGGGTGGGCAGAGAAGGTGATGGGCACCCCCCCCACAGTGGGGTGCCCGCTCTCCCCCCCCGGGAACGGGGACACTCACTTGTCTTCTCTGGAGGGGCCCATTCGTCCTCGTCCGGCTCCCACTTCTTCCCTCCCGGTTTTTTGGGTTTTCCTGGAAAAGGGGTGTATAAGGGGATGCAGAGCCCGGGTGGATGGGGGCAAGGGGACAGGGACAGGAGGCTGGCACCTACCTTTGCGGTCCCAGCCCTTCTCCTCTGCCCAGGGGTCCTCCTCCTCCTCCTCTTCCTTGCTGCTGCCGCCTTTCTTGGGCTTCCCTGGGATGGGAGAGCAGCTGTTGGGAACATGCCACCCACCCCAGGGACGTGCCACCCACCCCAGGGATGTGCCACCCACCCTATGGATGTGCCACCGGCCCTGGGGATGTGCCACCAGCCCTGAGAACGTGCCACCTGCCCCATGGACATGCCACCCCAGGGACATGCCACCCACCACAGGGATCTGCCACCCACCCGGGAATGTGCCACCCACCCTATGGATGTGCCACCGGCCCTGGGGATGTGCCACCAGCCCTGAGAACGTGCCACCTGCCCCATGGACATGCCACCCCAGGGACGTGCCACCCACCCTGGCACCCAGCCCCTGCTGATATCTCACAGGGTTTGAGTTTCTCCTCGTCCGTCTCCATCTCATCCTCTTTGTCCGGGTGTTTCCTGGGTTTCGGGGGGGGGGGCAGCCCGTACGCCACTGCGGGGGCAGACGGGGAGGGGCTGGGACACCCCCTTAGGGCGGAGGGGGCAGGGGTGGGTGCTACCCGTGGCGCTGGGGTGCCCCAGAGCCCCCTGGCTCGTCACTCACAGTCATCGTAGTCAGGTGGCTCGAAGCCCTCCTCATAGTCCCCTTCGGTCACCGGCACGGGCGGGGGGGGTGGCTGTGGGGGTGGCACCTCTGGCTTCGCTGAGGAGGGCAAAAGGGGCCGTGTTGGGGCTGTGGGGGCGGGGAATGGGACCCCTGTGGGGTCCCTACACCTCTACTGTGCCCCCGAGGGTCCCCCAGGTTCCTATGGGGTCCCCGTGTCCTTGCCAGGTGCTCTGTGTCCCCAGGGGGTCAGCGTACCCCTGCGGGACCCCCATGTCCCTCTGGGGACCCCCATGCCCCTGCGAAGTCCCCTGTGTCCCCACAGGGTCAGCATGCCCCTATGGGGTCCCCTATGCCCCCAAAATGATGCTCCTCTGGGTCCCCAAGGCTGGGGACTGTCCCCCCCACCCCGAGCGGTGCCAGCCCCCCCCCGCCTTGTCCCCCTGCCACCCCACTTACGTGGCTCCTCAGGCTGGGGCCAGACTCTCTCGGGTTTCTTCCTCCTGGGGGGCTTGCGGGGTTTCTGCTGCCGGCGGATGTACTCGACTGGGGACAGAAAGAGGGGGTGGCACTGATATTGGGGGCGCAAGGAGGGGGCGCAAGGGTGGGGATGCCCCCTCCAGCCCTCCCTGCGGGCCGGGGGACTCCAGCGGTCCCCCCCACCCTGCGCCCCGGCACCGTACAGTCCTCATAGTCCTCCCGCTCCAGCTGCTCGTTGTAGTCCAGCGTCGGTGGCTCCGTCTCCTCGGGGACATCTGCAGGGAAGGGACACGTGGGGAAGGGGTGGAGGGGTGGCCCTGGGGTGCAGGGAGCAGGGAGGTGGCATTTGGGAGTAGGGGGGTGGCCCCAGGGTACAGGGAGGTGGCACTGGGGTGAAGGGTGGTGGCTCTGGGGCAGAGGGGGGGTGACACCAGGGAGCAGGGAGGTGACATCAAGGGGCAAGGAGGTGGCATTTCAGAACAGGGAGGTGATACTGGGGTGCAGAGAGGTGGCGTTTGGGAGCAGGGAGGTGGCCCCGGTTTGCAAGGATGTGGCACTGGGGCACAGAGAGGTGACATCGGGGTGCAGGGAGGTGGCATTTGGGAACAGGGAAGTGGCACTGGGGAGCAGCGAGGTGGCACCGGGGTGAAGGTTGGTGGCACTGGGGCACAGGGAGGTGACACTAGGGAGCAGGGAGGTGACATCGGGGTGCATTTGGGCACAGGGAGGTAGCCCTCGGCTGCAGGGAGGTGGCCCTTGGGACAGGGCACTCACCAGGCTCAGGCTCAGGACTCCAGTCCTCCCGGCCCAGACCCCAGGGCTCGCTCGGTGGCTCCTCCAGCTCCCCTGGGGACAGGGACACAGAGTGAGGGGTTGGTGGTGCCCCGCAGCCCCCCCGGCCCGGCCCCCCGGCAGCCCCATGCCGAAAGAAAATCCCACTGGGGAGATGGACTGTGTCCCGTCCCCCCCCCCGGTGGGGACGGAGGAGGTGACCCTGGTATGGACAAAGCCCAGTCAGCCGTGGGGTGCCACCGGGGAGCCGAGTGGGACACGGGGTGACGCCGTGGTGTGCCAAGACACCCCCCCTCCCCCCCCGCCCCTCCCCGGCTGATGGTGAGATGGGGTCCCCAAGACTCACCTCGGCCACCTCCATCCTCTTCCTCCTCATAGGGCGATGGCTGTTCTGGTAACCGGGGTGTCCCCACGTCGTCCTCACGCCGTGGGGGCTGCGGGGCAGTAGGAGGCTCCGGGGGGGTGGTTGGTAGCCCCAGTGGCTTCTTGCCAGAGGGTTTTTTGGTGGCCTTGGGTGGCTTCTCCTTGGGTGGCTTTTCCTTGGGCTTTTTGGAGCCTTTTGGAAGTTTTTCGGAGCCTTTTGGGGGCTTTTCCTTGGGCTTCTTGGAGGGCTTGTCCTTGCCCCTGTCCCTGTCCCTGTCCCTGTCCCTGTCCTTGTCCTTCTTGGAGCCCCGGGGTCTCTCCTTGGGCTTCTTGGTGGGTTTGGGAGGTTTTTCCTTCTTCCCCTTCTTGGGTTTCTCGGGCTCCGTCAGCCGCCCCGGGGAGCCTGGAGAGGGGAAGGGAGGGGACGGCCGCGGGGTGAGGGGCGGCCGGGGGGTCCCCACCTCCTGCTGCCCCCCCCAGCCCCGCGGGACCCCGGCGGGGACCGGGACCGGGGCTGCCCCGCCGTGCCGTGCCGGTGCCGCTCGCTCACCGGGGCCGGTGCCGGGGCCGATGCCCAGCTCGGTGCCGAAGCCCAGCTCGGTGCCATCCCCGTCGCCGTCGCCGTCGCCGTCCCCGCGCTCCGCGGGCCCGAGGAAACCCCGCAGAAACGCTTCGATCTCGGCGTCGGTGAGCGCGGGCGGCGCGGCGGGGTCCGGGGCGGCCCCGGGCGGCAGCAGCGGCAGCAGCGCGGCCGTCAGCAGGAGGCAGGAGCGGGGCGGCCCCGTCAGCCCCATCGCCGCGTCCCCCGCACCGGCCCCGGCCCCGGCCCCGGCCCCGGAGAGACCGGGCGGGCGGGCGGGGGGCGGGCGCAGGAGCCGGGGGCGGCACCGAGCTGCAGCGGGGCTGCGTGGGACCGGCACTGCACCGGCACCAGTATGGGACCGGCACTGCACTGGGACCAGTACGGGACCGGCACTGCACCAGCACTGCACCGGCACTGCACCGGGACTGGCACTACACGGGCACTGCACTGGGACCCGTACGGGACCGGCACTGCACTGGGACCAGTATGGGACCAGCATTGCACCGGCACTGGGACTGGGACTGGCACTACACCACACTGGCACTGGCACTGCATCAGCACTGCATCAGGACCGGCACTGCACTGGCACTACACTGGGACCAGTATGGGACAAGCACTGCACCAGGACCAACACTGCACTGGCACTGGCACCGGCACTGCACTGGGGCCAGTACGGGACCGGCACTGCACCGGCACTGCACCGGCACTGCACCAGGACTGGCACTACACGGGCACTGCACTGGGACCAGTACAGGACAAGCACTGCACCGGCACTACACTGGCACTGCACTGGCACCGGCACTGCGCTGGGACCAGCACTGCACCGGGACTGGCACTACACGGGCACTGCACTGGGACCAGTACGGGACCGGCACTGCACCGGCACTGCACCGGGACCAGTATGGGACAAGCACTGCACCGGGACCAACATTGCACTGGCACTGGCACCGGCACTGCGCTGGGACCAGTACGGGACCGACACTGCACCAGCACTGGGACTGGGACTGGCACTACATTGGCCACTGGCACTGCATCAGCACTGCATCGGGACTGGGACCGGCACTGCACTGGCACTGCGGTGCGTCTGGGACTGGCACTACACCGGCACTGCACCAGCACCAGCACTGCACCAGCACTGGCACTGCACCGGGACCAGCAAAGGACTGGCACTGCACCTGCACTGCACCAGGCCTGGCGCCGCACCGGCACTGCACAGGGACTGACACTGCACGGGACCAGGAGTGCACTTGCACCGGCACTGCGTGGCACCGGCACCAGGATGGCACTGGCACTGCACGGGGCTGACGCTGCAGCAGCACGGCGCGGGAGCTGCAGTGCACGGGGGGCTGGCAGTGCACAGGGCCCAGCGCTGCGCGGGGACTGGCACTGCATCAGCACTGGCACCACACGGGAACCAGCACTGCGCAGGACCTGGCACTGCGAGGGGACCAACCCCCCCGCCCCGGCCACTGCAGGGGCACCGGCACTGCACGGGAGCTGGCGTGGCACTGCTTGGGAACCAGCGCAGCCCCCGCTGGCGTTGCACTGGCACCGGTGCCGCGCGCACTGCATCCATACTGCACGGGCACCACGTGCAGTGCACTAGCCGGGCACCCGCACCGCACTGGAAGGGGCGCTGGCACCGCAGCCCCTTGCGCATGCAGGGCACAGAGACGCTGCCACTGCACGCCCAGCACCGCCTGCGCCCGCACACTGCAGCCCTGCACGGACACGCACTGCATGCCGACACCTCCGCCCGGCCTGCGCAGCACTGCACACACGCTGCCTACGTTGGCGCGGCACGCAGAGCGCGTGGGAGCCCCGCCACGGCACAGGGCGGCACGCCGCACACGCACGGCATGCGTGGGGACCCTGCAGAGGGGGACACACGCCGTGCACATGGGACCCGGCGCACGCCTGGGCGCCCGCCCCCGGGACACGCACTGCACCCATGGAGCCACTGTCCCCCGGGACACGCACTGCACACGAGTGTGTGTCCCCCCCCGCACACACGCGTGGCAGACGGCGGTCCCCGGGGGCACACGGGACACGCCGCATGTGAGGCGGCACCGCGCACGCGGCCCGCGCACGGAACGTGGGACGCGGCGCACACGCGGTGGGCGCACACGACTCCCTGCCCACCCTACCCTGGGGAAGGGGGGGGCAGGACAGGATGCGCAGCCCCTCCAGCCCCCCCCACCCCCCCCCACCCCCAGCTGCCATCTGAAGCGCCCGGGGGGGGGTTGCGCGGGTGCCCCCCGGCCCCGCAGGCTCCCCAGGCCCACGTGGAGGGCTCAGGCCGCCCCAACTCGTCACATGCGTCGCTCACTCCCCCTGCCCCCCCCCCCGCCATGAGTCACTTCCCAGCAATGCTGCGGCTGGGGCCTGCGGGGAGCTGGGGGGGGGGGGGGGGCGGGGGGGGGAGATTCCTGCCATGCACCTCCCAGTGCCTCCCAGTGAGCCTCCACTGCAGCCCACCCCACCCCCCCCAGCCCATGCAACCCCCAGTAGTGCCCCCCGCCCCCCCCCCAGTGCAGATCCCAGTACAGCCTCCCCCCCCCCAGTTATGGCTCCCCCGGTACAGGGGTCTCCCACTGCAGCCTCCCCCCCCCCCGGCCCCGGTCCTGCTTACCCAGTACAACCCTCTCTCACTGCAGCCTCCCCCAGTACCCCCCCACCCCCCCCAGTGCACACACCCCCCCGTATGGCCCTCCCAGTACAGCAGTCCCCCCCCCCAGTACAGCCTCCCCCCAGTACAGCCCCCCTGCCCCCCCCAGAGCCCCAGCCCCTGGCAGGGCAGGGGGCTGGGACCCCCCCCCCTTGGTGACACTTCGTTCCCCGGGTGACAGCGGGTCCCAGCGCGGTGAGAGGGTCCGGGGGGGGAGTGGGGGGGGATCCCATCAGGGTGGGGGGGTCTAGGAGGGTGGGGGTCCCAGCAGGTTAGGGGTCCCAGGAGGGGGTTCCCAGGGGAAGGTCCCAGAAGTGGGGGTGGGGGGGGGTGGGGCGGATAACAGCGGGGTGGGGGAGGGGTCTCTTGAGGATGGGGATCTCAACAGAGATGGGGGGGGCCACGACGGGGGTGGGGGGGGGGGGGGCGTCCCAGCGGGATGGGGGGGAGTCCCAGCGTGGGGAGGGGGGGGACGGGTCCCAGGAGGGGGGAGGTCCCAGGGCTCGGTGTCCCCCATCCCTAGCATGATGGGTCCCACTCGAGGCCACACGCCCCCCCCCCCAGGGGGGGCCCACGCAGGGCCAGGCCCGGCCCCCCCTCCTTCGGTCCCCACCCTTTCCTGCTGCCTGAGTCACCGCCGCCGCCGCCTTCCGGGTGTCCCGCGGCTGTTGGGGCGTCCGTCTGTCCTGCGGCCAAGCGAGGGGCCAGCCAGCTGTCCCCGGGGGGGTCTGTCTGTCCGTCCGTGTGCCGTCTGTCCATGGGGGGTGGGGGGTGTCTGTTGGTCTGTCCGTCCGGGTGTCCCTCGGGGTGTCCCATCCAACCATCCAGGTGTCTGTGTCTCGGGGTGTCCGCCTGTCCGTCGCGGAGTGCGTGCTTCTGGGGGTGTCCGTCTGTCTGTCCTGGGGGCTTCCCACCCGCTGGGCTGTCTGTTGGCCGGGGCGTCTGTCTGTCCTTCTAGGTGTGCACCTCTCCGTCGGGTGCCGTCTGTTTGTAGTGGTGGCCATGTGTCCTTCCATGTCCAGCTGTACATCGGGGTACAACTGGGTGTCTGTCTGTTGGGGTGTCTTCCTGGGTGTCCGCTTGTCGGGGTGTCTGTCTGTCCCTGGGGGCGTCCACCTATCTGTAGGGGCTTGCATCTGTACGTAGGGGTGGCTGTCCATCCTTCTAGGTGTCCCACTGTCCATTGGAGCGTCCATCTAGCTGTTGGGGTGTCCATCTGTCCTTCTGGGTGTCTGCTGGGGTGTCTGTCTGTCCTTCTGCATGTCAGTCTGTCCATTGGGGTGTCCATCTGTCCATCCGGGTGTCCACTTGTCCTTCTGGGTATCTGTTGGGGCATCTGGCCATCCTTATGGGCGTCCATCTGTCCTGGGTGACTGTTGAGGTGTCTGTCCTTCTGGGTGCCCATCTCTCTTGGGTGTCTGTCCTTCTGGCTGTCCATCTGTCCATCAGGACACCCATGTCCATGTCAGGATGCCCGCCACCTCCTGGCTCTCCGTTCCTTGTGCTGCCCTTCTCATGGTGTCTCTCCATCCACAGGTCCCTTCGTCCATCCATCTGCCCACTGCACCCATCGCCGCCTCCCTGACGCCATGTACACCCCACTCCCCAAAAGGTACCAACCCCCTCCCCACCCACTTTCCTCCCCGCTTTCCCCCACCACCACCACCTCACACCACCCCTTGCCCCACAGTGGTTCCCCCTTCGGCCCCGCCGCCACCCGCCCGGGGCTGCACATCTGGCGGGTGGAGAAGCTGCGGCCGGTGGAGGTCCCCGAGGCGACGTGGGGTGTCTTCTTCTCGGGGGACGCCTACCTGGTGCTGCACAACGGGCCGGACGAGCGAGCCCACCTCCACCTCTGGATGGGTGAGCCCCGGTGGGGTGGGTGGGGGCACGGGGGGGTGGTGGTGGGACCGGGGAGGGGCTCAGCTCTGGGTGCCGCCTCAGGCCGGGACTCCTCGCGGGACGAGCAGGGTGCCTGCGCCCTCCTCTCCACGCAGCTGAACGCGCTGCTGGGCGAGCGCCCTGTGACGCACCGCGAGGTGCAGGGCAACGAGTCCGACGTCTTCATGGAGTACTTCCCCCGCGGCGTCACCTACCAGGTACGGGCACCCCGATGGGCGCTCGGGGTGCTCCCGGCGCTCAGCGTCCCACTGAGTGATCGGCATCGCCACTGGGCTCTCAGCACCCTCACCCCGCTGCTTATTCCCCGCTGAGCATGTGGGACCCCCTCTGGGTGCTGGGCTTCCCCGGTAGGTGCTCAGCCTCCTTGGTGGGTTCTCAGCATCCCCTCCGGGTGCTGAGCAACCCCTCCGGGTGCTCAACGCCTCTATCATGTGCTCAGCATCCCCTCCGGGTGCTCAGTATCTCTGCTGGGTGCTCAGCCTCCCGGTTGGGTGCCCGGCGTCCCTTCTGGGTGCTCAGCATCCGTGCTGGGGGCTTGTCATCCCCGTCGGGGGCCGGGCACCCCCACTGGGTGCTCAGCACCCCCGTGCCAGCAGGAGGGCGGCGTGGACTCGGCGTTCAAGGCCACCCGTCCCGGTGCTGGCCCCACGCGCAAGCTCTATCAGGTGAAGGGCAAGAAGAACATCCGGGCAAGCGAGCGGGACCTGCGCTGGGCCAGCTTCAACACCGGCGACTGCTTCATCCTCGACCTGGGCGAGGTGGGTGGGGGCTGCCGGGTGGCCCTGTCACCCCCGTCCCTCTCCCTGTCCCTCCCCAGAACCTTCTCACCTGGTGCCGGGGAGGGGGGGCGCAACGTGTTCTTCTGAGTGTCCTCTGGGGTGTCCATCAGCTCAGTGGGATGTCCCTCTTCATCGGGGCATCTGTCCATCCATGGGGCTGGCTGTATGTCCTTCTGGGTGTCCATCGGCTGGGTTGTCTGTCTGTCCTTCTGAGTATCAGGCAGTTGGGTTGTCTGTCTGTCCTTCCAGGTGGCCACCTGTCCACTGGCCGTCTGTCTGTCCTTGACAATGTCTGTCTCTTGAGGTGCCCATCAATCATTTGGGGTGTCCCCCTATCCATAGGTGCGTGTGATTGTTGGGGTACCTGGCTGTCCGTCTGGGCGTCTGTCTGTCTGGGTGTCCATCTGTTGTGGTGTCCGTTTGTCCCTAGCCCAGCTTCAACCTCAGCAACTGCTTCGTGCCCAACCTGGGCGCGGTGGGTTGGGCGCCACCATGGTGGCCCCGGGGGAGGTGGGATGGCTCCGTCACCGCTGTCCCTCTCCCTGTCCCTAGACCCTCTTCGTCTGGTGTGGGGCCAGGTGCAACGTGCTGGAGCGCAACAGGGCGCAGGAGCTGGCCGCGGCCATCCGGGATGGCGAGCGGGGTGGCAAGGCTCTGCTGGAGATTGTGGTGGACGGTGAGGAGCCACCTGAGATGCTCCAGGTGCGCTGGAGCCCCAACGTCCCTGGTGGGAGGAGAGGGGGACCCGAGTGTCCCTGGGGGGTGGCTCTGTGATACCCCCTGTCTCTTCACCCGGCAGGTGCTGGGCCCCAAGCCCACCTTGCAGGAGGGCAGCCCCGAGGAGGACGTTGTCGCCGATCAGAGAAATGCGGGGGCAGCCATCCTCTATAAGGCAAGGTCACCTTGGGACACCACGGTGGCCCCAGGGATGGGCGTAGCTCAGTTGTGACCGTGGTGGTCACGGGGCTGGGCATGGCCAGGGAACACCGTGGCAGTTCCCGGGTTGGGCATGGCCAAGGGACACATGGTGGCGCTGCTGCTGGACATGGCTGGGAGATGCTGTGGTGGCCCCATCGGGGAACGTGTAGCTGGGCATGGCTGGGGGACACCATGGTGGCCCTGAGGGGTATACGTGGGACTTAGCATGGCCAGGGGACACACTGTGAGCCCGGGTCAGGTCGTGGCCCTGGCAGCCCTGGAGGGGTTTACGTGGGGCTGGGAGTAACCAAGGGAAGCTGTGGTGGCCCTCGGACATGGGCATGGCCAGGGGACACCGTGGTGGCCCCAGGCAGGGCACGGATGTGGGAATGCAGCAGTGGCTGTGTGGGAGGACACAGGGCTGGGCACAGCCGAGGGATGCCAGGGTGGCCCTGCAGTGACGTCCTGGCCACGGGCAGGTGTCGGACGCGACGGGGAGCATGAAGCTGAGCCAGGTGGCCACCAGCAGCCCCTTCAGCCAGAGCCTGCTCTGCTCCGACGACTGCTTTGTGCTGGACAACGGTGCCAGCGGGAAGGTCTACGTCTGGAAAGGTGCCCGGGGAGGGGGGACGGTGGGGGACAGGGGGACAGAGGCCACCCCCTGTGTGGCTCTGACGTCCCCATCCATAGGGTGCAAGGCCAACGCGCAGGAGCGCCAGGCAGCCCTGAAAGTGGCCGAGGAGGTCATTGCCCGCATGGGCCACTCACCCCGGACACAGGTGGGTGCAGGTGGCCAGGGGTGCCCGGCGCGGGGGGGGGGCTGGCATGAATGATGTCACCCCGTCCCCTCCCTGTCCCTGTCCCGGCAGGTGGAAATCCTGCCCCAGGGCCGCGAGACGCCCCTCTTCAAGCAGTTCTTCGCCAGCTGGAAGTGAGGGAGCGGGTGCCCACGGGGCCAGCACCCAGCTCAGGGAGTCACCGGGCTTGTGCCGGCTGTGCCAGCTCCCTGCCAACGCTTGTGCCCTGCTCCACTGTCCCTGTGACCCTGCCATCCCCACCCCTGTGCCAGCCCTGGGTCTTTGCCCGTCCCCAAGCCAACGCCATCCCCTCCCCGTGCCACCCCTGTGCCTTTCTCCACCCCGTGCCCCACGTCGTCCCCAGTCCCCTTGTCGCTCTCAGCTCCGTGCCATCCTCAGCCCCATCCCCGTGCCTTTGCCCGCCCCATGCCCACGCTGTCTCCGTCCCCATGCCCGTTCATTCCCACCCCCCCACGCCATCCCCAAGCCCACGCCGTGCCCGCGCTGTGCCAGCACTGTCTCCTCACCCTCACTGCTGCCAGACCTCCGCCACCTCCAGGCCCTCACCGTCTTTCTGCTCTTGCCCACCCTGTGCCATCTCCATGCCCGCGCCACCCCCCGTGCCACCGCTATCCCCCATCATCTCCATGGCCACGCCGTGCCCATGCTGTCCCCATGCCCCCATCACCCCCGTGCCCACCCCACCTCGTGCCCACACGTTCCCCCACCCTGCGCCCAGGCCCTGGCGAATAAAGGGATGATGCCGAGTCCCGCGTCTCACTGCTCTGGGTGCGGTGCCAGCCCTGGGGACAGGGGGACACGGCCGAGCTGGGGACAGGAGGGGCAGGGCTATGGCAGCGCAGGGGCCACAGCGGTGGCAGGGAGATGTCCCCAGCAGCCTGGCGGGTTGCCATTCCACAGGGCATCCTGCAGGGCCACCTGTGTCATGAGTGCACCAGGCCTCTGCCCCACAGGGCGATGCCCACTGATGTACAATGTCGCCAGGGGCTGGCAGCACCCACGGGTGCCAAGGTGACAGGAGAGCCCTGGTCCTTGCGTGAGCACCCAGCCCCAGCACGGCTGGGAGACGGCACGTGGCAGCCGCCTGGCTGCCAGCCCTGGGTCTCCAGTGCCCCCACATCCTCAGCGTCCTCACGGCCCCATGGTCCTTATGTCCCCAAATCCACCGTGTCCCTGCATCCCCAAGGTCCCCTCATCCTGGTGTCCCTGCAGCCTCCGTGTCCCCACCCCCCCCGTTATCTCCACGGTCACGATGTCCTCGGTGTCCCCAAACCCACCCTAGAGCCCCTCTACGCCCGGGGCCATCCAGACCCAGGACCCCCCCTCGCTGCCAGCTGCTGCTTTTCTGACTGACCCTCCCTCCCTCATTAGACTCAAATAACGAGCGCTGGGGCTAATTGTTTATCTAATTATCCCTGCCTTTGCCTCCCTCTCCGGAGCACGAACCCGCTCGCGCTGACCCACTGTAAAAACACCCAGCGATTCCCACGCGCAGCTCGGCTTTGCCTTATTAAACGATGTCTCGTTAGCGCCCGTGGCCGACGTTGGGAATAGGCGAGCTCCGCCTGACCCTGCACCAAAACGCCGGCTTTTCACCCCAACTCTTACCCAGGACCGCGCAGGCGGATCCTGCTGCATCCATCACCAAAGAAAAGCCCTTTTATTGTCACCGGGAGGATGGGGACGGCGCAGCGGGGGCAGGAGCCCAGGGCAATGAGACCCCCGGCCCCTCCAAACCCTGTCGCCTTCTAATCCTAAAGCAACGCCGAGGGAAGAAACTCAAGGGGATAAAGGTGGGAGCTGGGCTGGGCTCTTCCTTGTTCACAGTGAATGTGGGGGGATGGGGCGGGGGGGAAGGGGGGGAGGGACCCCCCGCTCACAGGTTTTGCTAAAAAATAAACCCAAATTACCCCCTTTGGCCTCGCAGACCTCCTCATGCATGATCTCAGTCCCCCAAGGGTGGCTTGGGGGGGGGGGGCGCAGAGAAACACACACACACACACACACATCCCCCCCCCCCCCACACACACACCCCCCCTGCCCCGGGGACAGCAGGGAGAACACAGGGATGGTGGCGCGGGGAGCTCTGGGGGTGGCGAGGTTTCGGCTCTCGGTGATGTCAGACCCCCCCGAGACGCTCAAATCGCCCCGGTGAGCTTCGTCAGTGACCCGAAACGGGGAAAGCGGTTACTCCGTCACGGCCACAGGGCGGGAAGGAGCGTGGAGGGGGCGGGGGGGTGGGTTTAGAGTCAACTTGTTCCCTGAAAATGACCCGTGAGGGGTCCGTCGTCACCTCCTTCAGCCCTGAAAAAGAATTCACGCTCCAAAGCAAAAGGTGGGGAGGGGAGATGGGACGGCGGCCCCTCGTCCTGACCCAGGGCCAGCGACGGGGGACAGGCGAGGGCGGAGGAGAGCAGCGCCTGCATCGGCCCCGCCGCCGAGGGAGCAGGGCAATGGCACTTCACTCGGAGAAAAGAAAAAAAAAAAATTAGAAGAAATAAAAGCCACATATCGTTTGGAAGAGTGAGGCAGGAGCCAAGCGGTCCCGGGCGGGAGGGAGCGGCTCTGGTCCCCACCAGCCCCCTCACTCTATCAGTTCCACGTAATTAGCAGGGAACATGCCGAAGTGGCCATCGGGCCCATAGCCACGCCACCAGCCCTCGTCGATCATCTCGATGTTGGTGATGATGTTCTCCGGGTCAAACGAGATCTCGGTGTCGTCGGCTGGAACAAGACAGAATGAGGCAGGGGGTTAAAACTGGTCATTTGTAAGATGTGAACATCTGGGTAAAAGAGGGCAGGGGAGGGGAGAATTACAAAATGACGGAACGGTTCGGGTTGGAAGGGACCTTAAAGCCCCCCCAGTGCCACCCCCTGCCCTGGGCAGGGACACCTCCCACCAGCCCAGGTTGCTCCAAGCCCCGGCCAACCTGGCCTTGAACCCCTCCAGGGATGGGGCAGCCACAGCTTCTCTGGGCAACCTGGGCCAGGGGCTCACCACCCTCACAGTAAAGAATTTCTTCCTCACATCTAATCTAAATCTCCCCGCTTTCAGTGTAAAACCCTTCCCCCTCGTCCCATGGCTCCCCTCCCTGCTCCAGAGTCCCTCCCCAGCTTTCCTGGAGCCCCTTTAGGGACTGGAAGGGGCTGGAAGGTCTCCCCGGAGCCTTCTCTTCTCCAGGCTGAACCCCCCCAGCTCTCTCAGCCTGTCCCCACAGCAGAGGGGCTCCAGCCCTCCCAGCAGCTCCGGGGCCTCCTCCGGCCCCGCTCCCACAGCTCCGTGTCCTTCTGCTGTTGGTGGCCCCAGAGCAGGGTGTCTGTCTCCCCCGAGTGGAGCAGAGGGGCAGAATCCCCCCCTCGCCCCCCTGCCCACGCTGCTGGGGATGCAGCCCAGGCTGCGGGGGGGTTTCTGGGCTGCCAGCGCACGTTGCCGGCTCATGGCCAGCTTTTCCCCCCGCAAAGCTCTCCATCCCTCCGACCCCCAGCCCATCCTGGTACCGGGGCTCATCCCCACCCAGGTGCAGGACCCTGCACAGGGACGTGAGCAAGAAACACGTTAGGGAAAACAAAGAGAAGCCATCGGCTTCCTTCGCTTGCTTCTCCAGCTCCAATTGGGGTGGGAAACGCTCTGCCCTGCGTCCTGCCGCAGGACTGCCTGGGGCGTTGGGCGACGTCTCCGGTCCAGCTCTCTGGGAACAGACTGGGCCCAGCAAACCCCCTCCCAGTTACTCCGCCGGTCTCACCAGCCTGGTAGTCGTAGAGTGCCCGCGCACACAGCCCCTTCCCCGCCAGGTCCGGCGCCAGCTGGTACTCCACCGGGTACCTGTATTTGGCATCGTCGACTTGATCCTTCAGGAAAGAGAGAGGCAGAAAAGGAGTCACCGGCGCGAAGGACGCTGCGCCAGGCGTCCGTCATTAACACGGCGAGGGCGACGCGGTTTGGGCCGGACTGGCACGAAACGAACAACAGCCGCTGCCTTTGAACTTCCTCCCCAGGAAGAGGGAGAGAAAATTAGAGAGAGACTTACGAGCTGTAAAGAAACGACGCTACTTTAACGAAATGTTAATAATTTAACGAAATGATAATAATGAGAAAATGTAATTATATTGATAAGAAAATAACGAAATAGCTACACCATATCGTCTGCGCTCCAGGGTCTCGCCCCCCAGCACGGGGTCACCCCACTCCACTCCTCGCAGCCCCGCTCAGTTTCCTCTCGCAGCGCCCCCCACGCCTCGGCAAACCACAAGATTCCCCCCCCGCCCCCAGAATAAAAAGGCGGATGTTGGGGGCTCCACGTGTCGCCGGCAGGAGACGAAGGAGCCGAGCGTGCGATGAGGGAGGGCCGTGGGCGCCTCTCCGGGGGGATCCCACACCGGCCCCAATCCCGCCGTGCGCCCGGCAGCCGGCACCCCCAGGAATGCCAAGACCAGCAGCAGAGAACCCATCCGGCAGCCGATCCCTCGGGATTTCCGCGGGTCAGCACCCCCATGGTGAAGCTGGACAAGCTGCAGTTTTCCAAGCCTTTCCCTCTCATTACCATTCCGAGGCCTGAGCCGGCTGCGTTTTTACTTTTCTGTCACACGGAAAGGCTGAGGCTCAGCCCCATCTCCTGCTCCTTTTGAACCAGGTGGGCACTTCCAGATAAATTTGGGAATGAGAAAATGAAATACGTTCGAAATGCTTATGGTTTTGGGGGGGGGGGCGGGATGGACAAGACAGGCGAATAGAGGAGAGGAAACCAAATGGCCGCCCCATCTCCAAGGGAAACACAACCCCGCTATTAGACACTGGAGAATCTGACGGAGGCCACCAAAAAGAGCTGGGCTTTGTCGGCTCCGCTGGTTTGGGACGTGCAAAGGAGGAGGACGAGGAGGAGGAGGAATCGCTGTGGCAAAGAGGCTGACGAGAGGGATGGGGGCAGGGACGGCCGTCGGACACGCCGGGGTGCAGGAGGGGCGACGGGCGCCCAGCACCGGTATCTCCCACATCCCCGCGCTGCGCGGGCGGCGGGAAGGGCCCCCAGCAGCACCCCCGCGCCGTGCAGGCACAGCCCGAGCGCATGCGAGCTCCAGGGTTTCTCCCTTTCCTACTGATTTCCGCCCAAGTTCCGAGTACCGGAGAGACCCGAAGAGAAGAGACGCCCATTCCAGACTCATCCCAAAAGATGAGCCAAAGCCATCCTCTCTCCCAGGAGGATCCCGGCTGGCCCTCGGCTGCCCGTTTCCCCTCTGGGGTCCTCTGTCCTCCCCACACACCAACCTGAGGGGGCTCTTCATAGATGGCCGAGGTGTCTGGCGGCTCCTCGTACAGATTTGCCTCCTCTGCGTGGGAAGCTGGGATGCTTGAATTGTACCCGGAGTCTTGTCCTGCAAAAGAAAACACCGCGATATCCGTCACACCAAAACCTCTCCCTGTCCCCTCTCTTGCCCGATTCCTGCTCCAGGCTGAAGTGCCACCACGGTTCTGGTATGAGCTGGACGTCCCCCGCTCTCCTGTCCCGCGGAGGGGACGGCTCCGGCAAGCAGGGGCTTAGGGAATGCCAAAAAAAAAAAAAAAAAAAAAAAAAAAAAAAAAAAGGGAGAGATCCAGGATCTCCGATGGGGAAAAAGAATAACCTTCCTCAAACCATTCCCAAGCTGCTCCTGGTGGTGAGGACCCGACGGGGAAGGGCTGGAGCAGAGCCCCTGGCCAAGAGCAGCATCTAGTGGCGACCGCAGCCCGGGGACACCGCTCGGCCCCGGCTGCTGGGGCGGCAGGAAAAGGAGAACAAGCCGCCCTGAAACCGTGGGTTTTCTCCACCAAAGAAGATCCGTCTCTGCCTGAAGCATTTCGCTGAACCCTCCGAGGGTTTGCTTTGTAACCGGGTCCATTTCGATTTTTTTTTTTCTTCTTTTTTCGGGAAAAGGCAGCTTGGAGGTTGTTTCCCCAGCTCCCACCTTCCCGAAGCAAAGCCGCGGAGCAGCCGCGGGACGGGGCGGTGAGGAGCCCGGCCAGCTGGGGACAAGCCAGCAGGGACACGAATCCACCCAGCCCTTCCAGGACAAGGCAACACCTTCGTGACAGCCCTGGGGAGACCTTCCGGAGAGCCAGCCCTCCTCCAGCCTTGCTCTTCCTACCCAAACCGCCCGAAAGGGGACGGAGCATCTCCCCGCAGCCAGAGAAAGCTCTTCGGAGCCCAGCTTTGCCACCTTGCCACCCCCGCCCCTGGAGCCCAGCATTGAGGACGCCCAGACATACACTGGTCTTTACTGGGATGGCCAAACTCAGCCCTGTCTGGCCGCCGTCCCCACACACCGCTGCCCCCGGGGACAGCACTGCCTTGGGGGAGCGAAGCCCTTTGTCGGGTCTCCAAGGCATTTTGTAAAGGTCTGAGACAGAGAGGGGCTCTGTGAGCTAAATTTCAGCCTGGCAGCTGGGAGATGTCCTCCCGAACCTCCTGCGAAGGCTGAGGAGGAAACAAGGGAGCTCTGCGGCAGGCAGCGGCAGCTCAGCTCCTATTCCCTCCCGTGCCCCACACCACCGCCCGGAACAGCACCCCGAGCCTTGAAATCAGGTTTTATGGGGACACGGCAGCCCAGAGAGAATTGAGTCGGACAACGGGACTCATTTCCGAAAGAGCCTCACAGACACCTGGGCCAAAGAGCATGGCATTGAGTGGGTGTATCACAGAATCATTGGGTTGGAAGGGACCTCTGGAGATCATCTAGTCCAACACCCACATCCCCCATCACGCAGCAGCCCCTGGGAAGATGGAACGAGACAACGGGCTGTTAAAAACTACAGCGAGAGCAATGGGTGGTGGGACCTTCAAACACTGGGCTGCACATTTAGCAAAGGCCACGGGGTTTGTGAACACTGTAAGATCCGCCAACCGAGCTGGCCCTGCCCAACGAGAACGTGCTTTATACGGGAATGAAGTCCCCGTGGTGCACGTGAAGAACAGGTCAGGGAAAACCCTCTGGGTTAGTCCCGCCACAGACAAAGGCAAACCCACCTGTGCTTTTGCACAAGGACCTGGGTGCACTTGGTGGGTGACGCAAGAGGATGGGAAATTCCAATGTGTACTTCAAGGGGATTTGATTTTGGGTGAGAACAGCCAATGAATTAAACCGTTTCGTGTTAATTGCTGCTTTCATAGAATCACAGAATGGTTCGGGTTAGAAGGGACCTTGAAAACCACCCAGTGCCACCCCCTGCCCCGGGCAGGGACACCTCCCACCAGCCCAGGTTGCTCCAAGCCCCGGCCAACCTGGCCTTGAACCCCTCCAGGGATGGGGCAGCCACAGCTTCTCTGGGCAACCTGGGCCAGGGGCTCACCACCCTCACAGCAAACAATTTCTGCCTCAGATCTCAACTAAATCTCCCTCTTTCAGTGTAAAACCCTTCTCCCTCGTCCCGTGGCTCCCCGCCCTGATCCAGAGTCCCTCCCCAGCTTTCCTGGAGCCCCTTTAGGGACTGGAAGGGGCTCCAAGGTCTCCCCGGAGCCATCTATAGTGGTATAATTTACCACTAGATGTCATCGCTACTGTGATTACATCGACAGTATTACAGCAAGAATGGCCCAAATTAATGAAGAATGATGAAACTGAGTGAAGTGCAGCGGTGATGGAACCAGAACTGGCTTCAGCAATGGGGTTTCTGGCTGAAAGATCTGCCCGCACTTTGCCGAGGCAGGGGAAAACCGCAACAGAAACTCAGAGCCTGGCCCCAAAACGCCCAGTTTTGGGTCTCCTATTTGGAAAGGCGAGGTGAAAAGCTCTGGTTAGGTAAGGAAGCAAAGCCACGCACCTGCAGTGGGTACCGGAGAGGCTGGAGGCGTCCCCCAAGCATTGGAGGGGGCGAAGGATGCTGGGGGAGCCCCTCGGGCAGGAGAGACGGGAGAGGCAGGACTGGGCACAGAGTTCACCTCCTTCTGCAGGAAAGGGCTGCGAAGCTTGCCTAGAAAAGGGCAGAAGAGGGTCACGATCAGCGGCGCAGAGTCTAGTTGGAAGCCTGTAGCCAGCAGCATTCCCCAGGGGTCGGTACTGGGTCCCGTCTTGTTCAACATATTCGTCAATGACCTGGATGAAGGGACAGAGTGTCCCCTCAGCAATTTGCTGATGACACAAAACTGGCACCCCAGAAGGCTGTGCCGCCATTCAGAGAGACCTGGGCAGGCTGGAGAGTTGGCGGAGAGGAACCTAATGAAGTTCAACGAGGGCAAGTGTAGGGTCCTGCACCTCGGGGGGAATAACCCCCTGCACCAGGACAGGTTGGGGGTGACCTGCTGGAGAGCAGCTCTGTGGAGAGAGACCTGGGAGTCCTGGGGGACAACGGGATGACCACAAGCCAGCGATGGGCCCTGGTGGCCAAGGCGGCCAATGGCATCCTGGGGAGCATCAAGAAGAGCGTGGCCAGCAGGTGGAGGGAGGTCATCCTCCCCCTGTGCTCTGCCCTGGGGAGGGCACATCTGGAGCACTGGGTCCAGTTCTGGGCTCCCCGGTTCCAGAGGGACAGGGAACTGCTGGAGAGGGGACAGCAAAGGGCCACCAAGGTGATGAGGGGACTGGAACATCTCTCCGATGAGGAAAGGCTGAGGGATTTGGGTCTTTTTAGTCTGGAAAAAAGAAGAGAGGGGGGATCTTATCAATGCTGATAAATACTTCAAGGGGGTGTGTCAGGAGGACGGGGCCAGGCTCTTCTCAGTGGTGCCCAGGGACAGGACAAGGGGTAACGGGCACAAACTTGACCGTGGGAAGTTCCATCTCAAGACGAGGAGGAACTTCTTTGCTGTGAGGGTGGCAGAGCCCTGGCACAGGCTGCCCAGAGAGGTGGGGGAGTCTCCGTCTCTGGAGACATCCCAAACCCGCCTGGAGGCGTCCCTGTGCCACCTGCTCTGGGTGACCCTGCTCTGGCAGGGGGTTGGACTGGGTGATCTCCAGAGGTCCCGTCCCACCCCTGCCAGTCTGTGATTCTGGGACAAGGAGTCAAATGTGCGGCAGGAACCAGGCAGGGACAGAGGCTCCCAACCGCGTGGCGACAGCCCCAGGACCCCCCCGGCATCAGCCACCGAAGGCTGTTGTTGATGCTCTTGGCCTCACCAGCCCACTGCTGGGTTACCCTCCTAAGCAGGATTTTCCAGCTCTAATCCTTGTTGGGAAAAACAAGTTTGTCTGCCGGTTACAGCAGTAGCTGCAGACGAGGCAAGAAAACAAGGAGGAAAAAAAAAAAAAAAAAAAAGACACATAATTTTGGGGAGGAAGAGTAGCTGGAGGACACCGCCACCTCTCCGGGCTCTCCACGCTGATTTTTGGAGCGCCCTGGATCTCACGGATGGCAGCTGGGAGGGGTACGGCTCAGACTGGTTGCTGCCAGCCTTGGCTTCCCTTTGGCAGGAGGTAACCGTTGCTGCTGCTGTTATCTGCCCCATCTCTGCCTCCCAAGGCAAACAAAAGCCGAGGCAGGGAGTTACGAGACGAGCCCTGCCCCAGCCCGGCGGCGAATAAGCCCCAAGACTTGCCAGCGGCCCTCAGTCCGCGGGGTTTATCCCCGCCAGGGCGTTCGTCTCCCTTTCCTCCACCGAAAAAAAACGCCAAACGCTAACACAAATGAGGGAAACCCCGCGGGATTCCTCACCCTCAGAAATCAGCCTTTTTCCCCCCCCACCCCCCACCATGATGTTTAAACACAAAAAAAGACATTTTCCCACCGTGGGATTTCACCCATCCCACCAATGGCTTGCCTACCCGAGAAAACGCATTCACGCGCCTACCACAAAATAAAAAGTGCTTATTCCAAACGAATTCAAGCAGGTTGAGCTGAGGAGGAGACGTTCATGCAGGGATATCACGTGTTCTCAGCAACTTCCTTGGCTGGTTTCAGCTTTGGTTTTCACGGCTTCCTGGTTTCTATCTGATAGATCAGCTCGGCCTCTCCTAAAGGGACGCGCTCCGGCTTCGTTCAGCCGGTGCGAAAAACCAGGTGGAATTTACAGCGGTCGGGACAGATTGTGGCAGGGGTTCCCTTCTGGCACTAATATATTTCATTCTCATTTTAAAAATGAAATTTAAGCCTCAGGAGTCGAGTCAAAGCATGGAAAACACCCATCTCAGCCGTTAAAACCGGGCGCAGCAAGAGCCTTACCACAAGAACTGTCGCGCCAGCTGGGTGCAACGAGCACCGGGTGTGATGAGAGCCACCCGCGCTCAGCAGGAGCCATGGCCAGTCCCAAACACATCCCCCCTGGCCCCGTCGAGAGCACTGGCGACCGGCTCGTGCTGCCCGACCCGCTGCCAGCGCCGTACCCGGTGCCGTACCTGGCTGGGAAGCCATCACTGTCTCCGCCGGCACCGACTTCTCCCTCTGCTTGAAGATGTCCCGGGGGTTCACCGCCCTCTGTGCCACCAGCGAGGCCGCCTCCTGCGCGGGAGAAGACCCCACGTTGGTCTGGGCGCCACGGGCGCGGGACGGGGAGCGGAGCCCACGCGGCGCCCCCGGCAGAGCCTACCTGGGCTTTCTCCACTGACTCGCTTCTCTTGAAGCCCTTCCGCTGCCTGGCCTCGTACTCCTCGGCTTGTTCCTTCTGCAGCACGAGAGAGGGGCCGCTACAGCCTCGGCGGGCACCAAGCCACCCCTTCCTTCCCCCTCCAGCCCCCTCCTTCCCCCATCCAGTCCCCAGGACCGGAGAAACGGAGCAAGGAACAGACACGGTGGCAGAGGGTGAATGGGGGGAAACCCCCTGGCTCCGGGAGGCAGATGCGGGAGGTTTGCTGGGATAAGGGCTCGGTTTCCTCCAGTGTCCCCAGGCTCTTCCCCAGGAAGAGTTTTAAACTCTGCTTTCCCCAGGGGCCGCGGCTGGACCGGCCCTCGGGAGCGCGTGCGCCCAGCGCGAGTGGAGGTATGGAGTGAGATCCAACGAAATCAAAGACAAGAGCAAGAGACCTGGAGGAGCAGCCTGGGGGCACTTCTGCCAGAGCGTGTCCGTGGGTCCTCCCACACGCCCTGCCCGCTGTGACACCCGCCCGGGGTGCTCCTCCGTCACCCTCCTGCCTCTGCCCGCAGCGTGGGCTACACCACGAGCCCTCTCCTCTCCGTCCTGGGGGATGCACGGATACACCTCGCCGTGGGGCACAAGGCCGGAGCTCACCCATTGCTGCTGCTCTTTGTCCCTGTTCTCAGCCTCCTGCTGCTGCTGGAGTCTCCTGCGGTGACAAAAGACAAACCGGGGTTTAAACGGGGCTGTTCTGGGACCTCACCCCGCTGCAGCTTCCCCTCTGGGGAAGACCAGAGGAAGGACAGTCCCCTGTGCTTCTGGGGCCAGACGAGGAGCCCCAGGCCACCAGGAGCCTCGAAGGGGACAACAGCAAGGAGTTCCTTCAAATAGTGGGACCAAACCAGAGAAATCTCTTCCTTCAGGCACACGGACAAGAGCACCCAGCGCGGAGGGGCCGGGCAGACTTCCCCATCCGAGCCGAAAACAGGAAGGCAGTGCCCGCTGCCGCCGGTAGAAGTGAGCTCCACCGCTAACGGGGGTCACGCCAGGCTCGGAGGGGAAGGAAATCAGCACAACGCTGGCCCCTGTGCATGCCACCGCCTCTCTGCAGGGCTCAGAGCCCTCCACCAGCCCGCCCAGACCACCGGCACGCCACGAATGGTGGCCACGGGTTTCAGCAACGTGTTTCAGAGGCAGCCTGCCAGGGGAGGACTCTGTCCCGGGGCAGGATCAGCAGGCAGGGAGCCCCGCGGGTGATGCTGGACCAGCTCATCAGTGGTTGGGCCGGGGAGAAGGCGCTCTCTGCACCCCAGGGGCCTGAGCGGGGACAGCGGCTCAGAAGAGGTGGCGATGAGGGCACACAGCGCCACCGAGGGCAAAGCCAAGAGATCCCAGAGAGCGGGACAGGCTCTGGGCGTCGTTACGAATGCTGGGGACTCACTTCTGGGCTTCAATTTCATTGGATCTCGCTTTATATCTCTGTTCTCGCCCCGCTGCCTCCTGCAGCTCCCGCTCCCGACGCTCTCTCTCCAGCCGCTGCCGCTCCTCCTCCGCTCTCCTCTTCTCCTCCAGCCGACGGTTTTCTTCATCTTTCTAATGGGAGACGGGCAACAAGTCGTGGGTTTCATCCTGCCGGCCCTGAGAACCCCCCCAGGTCTCTGCGCACCACGCTGTGCCCCCAGCCAGCACGGTGGCAGCTCCCAGGGCATCCCCGTAACACTTCCACAGCTCACGCCCTATTGCTAAACCGCTGCAAAACCCCGCTGTAGAACAACCCGAACGGGAAGGAAATACGGAGCAGGCTCGCCCTGCTCTTCAGTCTCACAGAGCTGCCTTCAGAAAGGTCAAAAACCATCTTTCTTACCCAAATGGAGTTTGCCACCTGCCAGGAGCCGGGCTGCAGCCCAGCCCTCTCCCCCTGCGCCCACCCCAGCCAAATTACGCCGAGATAAGAAGCATCTTGCTCTTCAAGACTCGTTTTCCCCTCCCCTTGGACTCCCCTGGAGCCCAGCTCTGCGCTGCTCGAGGTCTGGATCCCCGGCTCCGGAGCGGAGAGCCCAGGTTAGAGAGGGGAGACGCAGATGGTGAGAAGGGATCAGCTCCACCCGTGCTGAGGAGAAGCGGCAGCACTCACCTCTGCTTTGGCCCAGAAATTATCTTTGTTGACTCTCTTGATTTCGGACATTGCGTTCGTCTTCTGGTAGACAGAGCCCTGGGGGGAGGCAGGAGGTGGCACGCGTGAGCAGTAGTCACTGAGCCATCAGTTTCTGCATTCTTCAGCAGAAATGTGTCCTCGTGGCTTTCTGGCAGCTCCCTCCTGCTGCTACGGCACTGGCCGGACCCCTCTTTGCCCACCCCGGCAGAGAGGACCCAGCCCCACGCAGCCACGGGCCAGAAGATGTTTAGCATCAAGATGGAAAAAAATAAAAGGACGTGCTGTGATAGAATGCAACAGCAAAACCAGCACGGTCGGTGCTCAGTGCAGTCTGTGACTTTTTAGAAGATGCAATAACCTGACGCTTTACCCCAGAAGGGCTGGCTGAAGCCCAGCGATGCGACATTGCCAAAAACAGGGACTTCCAGCCTGGTTTTCATCGTGCCTCGAGCAAAAAAATAAAAAAGCAGGTTGCTAAAGCACAGAGGTGCCCAGGCTGGAGCAGACAGCAAAGAAGTGACCAGGACACGTGAGAACCTGTCATTGCCACCGCAAAGCGGGGCCGGGGGACAGCGAGGGTCTCCCCAGCTCAGGTTTGCTCTTTGCCTGTGTCTCAGAGCGGGGTCAGGCCGTGCAGCGTCGGGGAGGATGTGCAGCCGAGCTTCTCCTTTGTGCAGCTCAGAAAACTCATTGCTTGGGGCACACGTTAAAAAAAACCCCACCTTCCTACAGAACACGTCCACGTAGACAGAAAGGAAGGTGCTGAGATCTCCGGCCTCAACGCTTCCCAGCGCCGGGGGAGCCCCAGTATTCATTTGCAAAGCAGGTCAAAACGCCGCTGCACTGACACGGCTCGTTCCCTCTCCCTCGGCTGCACCACAGCCTCGGAGAACCCCAGGCCTTGCAGAGCATGGAATCATGGAATGGTTTGGGTTGGAAGGGACCTTAAAGATTATCCAGTTCCAATTCAGGGACATCTTCCCACCAGCCCAGGTTGCTCCAAGCCCCATCCAACCTGGCCTTGAACCCCTCCAGGGATGGGGCAGCCGCAGCTTCTCTGGAAACGTGCAAAACTGGAGCTTGTGCGTCTCTAAAAACCTGAACAGAACTGGGGGAAATCGGTCCTGGTTAAAAAAAAAAAAATATGGTTGGGCCTACGGAGAAGAGAGCTCAGGCTTTCCATTTGCTGCAAGGACATCTCGTCTCTGCCACCACTCCGTGCTCTTGCCCTGATTCACTCTGCAACGAGCCAGAGAGAGGAACTGGCCCTGGGCAAAATCATGGGTGCTTCCTCAGCCACGTCAAAGCACTGGGAGCCCCTGCCCGACTGCGAGCCCAGAGGGACGAGAAAGCCCCCGCGGAGCCAACTCACCACGGGAGCTTGAGGGCCCGAGTCCTGGAACTTGCTGCTCTCCTTGTGGAAGTTGTAGTTGGCCCCAGAGGCCTTGGCAACCTTCTCCATGATGAGCTCAGGCTCCACGTCCTCCTCTGCGCGAGCGTTGATGGTGACATGAGCCCCCTGAGCAGGGAGAAAGCCAGCACAGGAGTGAGAGGTGACTCTAGAAGCCACCAAACCCACCACGCTGCTTTGATAGGTCCCGTCTACACTCCCAGAGCTCCCAAGGGAAGAAAAAGGGTTCAGGTGAGAAAGGGAGGTCACCAGCCACTCTACGATCACAGAATCAGAGTGACGGGGGTTGGAAGGGACCTCTGGAGATCGCCTCGTCCCACCCCCGGCCAGAGCAGGGTCACCCAGAGCAGGTGGCACAGGGACGCCTCCAGGCGGGTTTGGGATGTCTCCAGAGACGGAGACTCCCCCACCTCTCTGGGCAGCCTGTGCCAGGGCTCTGCCACCCTCACAGCAAAGAAGTTCCTCCTCGTCTTGAGATGGAACTTCCCATGGTCAAGTTTGCGCCCATTACCCCTTGTCCTGTCCCCGGGCACCACTGAGAAGAGCCTGGCCCCGTCCTCCTGACACCCCCCCTTAGCTCTTGCTGAGCATTGATGAGGTCTCCTCTCGGTCTCAGAGCAGAGCAGGGCGATGACCTCCCTTGGCCTGCTGGCCACGCTCTTTGTAACGCGCCCCAGGAGACCATTGGCCTTCTTGGCTACAAGGGCACATTGTGCCTCATGGGCAACTTGGTGCCCACCAGATAGATCAAGCAAACGTTCACTGAGGAAAAAGAGACTTGTTTCTCCCCACTTGTGTTACAAATCAGCACGCCCGGGCTACCCAACACTGCAGGGGTACTGAGTGCTGGGGTCACCGCCCAGCCTCTCCTGGCCACCATCCCACCTTCAAAGATGTCTCTGTGCCACCCCAAAGAGCAGTGCGAGTCACGCAGGTTCCCTCGCCCAGGGCCCACCGATCGGGGGAGGACAGGAGGAGAAGAGGAGCAGACCTTTAGGAAGTTCGCCACGGTGCTGACGTGGTTGGCGCAGGCTCCTTTTCTCACATCGTTCACGCCTTCGCCAGTCTGAAAAGAGAAACCGTCGCCTGGCTCAGCCTGAGGCCCACCCCAGGCTGGTTTGTAGCTGTAGCACCTTGGTCTAAGCCTTCAAATCATCCACCCTGGCCACAGCGAGGGCTTCACCAGGGCTTCCTGCATGGGAAACGAGCCCGCTCTGCAGCAAGCACTGCTCAGGGGGACACGGCGACCCTCCTGCCCAAGGACAACAGCCACACCATGAGGGCTCCAGGCTCCTCCTGATCATCAAGTGCTTCATTCAACCCATCCTATCATACAATCATAGAATGGTTAGAGTTGGAAGGGACCTTAAAGACCATCTAGTTCCACCCCCCTGCCCTGGGCAGGGACACCTCCCACCAGCCCAGGTTGCTCCAAGCCCCGGCCAACCTGGCCTTGAACCCCTCCAGGGATGGGGCAGCCACAGCTGCTCTGGGCAACCTGGGCCAGGGGCTCACCACCCTCACAGCAAACAATTTCCTCCTAATATCTAATTAAATCTCCCTCTCTCAGTGTAAAACCCTTCCCCCTCGTCCCATGGCTCCCCTCCCTGCTCCAGAGTCCCTCCCCAGCTTTCCTGGAGCCCCTTTAGGGACTGGAAGGGGCTCCAAGGTCTCCCCGGAGCCTTCTCTTCTCCAGGCTGAACCCCCCCAGCTCTCTCCTCACAGCAGAAGGGCTCCAGCCCTCCCAGCAGCTCCAGGGCCTCCTCTGGCCCCGCTCCAACAGCTCCATGTCCTTCTGCTGTTGGTGTCCCAGCGCTGGAGGCAGCACTGCAGGGGGGGTCTCCCCCGAGCGGAGCAGAGGGACAAAAAACCCCCATCCTAGATGGGTTCAGAGCCGTTTACTGTCAGCGTCGCTGTCAGCCGAGGGAGGAACGCGGCCAAAGAGATGCGTCAGGGCAGCAAATCCTCCAGCCTCTGTTCGCCTGTGGCCATGGGGTTTGGACCACGCAGCCCCAGCGGTGGGCATGGCACGCCCTCGGTGCCACACCGTGTTGGAGGGGCTTCAACGCTGGCTGCCGAGCGATCGGCAAGGACGATTCCAGAGGGAAGCGAAGGGAGAGACAGTGATTTATTTCCCCCAGGGCCCGCACTCACCCAGTTGATGAGGACATATTTGGGCAGGCCGGAGTTGGGATCCTTCACCCTGCAGAAGGCATACATCACCTTCCCGCTGTTGAGCTCCTCCACCATCTCCTCCAGGCCACCATCTGCCCCGCGAGAGAAAGCGGAGGGTGTAAGACAAGCAGATCGCTTACACCTGGTGGGAACAGCCGAGCCAGCGTCCTGCTGGCTCTGTTCTTCCTGGAGATTATTCCTGTCAGATCTGGAGTTGTCCTACACGGAGAGCATCTCAGACCCTTTGTCTTTGCCCCAGTCTGTGCCGGAACCGAGCCCCAGCCCACCCTCACCCACACCCCACCAGCTTTCGCTCCTCTTCCTCAGAGCGTCGCCGCGACAGGCACAACTCCGCGTAGGGAAAGATCCCGAATCCATAACTCAAGCCAAGTGATGACCGAGAATGGAAAGGAGATGCCCACGTGCCCCAGACTAATTAGAAGCTTTAATCAGAGCAGGCAGCTACAAACCCTGCCCGCAGCTTCCTACGCCAAGTCCCAGCGAGCACCTCCAGCGCCGGGCACGGCGTTATCCACGAACCCCAGCATTGCTCCTGCTGAAAGCGTGTGCCGAAAAAAATTCCAGAAAAGGAGGAAAAACGCAAAAAAACCCCACACGCTCGCACGTCCAAAAAAAAAAAAAAAAAAAATTCCAACGGACCACAACTCCTCCTACTTTGGTTTGTCTGACCCCCCGAAAAGTGGAAAACGAGCCTCCGACCGCTTACCAAACACCGGCCGCCGCGGCGCAGCCCAGCCTGGTTTGCTCTGCCCTGCAGCAGGACCCCGGCTCTTTTCCTTCTCCGCTATTAAATATTTACGCTTCGGCTCTAAATTTGCGCAGGGTGGTTTCCGAGGCTAAGGCTGGAAGCCTGAAGCCAGCCGGCCGGCGGGAAACGGTGTTTGCCGGGTCGATGTTTAACGCGACAGGCATGGAAGGGCAGAAAGGGAAGCGCTGGGAAGGGAAGCTCTGCCGAGGGGCCGGGGTTCTGCTGACAGAGTTACGCTGCGCCTAATTCAGCATAAAAACCCCGCTAGACTTTTAATTTACACACAATAAACCTTGTCGGCTGAACAACAGGCTCCGATGCCAAGCCGCCCGCAACACGGACCCGGCGGAGCTGCCCGGAAACGTCTCACCCGGCCGCCAAGAGCCGTGAGAAGCGCTTGCAAAAACGAGAAAAGGAGCAAATAGATGCAAATCTAGAGAGCCGAGAAACCTGCCGGGACGCCTCGCTTTCCGCCAGCGGTCGCTTCGCCTCGAGAAGCGTTTGCGCAGGAATCGGCAGCCAGATTAAAAAAAAAATTAAAAAAATATTAAAACAAAACAAAACAAACACCCCCCCCCCCCCCAAAAAAAAAAAAAAAAAAGTCCCGCGAAGCGGGGAGGCAAAGAAAGAAGTGAGAGGGGCTTTAGGCGGAATCGCCAGCCTGGGGAAGCCGCTGCATGGTCCCTCCGCCATCCCCAACCCCTCCTCCCCCCCCTCCCCGGGAGGCTCTGCCCCTCGTCCCACCGCCGACACCCCCCCCCGCCCCAGCCCAGGCTCCGTGAGCACGGCCCCCACCACGCTCACGGCCCCCACCACGCTCACCTCCGCAGCCGGCCACGCGCAGGTCATTGCTGTTGCCTTCGTAGGTAAACAGAGCCCTAAAAAAAAAAAAAACCAAAAAAAAAAAAATGGGCAAAAGCAGAGGTTTTAAACCAACCTGCGGAGAAACGCTGGCCCCAAACCTCACACCCCGCCAGCGTCCCCCCTCCTGCCCCCAACGCCCTCTGCAGCGCACCCCAAAAACTCCCCCATGTCCACCCAGGGTGTCCATAAGGCCCCCCCGCCACACACACACCCCTCCTGCCCCACATCCCGGACGCCCCCGGATCACCCCATACACCCCCCACACCCCCAGACACCCCCTGATCCCTCCTGTACACCCCACATCCACCTCAGACACCCCCTGATCCCACGTACACCCCACACACCCCCCCTGATCCCCCCCCACACCCACCCCAGACACTCCTGATCCCTCTGTACACCCCACATCCCCCCAGACACCCCATATCCCCCCTGAGACACCCTCTCATCCCCCCCCCACACCCCCCCCAGGCACACCCGATCCCCCCCCAGACACCCTCAGCTCCCTGATCTCTACCCATCCTACATCCCACCCACATCCCCCCAGCTTCCACTACACACCCCACACCTCCGCCCCAGACACCCCCACACTCCTGATCCCTCCTGTATGCCCCACAGCACCCCCCCCCGCCACCCCCACGCCCTCTGATTGACCTTTTCCGCCCCATAACCCCATCCAGGTGCCAGCCCAGCTCTGAATCTTCCCCTCTACACTGCCGTCAGCCCCCCCCAACTCCCCCTAGACCCCCCCACGTCATCCCCTATACACCCCCCACCCCAGACACCCCCACACGCCCCGGTTTCACTTGCACCCACGCCCTCAGATCCCCACTATACACCCCAGACCCCCACCCCAGACCCCCCCTCGGCATCCTGACCCTCTCCACATTCCCCCCAAACAGCCCCCCATCCCCCCCTGTACACCCCACAACCACCCTCCCTGGCATCCCCTGCCCCCCCCCCAAACCCCTCTGCACCCCCTTAATACCTCTCCCATTCCTCCCACAGCCCCCTGCACCCCCCACAGCCCCCCAAAAGCCCCCGCACCCTCCACAGCCCCCCCAACCCGCCCTGCACCCCTCCCATCCCCCCCACAGCCCCCCAAAAACGCCCACGGCCCCCCCCAAACCCCCCCGCAGCCCTCCCATCCCCCCCACAGCCCCCCAAAAAATCCCCCGCACCCCTCCCATCCCCCCCACAGCCCCCCAAAAACCCCCACGGCCCCCCCCAACCCCCCCGCACCCCTTCCCATCCCCCCCACAGCCCCCCAAAAACCCCCAGCACCCTCCACAGCCCCCCCAAACCCCCCCGCACCCCTCCCATCCCCCTCACAGCCCCCCAAAAACCCCCACGGCCCCCCCCAAACCCCCCCACACCCCTCCCATCCCCCCCACAGCCCCCCGAAAACCCCTAGCCCGCCCTGCACCCCTCCCATCCCCCCCACAGCCCCCCCAAAAACCCCCACGGCCCCCCCCAAACCCCCCCGCACCCCTCCCATCCCCCCCACAGCCCCCCCCAAAACCCCCACACCCCTCCCATCCCCCCCACAGCCCCCCAAAAACCCCCACGGCCCCCCCCCAAACCCCCCCGCACTCCTCCCATCCCCCTCACAGCCCCCCCAAACCCCCCCGCACCCCTCCCATCCCCCCCACAGCCCCCAAAAACCCCCACGGCCCCCCCCAAACCCCCCCGCACCCCTCCCATCCCCCCCAGAGCCCCCCGAAAACCCCTAGCCCGCCCTGCACCCCTCCCATCCCCCCCACAGCCCCCCAAAAACCCCCACGGCCCCCCCAAACCCCCCCGCACCCCTCCCATCCCCCCCACAGCCCCCCAAAAACCCCCACGGCCCCCCCCAAACCCCCCCGCACCCCTCCCATCCCCCCCAGAGCCCCCCGAAAACCCCTAGCCCGCCCTGCACCCCTCCCATCCCCCCCACAGCCCCCCAAAAACCCCCACGGCCCCCCCAAACCCCCCCGCACCCCTCCCATCCCCCCCCCAGCCCCCCCAAAAACCCCCGCACCCCTCCCATCCCCCCCCCAGCCTCCCAAAAACCCCCACAGCCCCCCCCAACACCCCCCGCCCCCCTTCCCATCCCCCCCGCACCCTGCCGCCCCGCCCCCCACTTCCCCCCCCGGCCCCGCCGGTTCTTCCCCTGCGGCTGTCCCGGTCCCGGTCCCGGTCCCGGTCCCGGTCCCCCCCTCCGCCGCCGCCGCCGCCGCTGCTCACCAGTCCGTGGGGCTCCCCGCCGCCACCACCCGCCCGTAGGCCTCCTGCAGCGCCCGCCCGTTCTTGCTGAGGTTCAGCGCCATGGCAGCGCGCGCTCCCGCCCCGCCCCGCGACGTCCACGCCCCCGGCACGCCGCGCCCCGCCCACCGCCGCGCCCCGCCCACCGCCGCGCCCCCATTTCCAAGCTCCGCCCACAGACCGGGCCCCGCCCACCAGCCCCGCCCTGGAAGAGCCCGGCCCCTTACCCCGCCCCGCCCCGCCCCGCCCCGCCGGGCATGGCCCCTCCCTCTGCCGCCCCGCCCCGCCCCGCCCCCTGCTGCCACCCCCCCCACCCACCCCGGAACCGGCACCCGCCGAGCTCGGGGACCCCCCAGGGGTGATTCTCGGGGGTCCCCACCCCAAGGGCAGCTCCGGGGGTCCCCCACCCCTGGGCGATCCTCGGGGTCTCCCGCCCCGGGAGGGTTTCAGGGACCCCAGCCCAGAGAGGCTCTCGGGGTCCCCACCCCCCAGCGCAGCCCCACACCCCGCACCCCCAGACACACCCCCCCGCCAATGCCTCCCCCCCACTTCTAGGTGTCCCACGCAGCGCGACTCCCCTCGCCCCTGCGGTGAGAAAATTGGGATTTCTGCGGATTTTCCCCATTTCCACACCCAGCGGGCGGGGGCCGGGGGGCGGAACGGCGCTGGGGGGGGGGGGGGGGCGGGGGGGTGTCTCCGGGTGTTGCCAGCAGCTTTGAGCGCGGAGCTCGTTGGGGTGCAAACCCCCAAATTTTAGCCCAAATCATCAAAATTCTGCTTCCGGCAGGAAACGCCGGAGTTTGGGGTTCAGAATTGGGGATAGTTTTGCAGGATAAAGATTTTCCCGTGCTGGCGCGGGGGGGGGGAGTGTGTGTGTGGGGGGGTGTCCCTCTCTGCCCCCCGAAGAGTCACCCCAAAAAATGAGGTGCCCAACCCCGGGGGGGGACGATCGTCCCTGAGGAGGGCTGGCCCTCGTCCTGGCCTCGTCCCCGGGGGCTGGGGGGGGAGTGTGGGGGTGGCCCGCGATGGGACGCAGCTACTTGGGGGGCGGGGGGGTGGTGTGTGAGATGTGCCCAGCTCTAATTAGGTGGGGCGAAATGAGGAGCCCCCAGTGCTCCCAGCTGGGGGGGGGAGGGGGGATGCCCATGTGGGGCGGGGGGCACGGATGGCTGCTCGGTGTGGGGCAGGGGCGCAGCTGGGGCGATGCTCGGTGTGGGGCAGGGGGGTGGCAGCGCGGGGCGGGGGGGGCACAGCCATAGGGATGCCGGGGGGGGGCGGGGGGTGCTGCTGCGGGGGCCCTGGCACTCGCCCCACGCACGGGGGTTGCGCTGACGGGGGTGAGGGGCCACCCCCGCGATGCCACCTCCAGCCCCCCCCCCCCCCCGTATCCCCCCCCCGCCTCTGCCGCCGGGGTGCCCTGCGCCCCTCAGCCCCCCCCGTGCCTCAGTTTCCCTGCTCGGAGCAGGGCGCTGAAAACCCTCGTTTCCTTTACAAATTCGGGGGGGGACACGGGGGGGGGGGGACACGGGGGGAGCTGGCCCCCCCGCCAAGCTGTACCAGCCGCCCCTTGGGCACAAGAAACCCCGGGGGGGCTCGCGTTTGGGGGGCAGGAGGTGGCCGGGGGGGGACACGCACACACACACACACACACAGAGGACGTGGCCTCATCCTGCCCTCGGTGGGGGGGTGCAGCTGCCCCCCCCCGGCCTGGCTGCGGGGCTCGGTGTCCCCAGCGTGTGCTAATGGGCCATTTGCAGATCGTCGCGTGTCCCCCGCCCCCGGGCCAACCCCCCCCCCACCCCCCACCCCCCGGAGCCCAGCCCCGAGCCAGCTGCCAACATCTGGCTGGGGCCGCGCTGCCCCCCCCCGCCAAGCAGGGAGTGGGGGGCTGGGGGGATTTTTTGGGGTGGCCCTCCCAGCTGCAACCCCGCCCCCCCACACCCCCCCCAAACCCCTTTCCTGCCCCATAGCGGGCTTCGCGCCCCATAGCTTCCTCCGCGTTCGGGGTCACCCCACGGTGGGACAAGCCCGGGGGACGGGGAGGCTGGAGGGTGTCCCCAAAAAATCCGGCATCATCCCCATCCCGCCGGCCTCGGGGGCAGCGGGGGGGGGGGTTGGAAATCCCACCCCTGAGCCACCACCGTCACCCACCGGCAAAATAACCGGGGGCCGAGCTCCTGCCACCCGGTTTAACGAGCCCCCCCCGGGGCCCCCTGATTGTCCCGAGCGCTGGTGACAGTGACCGGGGGGCGGGGGGGGAGGGGGGGGGGTGTCCCACCGTGTCCCCAGCCACCAGGGGAAAAGGGAGTCTTGGCGGGGGGGGGGAGCGCAGGGGCGGGATGGGGGTGGGAGATGGTGACACGGGGTGGTGGAGGGGCCCAGGGCGGCTGTAGGTCATGGGACTGCTGAGGATCCTGGGGCGCCTGAGGGACCACCCTGAGGGTACCGGGGTGGCCAAGGGTCTCAGGATGGCTGAGGGTCCCAGGACGTCCAACGGTCCCACCTCACACCCCCCAGCTGCACCACCTCGCTGGCCAGACTCATCATTCCAACCGTTCCACCTGCGGTGGCATGCCCCCCCCCCCCCCCCCCCCCCCACCCTGGCTCCTTCCCACTCTCCCACCCCAGAGACTCATTTCTCCAATGTACCATCCCCAGGTCTCCCAACCTCCGCTCCCTTCTCCATCCCCAGCCCCGTGGCACCTTCAGGACGCTGCTGCCGGGATCTCCACACATTTGAACACCGGGACGGGACGTGCCGGGGCAAAGGCCGGGCGTTGGGATCTGACCTCGGGGCACTCGGAAGGGCCCGTAATTGCTTTTCGGGTTTGGGCTGCGATTTGAGATGGTTTTGAAGGGCTCCCACACTGCAAGCACCTCCTCCATCTCACTGACTTCCCATCCTGCCATCGTCTCCTTCATCTCATGGACCTCCCACCCCACCATCATCTCCTCTGTCCCACAGACTTCCCATTCCACCGCCGTCTCCTCTGTCTTGTGGACCTCCCGTCCCATCGTCATGTCCTCCATCTCATGGACGTCCCATGCTGCCATCATCTCCTCCATCTCGCAGACTTCCCATCCCGCCACTGTCTCCTCCATCTCATGGACCTCCCACCCCACCTGCTCAGCCAGGATGCTTTTAAGGACAGTTTAAGGGGCCTGCGGGGGATCTTGGGAAATGAGTTGCGATGAGGTTTTTCCTCCGGAGCAGCAGTTGCTTTTTGACGGAGACTTTCAACCCCACCGTAGAGGCTCCCCTGGGTTTGGTAGGACGCGCAAAAAAATGTCGCAAAGACCCCAAAACCGCAGGGCTGCCGGCTCCCGGGTTGTCACTTGGGGTCCTGCAAAGCTGGGGGTCACCTGGGCGCTGCGGGACAGTCACCGTCCACGTGTCCCATGCCAGGAACCAGCCACCTCCTCACTCCTTTGTGGACTTGTACCGCACGTTATTTATCTCCCGGCCAAGAGAAGGTTGGGAAAAATAACACTTTAAGCCGTTACTTATATTTTTTTAGGAGGCCGGTGCTCACACAGCCCCCCCCAGACACCCCCACGACCCCACACGGGAGGTCTCTCCCCACCCGTCCACTCCACAGAGCAAGGAGCCGCCTGGGAAGGGGCAGATGTGAAGTCCCCCATTCAGCACGCGGCTGGCGATGTTAATTAAAAGCAGGGCAATAAAACATCTGGAGGAGCGGGAGCTGGGGGGGGGGGGGGGGGTGCCCCCCGCGCGACACCCGGCAGCTGCCTCTCCCCGGGCCTTGAGAAAGTCGGGCCGGGGGGGAGCGGGGTCACCAGCGATCTGGACGCTACAAAAGCCTTTTCATGGAGGGTTTCAGGCCAAGCGACTGAAGGACCTTTGTGGAGCGGAGTGAGGTGACACGGGGGGGGGGGGCGAGGAGGGGGGAGGCGGCAAGTCCGGCCGGGGGCTGGGGCTCACGGTCAGGCTGGGGGTGACGGGGCGGGATGAGGGCATGGAGGTGCCGGGATGAAGCCCGGATTGGTGCCATCCCGGCCAGCCTCGTGGGCAGTGGGGCGAGCACCCACCCCACCCCTGTGTCCCCGTCACGGGGTGACGAGCCCACCCTGTGAGAAAAAGGCCAGGGTGGGGGGGGGGAAGAAAGGTTTTCCACTGGGTCCGTCCTGCTGGCGGGCTCGGGCTAAACGGGCACTGTGGTGGCACCCTGCTGCCGGTGTGGGG